>NW_012149286.1:1141694-1155138 GCF_000956105.1 Propithecus coquereli
ACACAGGAGCAGATGTAGGTAGAGATGAGGAGTAATGTTTTAAGTACAATTAGTTTGACCTGCTGTAAATAAACCAGATATGGAGATATATTTTTAGTTGTCTGTTAGTGTGTGTTTATGTTTTAGAATGGAGAATTTATTTGGTGATAAAGGTAGGAGGATCATTAACTTATTAATAATAATTGAAACCACAGACAGGACTGGACTTAACCAAACATGAAAATGCAAATTGGAATTTAAGGAGTCAATATCATTCCCACAAATGTTGTTAAACTTGTATGTTTGTATTTCAGAATTACTTAATTCAGAATGTCCTTTTGTAGTTTACTTGCATTTCCCTGGTAGCAGCTTTATTTTTTAATAGCATTAATTCTTAGATTTCAATTTGCCATACTTGGACAAGCCTGTCTCTCAGTGATTGATTTAAACTCTTAAAATTTGGTTAGTTGTCTGTTACCTTACAATGTCTACACTCTAGAATGGTATTGAGAAGAGACCTCATTTGAGAGTCAATTTTAGTGGCATGGTGAGAGATGAGGATGCTACAAAAACACTCCCAATCTATAAATGCATGCATATTCATACATATTTTTAAATTATATATAAATATATTATATTTTGAATATTAGTATTTTTTCAAAAATCAATATTGTGAAGTAAGAAGAATTTAGAATTGGTTTAAGGTTTATATAAAGAAAATAATTTAAAATAACAGAGGGATTCAGCAACCTAAAGAGGTAATTAGAATGACTGAAGTAAGGGAAACTCCGGTCTGATATATTCTTTCCACCAGAATTTAAAAAACCTGTGTCTAACTACATTAGCCTTGTCAATTCATTTTCAGGTCTTCAGTAGCTTGGCTTTATTTGTAGTTTAGATCTGTTAATGTGCTGTGCAGTTTATTAAATACTTGATCTCAATTCACCTGATTCTCTATTTTTCACCTCTAATTTTTCTCTCAAAGACTGGCATTCCAGTAACAGACTTTACTTGCAATTCCTTAAAATGTGTTGTGGACTATAAATCCCTTGGTTATACTATTCTCTGTGCTGGAGAGGCAAAAATCCTTATTTATGGTCTACTAAATCCTACTTATAATAAAGCTTTGACTCAGGAGACACTTTAGAAGAGAGACATTCCCCAGTCTTCTCCCCCACAGTACTAGCTATCTCCTTTGGTATTTACAAAGCAAACCACAAAGGCCTCTCTTCTAGTCCTGGCCAAGTTATATAGTAATTATGTATCTATTAGTAGGTTTTCCATATTGTTCACTTAAGTCCCAATGGGAAGTCCCTGTTTCACAACCATCAGTAATAACCATAGCACAGTGCCTTACATACGGCAAAGAGTCAATAACTATTTTCAGCATTAAAAAATATCATAGATTCCCTTTTAATATAAGAATTATATGTGAGTATTGTATTTATCTTTCATACTGAAAGCTAACTTTTAAAATATTCTATTAAGGACATTTTGGTAGAGGATTGTTTTAATTGAAATTGAATCTATTTAATAGCTTAACATAACACTCATTAGGTTTTATTCCTCTATAGTCACAGATGACTTCTTCATGACAGTGTCCATTGGGGCTGAGGGTAAACTCTAAGGACTATAACCCTTTCCCTTCTATGTCAAAAAGAGTTAATATAGAAGTCCTCACTGTTATTCTTTGAAAGGCCTCCTTATAAGGTTGGCCCTTAGTCAGCATCTTGGAACTTAGATTTCAGGAGGTTTCCCACCATTCTCATAAATGAGAAGAGTGGATCACTATGTCTAACATATTTGTAAAAACAGTATGATTTATGCCAAACATCTGCTTTTCTTCTGGAAGTCTGGAATTTTTGTACGCGCAAGAAGCTGCATACCTGACCAGACCCCATCGAAAATCCTAGGTGCTGAATCTTTAATGAGCTTCCCTGGTTGGCAACATTTCACAAATGTCGGGACTCATTGCTGGGGGAATTAAGTGTGTCCTCTCTTACTCCACTGGGAGAGAAGCTCTGGAGACTTGTGCCTGGTTTCCCCAGGACTTTGTCCCATATGCCTTTTTCCTTTGGTGATTTTGCTTTCTATCCATTTGCCACAGTAAATCCTGGTCATGGTTAAGACAGTATGCTGAATCCACCTAGTGAAGAATGTGGCCTGGAGCTGGTCTTAGAAACCCCCAAACAGCTTCAAACCACCTCCTCCTCCTCAATATTTTTCTTATTTTTACCCCCTTTTAAAGCCACCTTATATCTCCTCTCCATTCTTTCTTCCTGCTTCCTTTTCATTTCTCTTTTTATTTCTTCTCTCCATAGGAGATAGCATCTGCTTGCTCCACACTTCCCTAGAACTCCGTTCATTTACATATTCAATCAGAGATTCAACTTGGAAAACTCATTGATTCATTAATTAAGCATTTGACGGGCATTTACTACATTCTAGTCTCTGTGAATCAAGTTCAGTAAGAGAGGTTCCTATTAAGTCATCTAAACCTTAACTTCAAATGAGAAAAACAAATTAGTAAGAAAACAGTTACTTTGTTCTGGCTACATATTGTATGAATGACGAAAAATTTCAAAAGCTATTCATTTAAAGCAACAATTTTATTTCGTCCATATGATGTAGATCAGAAATTTCAGAGGAGCTCAGCTGGGCAATTTGTCTCTGGTGCAAGTGGTGTCAGCTGCAGCATCTCAGCTGGAGGCTCCACTTCCACAGTGTTTTTCTTTCACATGGTTGCTATCTCATTGCTCCTTGGCTTCTCTCTCTGTCCACCTGGCATCTCATTCTCTATGGCCTCACCATGTGGCTTAGATGGACCAGGGCAATCGCAATTCTTACATGGAGGCTGATGTCCAAGTGGCAGGAATCACAAGCTGCCACAGGCCTCTTAAAAATGATATTCTCATAACTGACATAGTGTCAATTATGTCATTTGCTATTAGTCAAGTCAGTTACAAGGAACATAGACGTAGACTAGGGTGTTAAGTCATAGTGCAGAGGAGTTTACGGAGTGGGCGACATTGTGGCCGGTGTCTGGGAAGATGCAAACTCCCACATGCTACCTTGTGGAACAAGCACCATACAGATTTTAAAATGAGGGTTTTTCAGAGAACAGAGAACCCTCACCTACCCCAGAACCTTGAAGTTCAGTAAAGCCTTCCTGAAAGAGGTAAATTGAATTTAGAGGAAGAATAAGTTTGTCCTAATGATGACGATAACAGAGGTGAATATGTTTCAGGCTGAGAGGGTGCTGAGGTAAGACCCAGAAGTGAAAATAAGCATTCTACTTTCTAAAATTTCAACGATTTCTGGAATTGTTTTTGGTGGGAGAGTCAATTTTAGTGGCATGGTGAGAGATGAGGATGACAAGGCTAATAGTGTGTGTAGTGGGCTTTCTACAAGCCCCTACCGCAGGGATCTGCAACTGCGGTCTGCAAAGGGCCAGAGCATAAGTATTTAGGGTCTACAGGCCAAGAGACAAGATCAAGGATATTTCATAGGTAATTATATAACCATTTGAAGTATAACAATTTTTAAAATGTAAAAATCATTCTTAGCTTCCAGAGCTTACAACAAGCGGTGGGCTGGATTTGGCCCATGGATTGTAATTTGCTAACTCCTTCTGCAGAGGTTTTGAACTTTAGCTTATAGGTAAGCACAAATAGTTTTCCTTTAGTTTTTAAAAATGTATTGATTTATTTTGGTACATAACAGATGTACATATTTTCAGGGTACATGTGGTAATTTGATACATTTGTATAATTGATCCAGGGCATTTAGGAGAATCATATGGTCAGATGCACTCTTTGCTGTACCTCATATTTCATGACAAAGTGGAGTCAGAATTACTACAAAGTTACAGTAAATACTTACCACATGATATTGTTGCCATGACTGAAGTACTGTATTCTATTTGCTGTGCTTTTGACAGTCCCTCTAATCCACTTCCCTAGTACTGTGTCAAGATTACAACAGGGGCTGAATAAACTTTTGTGGGTTGTGATTGCCTGCAGCCCCCTTAGCAATGGGAAGTATAATGAAATATTTTCCACATTTACATGTTATTGAAACATAATATAAAATAGAATAGTAAATGGTGTTTCTTTCTCATGACATGATTTCTTATATTTTAAATCATTTGTTTTTCTGTCTGTTGTATGTAAGGAAAATGGTTCTTTGAAGTTTTATAATACTGTGTTATTGTTGGTAAAAAAAATTATGCAAACTAAAAAAATTGCGTGTGAAATTTTTTTGTAGAATTACAGCAAAATAATTTTTATGAAGCTCACACAGAAGGTTTATGTGTATAAACACTTCGTTTTCTATATAAATACTTTATAATAATAATTTATGCTATATTTTTGGAATCTAAATGGTTTAGGAGTTTAAAATATCATGTTTACTGTACATGTGCTTCTCTAAGCAAATATTTTGACTTTGACACTTCCTCTTTGCTAAATCTGTTTCTTTTTCTGTAATACAGGCCAGAAAAGCTTTAATGATGATTTTTTTTCCAATTTGCCGTTCTCATTGTTTGCCAGTCTTTAATCACTCCAGCGCTCAATGTTGTCATTGTTTTACTTGCCATATGTGTTCCGGACGTTAGAAATGTATTGGTGTATTTTGTGGTTTTCTATTTCAAAAAATCCTTGTAATAAAATGGATAAAATGTTTATTAAAAGAAAAAGAAAATCAATCTGATATCACTGTGAGAATGGAGGCAAAACTAGCAATGGCAACTAGTTTTCACTAGTGAGGAAGTTGTTGAAGCAATCTAAGTGGCCAGAACAATGATCTTAACTAAAGAAGTATGACAAACAGAACTTTTTTTTTCCTTTTGAGACAGAGTCTCGCTCTGTTGCCCGGGCTAGAGTGCCGTGGTGTCAGCCTAGCTCACAGCAACCTCAAACTCCCCGGCTCAAGCAGTCATTCTGCCTCAGCCTCCCAAGTAGCTAGGACTACAGGCATGCACCACCATGCACAGCTAACTTTTTCTATATATTTTTAGTTGCCCAGCTAATTTCTTTCTATTTTTAGTAGAGACGGGGTCTGGCTGCTCAGGCTGGTCTCAAACTCCTGACCTAGAGCAACCCTACTGCCTCGGCCTCCCAAAGTGCTAGGATTACAGGCGTGAGCCACCGCACCCAGCCGACAAACGGGACTTTGTATCTCCTTGTGCTATATATGGAAGTGTGAAAAAGAGTGATTAATTAAGGATAACTTGCCAGTTTCTTGCATATGAAATTGAACATTATTTATGCATTCAGTGATGCCATTTAGAAAGGGAACACAGGAGCAGATGTAGGTAGAGATGAGGAGTAATGTTTTAAGTACAATTAGTTTGACCTGCTGTAAATAAACCAGATATGGAGATATATTTTTAGTTGTCTGTTAGTGTGTGTTTATGTTTTAGAATGGAGAATTTATTTGGTGATAAAGGTAGGAGGATCATTAACTTATTAATAATAATTGAAACCACAGACAGGACTGGACTTAACCAAACATGAAAATGCAAATTGGAATTTAAGGAGTCAATATCATTCCCACAAATGTTGTTAAACTTGTATGTTTGTATTTCAGAATTACTTAATTCAGAATGTCCTTTTGTAGTTTACTTGCATTTCCCTGGTAGCAGCTTTATTTTTTAATAGCATTAATTCTTAGATTTCAATTTGCCATACTTGGACAAGCCTGTCTCTCAGTGATTGATTTAAACTCTTAAAATTTGGTTAGTTGTCTGTTACCTTACAATGTCTACACTCTAGAATGGTATTGAGAAGAGACCTCATTTTGCTTCACATATCTTTGACTTTCTGAAAAGATATTTTAGCTAAATGGCTCAAATCATGATACACAATTAGTTGCATATTGCAAGGAATTGTCCCCAAATACAAATTGTCATATGCTCTATGTGACTGAGAACAACAAAAGTCTCAGTGTTGCCAGTAGCTGTTCCTCATGGAAAAAGGACAGGAACGAGCATAAAAGAATGCCACACTTGCCTGATCAAAAGTGTCTCCTCGATCCTTACCATGTAAAGTTACTCAAGGTCCAGTATCCCTAATGAGCTGCAAGGAGATCCCATCAGATTAATCTTCCTGTATACATCCATTCTTACAACCAATATTGACCAAGTAACTGTTAATTTAGTCTTATACATCTTCATAAATAATTCCGTAGGGTCAAACTGATATTCTATATTAAGTTTTGGCTCATTTGGTTTGATTTTGGCCATATTTTGTAACGTGACCCTCATACCATCCTTGAAAGGTACACAAAGTAGGTAGAAATCCACAGTATAGAAGCTATAAATGACTCACCAAAGCCTGTAGGCACTGGAAGTGTTTTCTCTTTTACCCTCAGACTTGTGCATTGCCTAGATCGAGTAGAACAGGTCAGTGATTCCTTCCTTGGCATTGAAATATGTTCTGTGCCTTAAAGATGGAGATCAGTATTGACTTACTTGGAAGAAAATGAACTAAATATTGTGTATAGAAAATTAACTCTTCTCAGTTTTCAAAGTAGATAAATGCAGCTTCCCATTATGAAGTGCTATTTTTTTGGCAACACTTGGAGCAATTATTTTCCTCAATAGTTGTTGAGTGGAAGACCACGTAACATTAGACCAGTTATTTGGTGCAATGCTAAATAGGTTTGACTTTCTTTGTCAATAAAATGAAATGGATATCTTAAAAGAGTCGAACTAATTAAACAATTGTTTGAGAACTCCTGAGAAAGTAATTTCTTTATCTTCATAGTCAGGTAAACATACATAGAGCCCAACTAGTATAAGAAATTTGTTTTATAATATTAAGCATACTAGTCTATTAAATTACTGTTGTAAGAAATACTTATGTATATCAAGAATCGTATCATGTAAGGAATAATGCTTCAGCACTTCATTTATCTTTAAGTCTTCCATATTGGTGATTCAGCATTTTCTAGGTGTCACCAATATCAATGTTTGTCTTTTTGACCGTTGCTAATTGACATTTATGACCTCCTTTCTATCTAGTTGGGATAAAATAACTAGTTCTTATTAATGAAATATTCCCCTGGGATGAGAGGATTAAGAGCAGATCTGCCTTCTCTTCTTTTTAAATTATTTTTAATTGACAAATAAAATTGCATATATTTATGGTATAGAAGATAATGTTTGAAAATATATATACATTGTAGAATGGCTAAATTGAGCTAATTACATATTCATTACCTCATATACTTATTGCTTTTTATGCACTTAAAATCTACTCAGTGATTTTCAGGAATACAATATATTATTATTAACTATAGCCACCATGCTGTACAATCGATCCTTGAAGTTATTCCTCCTATCTAACTGAAATTTTGTACCCCTTGACCAACATCTCTCTAACCCCCATATCCCACCCCTGGTAACTGTCATGCTACTCTCTACTTCTCTGAGTTTAACTTATTCAGATTCTACATAAAAGTGAGATCATGTGATATTTGTTTTTCTGTACATGGCCTATTTCACTTAACATAATGTCCTCCAGGTTTATTCATGTTGTCATGACAGGATTTCCTTCTTTTTTATGGCTTAATAGTATTTCATAATATATTCATCAGGTCTTTATCCATTCACCTATTGATGGCCACTTAGGTTGATCTCTACCTTGGCTATTGTGAATAATGCTGCAATGAACATGGGAGTGTATATATCTCTTTGGAATATTGATTGCTTTCCTTCTAATATATACCTAGTAATAGGATTGCTAGACCAATATGATAGTTCTGTTTTTAATTTTTTGAGGAATGTCCATACTGTTTTCCACAATGCCTGTATTAATTTATATTCCCACCAGCAGTGTACAAAGGTTTCCCTTTCTTCACAAATGCAAATGCTTGTTATCTTTAGTCTTTTGGATGATAGCCTTCCTAACAGGTATGAGATGATATCTCATTGTGGTTTTAATTTGCATTTCTCTGATGATAAGCGATGTCGTGCATTTTTCATATAGCTGTTAGCCATTTGTATGTCTTCTTTTGAGAAACATCTATACAGTTCTTTCAACCATTTTTTAATCAGCTGATTGTTTTCTTGCTATTGCTTTGTTTGAGTTTCTATATAATTTATATATTAACCCCTTTCAGATGTATGGTTTGCAAATATTTTCTCTCTTCTTATAGGTTGTCTCTTCACTATATTGATTGTTTCTGCTGGTGCCAGACTGATGACTAGGACTCCAAGTGTCAGCCTGGCCCTGAGGAGGGCCTGCATCTTCAGGGCAAGCCTGGAGTCTGAGTCCAGGGGCCTGGCCTGGTGCTAGGGTGAGCCTAAAGTCCAGGGCCACTGGGGTTGGCCAGGTACTAGGGCTGGCCCAAAGCCTGGGGCCACTGGGGTTGGCCTAAAAAATGGGGCAGGCCTGGAGCCTGGGGCATGAGATGTGCTCTGGTATCAGAGAGGGCCTGGAGTCTGGGATCATGAGGGCCTACTTAGCACTAGGTTTTACTGTGGTAGGCCCAGAGTTAGGATCTCAAGAAAAGTCTGGTGCTCACTTTCCTCTCCTTCCCCTACATAAAGGGTATCTCTGCATTGTTCTTCCTGGGGTTGGGGGAGAGATGTTATGGGTAATGTAAAACTGTGCCTCCTACTCTCTTCAATGCATCTTTTCTTATTTCTGTGCTATATCCGGGTACTATAATCTCTCACCTAGTTTTGATAGCACTTGCGAGGTATTTTTGCATGTGGATAGTTGTTCAAATTCATGTTTCTATGGGGGCTTAAGCACTGGAGAGTCCTATCCTGCTATCTTGCTGATCTCTCCCCTTTCTCTTAAGTCTGGGTGTACAGTATTTAGTGAAGGACTGGAGATATTTGAAGCCACTGCATGAAAGGATATTGGTTCCTTAATGACCCATAACAGATTATAATTTGACTAAGAAATAAACCATTATTGACTAAGCCACTGACATTTTAGGGGATTCCTATTTCAGAATTTTCCATTATTTACCCAGACTAACGCAGCTTTTCACTTGTCATAATTACAATAGAAATTGAGTAACCAACATGCTCATTTGCAGATATGTATCAGATTTATCTGGAAAACTTTTCAAGAAAATGAACATGTGGCCCAGTTAAATTCGGTTGTCTCACAAAAAAATTACGTATACAGTATGCCCCCCTTATCCAAGGGAACTATGTTCTAAGACCCCCAGTGGATGCCTGAAACCTCGGATAGTACTGGATCCCAAATATACAATCTTTTTCCCCCTATATACATACCTATAATAAAATTTAATTTATAAATTAGGTACAGTAAGAGATTAACAATAATTGATAATAAAATGAAACGAAATGAAACAATTATAACAAAATGTCAGCATCACTACTCTTGCATTTTAAGGTTATTATTAAGTAAAATATAGGTTACTCAAACACAAGCAATGCAAAACCACAACTATTAATCTGATAACTGAGACAGCTACTAAGTAGCATATATACAGCATGGATATGCTGGACAAAGGGATAATTCACATCCTAAGTTAGATAAAACAGAACAGCATGAGATTTCATCATGTTACCAAGAAAGGTGTATAATTTAAAACTTATGAATTGTTTATTTCTGGAATTTTCTATCTAATATTTTTAGACCATGGTTGACCATGGATAACTAAAGCCACAGAAAATAAAAATTAAATGAGGGAGGATTACATAATTCTGATGCTTATTTCTGGTTAAGAATCTCTCTACAAGCTTCTTATCTTATGAGAAGTGTATTATCCTTCACAAACACCAGCTTAAATCAATCATTTCAAACTCATTATACATATATCTATAGCTATCAATGTACAATTTGGAGATCTGGTATTTTTAAAATTTAAAATAAGTATGATTGACTTCTTCTAGTTCATAATTCTATGAGATATACTCCATAAGTGTAAAATGCATAGTATCTACCCAAATTAACCTCTGAATAAATGTTACAGATAAAAGGAAAATGCAAGCTAGTGTGGTCACCTAGCTGACCACTTTGCTGAAGGTTACTCAGTTTCCCAAGATGCAGTTTAGACTTATATATCTTGCATTTACTTTCATGTTTTAAATGTTTTCACCAAAATTAAAGAATAAATGTAATCCCACTTCATATGATTTAAAGGAAGGCAGTTTTCTTAATCTCATATTTCATCTCAGAAATTGACTCCATTTGTTGAGGACACAAAAAGACAAGGCAATATCAAGATGACAAAACTACATAAAATAATTCTGGTGAGTTAGTGGATCCAAAACAAATCCTAAATAATATACAAAGATATATTGTGATAATCCCATATGTGAACTGCAGGTTAAATTATCAAAGACATCCTTTATTAATTTACTTATTTATTTGTAATCCAACAAATATATTTCGGCTAACTCCTATTTTTCAGATCTAGGAGTTGGTAGTAGAACAATGACTACAGCATCTGATGTCAAAAAAGGCAAATTTCTTGACAGTAAGAAAAATGGCGTAGCTTCAAGTTTGATGAAAATGAGTCGTGGCTTCTGGGACACATAGACAATAGTCCATTCTTTGTACAAGAAAGACAGTATCAAGATAGCAAGACAGGAGCTCAAGCCAGAAACAAATTGAAAAGAACTAAAATGCATCACTATAGTTGTTTTTACTGTTGTTTGTGCTATTGTTTTATTTCACAAATAATGAAAAGAAAATTCAGCACTAGAAGAGTGGTAAAAAAGTTTGGAAAAGAAGAGTAGTGATTCATTGGTGTAGGTAATTTGCTAAGTGGCTCTAGGGCTAGAAGACTGTGGGAAAAAGTCTCAATCAGAACCACTCCTACAGTATGGATGCAAAAGAAAAATTGAATAAAATCGAGGAGAAAATTTATTTTTTCTGTAAGTTTGTCAGTATTTTTTAATGAGTCAAAGGGTAGTTTTATGCAAAGGTATATTAAACTTGAGAGGCTTTTATGATGAGTGGTATATGTCAAAGTCATCAGTATAAACTTTGAAATTTTGAAGTGTGTGACAGAGGATAAAAATTCTCAACAAAGGCCTTTATGCAGTCACATATATAAACAGTATACCTTGAACAATACTATGGGTTCTTCACCTGTTTGTATGCAAAATTGGTAGGTATGTGTCACCTTATTATGGTGAGTAAACCTTGAGCAGAAATGACAACCTGCTTTACATATTTTGAGATTGGTCTAGAACACAGTTACTGACTCCACCTGGTTCCTCTCACAGCCCTTGTCTCTGTCAGTTTATCAGGCTGGAATATGTTATGTTCTATGACATAAGATTAAATGGGATAATTCAAGTGGAAACACTCTGAAAGTTGTAGACTGCATATTAGTTTTTGCGCTGCATTATTCATGAACAAACATGATGTTTCAGACCAAACAAGCTGGGCAGTAGGTTGCTTGTTATTTTCTTGGCACTGAGAATGAATCCCTGCCTAATATCATTCCAAACAAGTTACTGTAGAACCCTGTATTTTTGGGTTAGAGATTATTCCTCCAGGGAAAACAAATGTTCTATTTGAAAATCCTCTTGGGAATCTAACACATTATGGTACTGGTAATTTTTGTATTAGAATAAAATAGTATATTTTTCTTTCTCTTTTATAGGAAGACACTGAAGAACTGAGGATGTTGTGGGACAAAATTGAGTAAGTATGTGTAGCAGTGTAGATTTTTCTAGAGAGAGCAAAAGTACATAAAAGCTCCTGGCCAGCAGGGTAAAATTGGAGTGAAGGAACCCTGGCCCATGAATCGGGAGAATCCTGTCTGTATCTAGGCTTTGCCACCAACTGTTTTTAACCTTAGGCATCTACCACTTATTTTGAATATACATATATTAATAGCAATATTGCCAAAGTTAGAAAATTTTAGGCATTTTAGAACATATGAGAACATTCTTGGGAGCATTTGCTTCTGTGCAAATAATGTGATTGTAAATAGATTTAAGGACATTTTTCCCCCTAAAGTTCACATTTCACGTTCATTATCTCTAATAGTATATGAATCTCCATGTTGTCTTATTTTCTTTCAAATTTATTATTCATTCTAAATCCTGAAGTAGAATTTAGATTAGGGTAATTATTAATATTTCATTACTTCATATGAAATATAATTTAACCTTATACAGAAAAATTTTCTAGGTAATTAATTGTATTTTTTTTTAAGTTTCAAACAAACCTCGGTAAATATTATTTCCATGATTAAATGTCAATGAGTAGGCTGGGTGCAGTGGCTCACACCTGTAATCCTAGCAGTCTGGGAGGTCAAGGTGGGTGGATTGCTTGAGGTTCAAAGTTCGAGACCGCCGGGTGCGGTGGCTCACGCCTGTAATCCTAGCACTCTGGGAGGCCGAGGCGGGCGGATTGTTTGAGCTCAGGAGTTCAAACCCAGGCTGAGCAAGAGCGAGACCCCGCCTCTACTAAAAATAGAAAGAAATTAATTGAAAAAAAACAAAAAGAAAGAAATTAATTGGACAACTAAAAATATTTAGAAAAAATTAGCCGGGCATGGTGGCGCATGCCTGTAGTCCCAGCTACTCGGGAGGCTGAGGCAGGAGGATCGCTTGAGCCCAGGAGTTTGAGGTTGCAGTGAGCGAGGATGACGCCACGGCACTCTACCTGGGGCAACAGAACAAGACCTTGTCTCAAAAAAAAAAAATAAAAAAAAATAAAAAAATCAATGAGTAAGAAATATATAGATTAGGTGACTTTTAAGTGAAATAAATTAAATGAAGTATTGCAGGCAAAAGACTTTTTGGTTGTGCCAAATCTGTGTGTAGTTTAAGATGTAGATGACAGTAGATTTACTCTGGTTAACACATGCTTTTCACGCTGCTGTAAAGAATTTTTTTAGCAAGTGTCCTTTATGTGTATCTGTGATGTAAATGATTAGATTACATTAAATAATAGTAAATGAATCGTTAAATAGTAAATCATAGAAATTATTTATTAGTAACTACCATCTATTGAAATTATATCTCATATCTTTAATATTTAGTATATATCTTAAAGTTAATGGCCTGGTAGAGGGAGAATGCAAGCAGAATCAATTAGAAAATGAAATGTAGAATTGAGAGAGAAATTTGTGTTTTAAAGTAATTCTTTTGGAAGAAACTCAGCTTATTTTTTCCTCACAATATCTCCCTGTCCTCTGATGCTCAGCCACTTCCTTATGTTTCAATGTTTCCCATTATACCTCCTTAGATTATGCTTATAAGGCAAAAATCAAGTAGTTGAAATGGAATCAAGTAGTTAATTCAAACTTTAGTTTTGTTTTTTTGGTACATCATTTACTACCATGTTAACTCCTCTCATGGAATATATGGTTTTTAATGGCTTGCACTCTATTTTTTCCTGTTTTATTGAGGTATAATTAAAAAATAAAAATTATATATGTTTAAAGTGTACTTTTTTTTCTGGTTTGGTTTGGTTTTCCTAAATTACTTTAAATCTATGTGAATTTAACCTCA
>NW_012149286.1:1155838-1170789 GCF_000956105.1 Propithecus coquereli
GGAAGAGAGAGCTCATGTGTATGTGTACTCATGCAGTCTTAGTGTCTGAAAGCCTCTCCACAAACTTTTGCATACACCTCAGACATTTCTGCTACTGGCCATGTATTCAGGTCTCCTGGTTAATCCTTCTCTCATACTTTATAATTTGAATGATTGTTTCTGGGAATATGAGTCTGCTCGAGAATGATCGCATTTCTTCTCACTCTTACATCAGCTTGCGTTCCAGCGATCCGAAAGCTACTTTGAGCCTGACTCTACTCACCGCAGCCTGTGCCGTCTCCAGGCGTTCATTGCTGTCACTAGAAGAAACAAGATCTGTGGAAACAAAACCTCACCATGTACTTTAAGGAAATATTTTGAATCCATGTCAAATGGATCCTAAACATAGCATAGTACACTTATGTCAGTTAATAATAATAATGTATATTTATTAAATTACTGCCAAGGCATGATAATCAGTACATTTTATACTTCTTGCCTTTTACTTCACACAGCAATATTGAGATGCTTATTTAAAATGAGGATCTGAGATACAGGAAGGTGAAAGAACTTGGCCAAACCAATTAGCAATCTCACAGAACTGGTAAACAAAATATTTACATGAATCACAATGATTAATTCTGACTCCAAAGTCTATGCTCTTTTAAATATATAGATATACAAGATAGACCTATAGATATACATATAGATACAAATAGAATATAAATACCTATAAATATAGATACCAATATAAATTCTCATCATGCAAGTAATTCTTCCTTGATATGAAAAATCTCCAAAGTAAGGATTAGCTAAAAGAACATTAACAACAGAGGATAATTCTGTAACGGCAGAATAAAGGCCTCCAAAAATCCACTTGTCATAAGGACAGCGAGAATAACGACAGAACTACTGAAATTAATTTCTTTTAGAACTCTGGAAATTTACTAAATGCTTGTGACTATCTAAGGAGTATTTATTTCTTAAAAATGGCCAGATCTATGTAACAGCAGCTACCTTTGCAACGATTCACTTGCCCTAATCCTATCACACAATCCCTGGCTTTTCAGCAGCTTTGAAACCAACAGACTCACAAGTAGAGTATCTATGAAAACCAGCAGCCTAACAACCACTGGAGGAGGCAAAATAGGTTTGGTTCACCCCCGAAGTTCCTTCACCAGAAACGTTTCATTATTTGATCTGACTGACAGCGAACCAAAAAGCTTCATTCTCAGAGCTTGTCATTACTTGAGCTGATTCAGAATGTGCTCTCTGCAACCAGCCCTATCCTGTGAGTATTTGTCAAAAAACAATCAGCAGCAATAGTTTAAGATCACAACTGTCTCAAATGATGATACCAATTGTGTGATTATCAATAAACTAAAAGAAAATCTATTGAATGAGATGCCCACAAAAGGCTTCGAAAAGCATTGACATATTCTTCGAAATCCATAAGACCACGCATGTGTCCAGGGCTGTGTACATGCCCCAAAAAACCTGAATATGTTCCTAATCTCGCACCTTCAGCTGACCTTAAGTCTCTGCACAAGCCGGAAGTGACGACTAAGACAGAGATGTTAGTTTCCTGTTGAAGGGTTGAAGAGGTACCAGAATACACACACAGGGTGAAAAAATTATTTATTCAATATATTTAAGAAATATGTATCCAATCATTAAATTACCAAAAAGCTACGCAAGTAGAGATTTTAGTAGCTACATAAAAGAACTAATGACAACACACCACGTAGAGAATATCAATAAAGAGAAATTACAAAAAGAGAACAAAGCGAAATTTTGGAGTTGAAAATTATAACAATTGAAATTAAAAAAAAATCCTCTGTAGCGGGGTCCACCAACAGATTTAAACTTAAAGAAGACAGAATGGAACAAGCAAACTAGAATACTGATTAATTGAAATATTTCAGTCTGAGGAACAAAACTAAAATGTGGAAAAAATAAACAAAGCCTCAGAACCCAGTAGGCACTATGAATCATACCAGCATATGCAAAATAATTCTCTCGGAAGAAGAGGATAGAGAGAGAGAAAGGGGACAAAGAAAGAATATTTGAAAAAATAGCACATAAAAACTTCACAAATCTGATGAAAGACAAATTTACACATCTAAGGAGCTAAATGAAATCCAAATGGGATAAACTAAAAGAGGCTTGCACTGAGACACATCATAATCAAACTGCGGACACCTAAGACAAAGAAATATCATTGTCTTTTCTGTTTTTTGTTTGTTTCTTTGTTTTAGTTCCTGGCATTGAAGGTAATACGTGCCAAAACACTAGCTGAACACAAAGAGATATATAGTCACTGCAGAAATAATTAGGAAAAGTCACTACACAACCATCAATGATTAAAAAAAGAAAGAGAGCAAAATCTTATGAGACTATGATTTCCAGAGTTACCGCATTCAAATGTCCAGTTTCAACAAAAAATTGCAAGGCATACAAAGCCAGAGAAAAATACAGCCATTCTTCTCATGAAGACAAATCTCTTAAGAATATAAACACAAAACCCTCAACAAAAGACAAAGAAACTGAATCTAGCAGAATATGAAAAGGTTTACAGACCATGACCAAATGGGATATATATCAGGAATGTAAGTTTGATTTAACATAAAAATCATTATAATATCCCATATTAACAGAGTAAATAACAAAAAGTACATGATCATCTCAATAAATGTAGAAAGCATTTGATGAAATTCATGACATAAATGTTCATGAAATGGTTTGAGGGAATTCAAGGGAACTTCCTCAATCTGGTAATGGAGGTCTATTAAAAACCCATAGCTAATGTCATACTTACTGATGAAAGATGTGATGCTTTCCCTCTAGACTTAGTGAAAAAGCAAGGATGTCTGCTACTGCCAGTTCTATTCAACATTGTCCTGGATCTTTGAGTAAAAGAAATTAAGGCACAAAAAGAAATAAACTGTGTCCAAAATGGAAAGGAAAAAGTAAAACTATTTCTATTTGAAGTAGATATTAGTTTGAATATAGCAAATTATAATCCACAAAACAACTAGTGGAAATGATAAATGATTTCAGCAAAGTTTCAGGATATTATCAATATACAAAAATCCATTGTAGTTCCATATACTAGCAATGAAAAATCTGAAAATGAAACTACAAAAATTATCCAATTTATAATAGCAAATGAAATAATCATTTTAACAAAATAAGTATAAAACTACAAAATATCCAGATAGATTCTGGTTATCAGCCCTTTATCAGATGTGTAGAGAGCAAATATTTTCTCCCATTCTGTGTGCTGTCTGTTCACTCTAATGATATTTTCCTGGCAGTGCAGAAGCTTTTTAATTTGATTAGATCCCATTTATTTATTTCTATTGCTGTGGTGATTGCTTTGGGGTTCTTCTTCAAGAATTCCTTGCCTAGGCCGATGTCTGAAAGGGTCTTCCCAACATCTTCTTTTAGAATTCTTAAGGTTTCATGCCTTAGGTTTAAGTCTGTTATCCATCTTGAATTGATATTTGGGAGAGGTGAGATGTGAGAGGTGGGGATCCAGTTTCATTCTTCTGCATGTAGCTATCCAGTTTTCCCAGCACCATTTATTGAAAAAAGATTCTTTTCCCCAGCATATATTTTTGTCAGTTTTGTCAAAGATTAGATTACCATATGCGGATGGTTTCATCTCTGGATTCTCAGTTCTGTTCCAGGGGTCAATGTCTCTGTTCTTGTGCCAGTACCATGCTGTTTTAGCTACTATAGCCTGGTAGTACAGCTTGAAGTCTGGTAGACTGATACCTCCCGGTTTGTTCTTTTTACTTAAGATTGCTTTGGCTATACGAGGTATTTTATGGTTCCATACAAAGGGCAGAATTATTTTTTCCAGATCTGTAAAGAATGATAATGGGATTTTGATAGGGATTGCATTAATTCTGTAGATCACTTTAGGTAGTATGGACATTTTAACGATATTGATTCTGCCAATCCATGAGCAAGGTAGGTTTTTCCATCTGTTTCCATCTTCTACAATTTCTTTTTTTAGTGTTTCATGGTTCTCCCTGTATTAGTCTCTCACATCTTTCATTAAATATATTCCTAGATATTTAATTTTCTTTGAGGCTATTGTAAAAGGAATTGCGTTTTTGATTTGATCTTCAGCTTGACTGTTTTTGGCATATATGAATGCCACAGATTTGTGTGTATTGATTTTGCATCCTGAGACTTTGCTGAATTGATTTATCAGTTCTAGGAGTCTCTTAGATGAATCCTTGGGGTTTTCTAGATATAATATCATATCATCGGCAGAGAGCGAGAGTTTGATTTCATCTGTCCCCATTTGGACACCCTAAACCCACAACTAAAGGACATGGGAAGCATTGTAGGGGGGAAGGGAATGCCTTTAACTCTTGTTTGGGTGAGGCAAAGACATAAAGTGTAACCATAATGTTTGTACCCTCATAATACCCTGAAATAAAAAAAAAAAAACAAGCTAAACATAGAATTACCATATGACCCAGCAATTCTACTTGTAAATATTTACCCAAAAGGATTGAAAACAGGGGCTTAAACATATATTTGTATGCAAAAGTTGATAGCAGCAATATTCACAATAGCCAAAAGGTATATAACTCAAGTATTCATCAACAGATGAATGGATAAACAAAATGTGGTATATACATACAATGGAATATTATTCAGCAATAAAAAATAATAAAGTTATGATACATGTTAAAAAAACAAATAAACAAAAAAACCTACAAAATATCATTTAAAGAAATTAAAGACATAAATGAATTTAAAAAGTTATTCTATGTTCATGGACTGGAAGATTTATATTTTTAAGAATACAATAATCTCCCAAATAATCCAGGTATTCATTGCTATTCCTTTTAAAATCCCAACTGCCAATTTTAACAGAAATTGACAGACTGTTCCTAAATTTTATAGAAAAATTCAATGGACCCAGAATATATAATAAAATCTTGATAAAGAATTAATTTGGAGAACTTATGCTTCTTGATTTCTAAACTCACTACAAAGCTATAGTAATCAAGTCAGTATGGTGGATTTAGAGATCACTGGGAAAGAATTGAGAATCCAGAAATAAACACTTACATTTATGGTTAAATTATTTTTGCAAGGACACCAACACAATCCAATGGGAGAAGATAGCCTTTCAAATGGTGATGAACAACTAGATTCCCACACAGAAAATAAGGGACTGGGATCCTTACTTCACATTAGATGCAAATAATTAACTCAAAATGAATTGAAGACATAAACATAGATATAAACTTATAAAATGCTGAGAAGAATATACAGGAGTAAATCTTCATGATTGTGTATTAAGCAATATTTGCTAAGACATAACATCAAACACACAAGTCACAAAAGATAAATAGGCAAATTGGATTTATTGAAAACTAAAAACTTCTGTGTTTCAAAGGACATCATCAAGAATGTGAAAAAGTAGCCTATAAAATGGGAGAAATTATTTGAAAATCTTGTATCTGATAAAACACTTGTAACCAGATTATATAGATAATTCTCACAATTCAACAATAAAATGATAATAATCCAATTAAAAAACAAGGAAGGGATTTGAAAAGGCATTTCTCCAGAGAAGACATACGGTGTCAAATAAGCACATGGAAGTGGCAAAACACTATTAGTCATTAGGAAAATGGAAACTAAAACGTAAAATCAAGAAGAGCTAGTTCATATTAGGATGGCTATTATTTTCAAAAAAGGAAAATAACAAGTGTTGGTGAGAACATAGAGAAATTAGAATTTTTGTACATTGCTGGCGAGAATGTAAAATGGTTTAGCCTTGTGGGGAACAGTTTGGCTGTTCATTAGAAAGTTAAGGAGTTACCATATGGCCCAGCAATTTCCCCCCTAGATATAGGCATAAGAAAATTGAAAACATATGTCTTCAAAACACTTATACATGAATGTTTACAACAGCATGTTTTATAATAGCCAAAAGTGGAAACAACTAAAATGTCCATGAACTAATAAACAGATAAACAAAGTGTGATATATCCATGGAATGAAATGGTATAATATTAATATTATTCAGTTATAAAAAGGAATGAAGTACTGGGATGGGTTAAAACATGGCTGAACCTTGAAAATACTATGCTAAGTGAAGGCAGCCAGACACAAAAGACCATGCATTGTATGATTCCATTTATATAAGTTGTCCAGACTAGGCAAATACATAGAAACAAAAAGTAGATTAGTGGTGTTTCCTATGACCTGGGAGAAGGGTTGGAAATGACTGCTAACAGTTATTGGGAGGTTTTTATGGAGATTATAAAAATGTCTGACATTACATAGTGGTGATGGTTGCACAACTGTTTGAATATACAAAAAAAACCAAATTGTATATTTTATAAGTTGAACTTTATGGCATATGAATTATATTTCAATAAACCTGTTAAGAAAATAATAGACCAAAAAGAAAACAAAAAGAACAACAATATCACCAAAGAAAAAATATTCTTGCACTCAACTTCCCCTTACTCCCAGCGTCACTCTTTCTTCATCTTTATTGAAATATGATTGATATATACAAAATTGCATATATTTAATATCTAAAATTTGATATGTGGACATATGTACATACATGTGTATAAACACAACAACAATCAAGATACTAAACATATCCATCAGCTCCAAAAATGTCCCGTGTTCTTTTTTTTTCTGTAGTAAGAACATTTCAAATAAGATCTATCCTCTTAACATATCTTAAAGTGTACAATACCATATTCTTAACTATAGGAACAATGTTGTTTAGAAAATCTCGAAAACATATTCATCTTGCATAACTACAATGTTATACCCAATGAGCAACAATTTCCCATTTTTCTCTTCCCCCAACCCCTGGCAGCAATTCTCTGCTTCTATGAATTTGATTATTTTAGATACCTTGTGTAAGTGGAATCATGCAATAGTTGCTCTTCTGTGATTGGTTTATATCACTTAGCATAATATCCTCTATATTCATCCATGTTCTCACAGGATGTCCTTTATTTTCAAGGTTGAATACTATGCCATTGTATGCATATACCACATTTTTTTTCCCTGTTCATCTTCTGATGGGTATTTGACTGTTTTCATACCTTGGATATTGTGAATAATGCTGCAGTGTACATGGAGGTGCTGATATTTCTTCAAGATCCTGATTTCAATTATCTGGATATACACCCAGAAGTGGGATTGCTCATCAAACAACAACAACAACAACAATAATTTAGGAATTAACTTAGCCAAAGAGTTGAAAAACTTGTTCACTGAAAACTTTAAAACATAGATGAAAAAAATTACAGCAGACACAAATAAATGGGAAAGACACCCCATGTTCATTGATTAGAAGAATTAGTCTTGTTAAAATGTCCATATGGCCCAAATAAATCTACAGATTCAATGCAATTCCAATAAAATTTCCAATAACATTTTTCACAGAAATAGAAAAAATAATCCTAAAATTTAAATGGAATTACAAAAGACCCATATACCAAAGTGATCTTGTGAAAGAAGGACAAAGCTGGGAGCATCATCCTACCTGTTTTCAAAATATTACAAAGGTATAATAATTAAAACATTATGATGCTGGCATAAAGACGAGCATATAGACCAATGGGATGGAATGGAGAACCTAGAAATAAACCCACACACGTGTGGTCAATTGATCTTTGAGAAGGGTTCCAAGAAAACACAATGAGGAAAGGATATTCTCTCCAGCAAGTGGTGTTGAAAAAACTGGATATGCACATGTAAAAGAATGAAATTGGACCCTTATTTTACACTACACACAAAAATAAACTCAAAATAGATTAAATACTTAAATAGAAGATCTGAAACCATAAAACTGCTAGGAAAAAAATAAAAACCGAGAAAAAGCATGGGTTTTGGTAATGATTATTTTTGGATATAGCACTAAAATCACAGGGAATAAAAGCAAAAATTAACAAGTGGGACTACATCAAATGAAAAATCTTCTGCACAGGAAAAGAAACAATCAACATAGTAAAAAGGCACCCGATGGAATGGGAGAAAATATTTACAAACCATCCGTCTGATAAAGGGTTAATATCCAAAATACAAAATAATCTCTTACAACTCAATAGCAAAACAAACAAACAAACAAATACAAATAACTCACTTTAAAAATGGACAAAGACTAGAATAAACATTTCTCCAGAGACATAAATGGCCACTAGGTTTAGGAAAAGGTGTTCAACATCATTAATTATCAGGGAAATGCATATCAAAACCAAAATTAGATATCGCTTCATGCCTGTTAAAATGGATATTATCTGCCCCCCAAAGAAAAAGAAACTGCTAAATATTGGCAAAGATGTGAAGAAATTATTAATAGAACCCATATACACTGTAGGTGGGAATGAAGAATGTTGCAGCCATTATGGAAAACATTATGAAGGTTCCTAAAAAAATAAAAAATAAAACTAATAGCATCGGTCTTAAGCAATAGCTTTCCTGGTGTTTTCTTATGTATCAACATATTTCCTTACCTATAAATGAAAATATATTTGTTACTTTTCACCCCTATTGTTTTTCAATCTGCTATTCTTCTCCTAAATGATATCTCCCAAACATATTTTTCTTTCTTTAAATTTAGATCACTTTCTCTTTAATCCCAGGGCCTATTAGGGCCTTGGCAGATAATCAATATTTTGCAAATGTTGAAGTGAATGAATGCAACATGCTTTAGTCTCAGCTCGTGTTAACTCATGGACAACCTTGAGTGAGTTACATCACCCTGCTCAGCCACAGTGTTCACATCTTCAAAATGTGGGTGGCAACGAATCTTTTGCACAGGTTTTTTCTGTTTAGATGAAATGAAATAATGATTGGGACATCTATTCTGAACTGTATTTTTTACCTTCTGTTGTATTTCTAAAATATATCCAAATATCAATAATGTGTGGTTAAATCTCATTGCTAATTGTCTCATTTACATTATTACCTTAATTGTTTTTAATTATTTTACACTTATATTGTGCTTATGATGGGTAGATATGATTCTCAGCACTTTATATATTGTAACAAACTTTATCTAATTGCCTTATGAGTTGGGTCCTATTATCCCTATTTTATAGATGACAAAATTGAGGCACAGATAAGTTGCCTAGGTTCATACGATGATTCATGGAGCTTGGATTTAAATCCTTTCATGGTTTGTAAACACTCCACTATGCCATTTCTTGGATGGAAAATAAATATCTTTTCCCAGGATATCCATAAAATGCTTTCCTAAAAAGTTAAAATGCAAGGGAAAAGTAAAGTTGGTATATGCATTTTGAATACATGTTCAAAATCTGTGCCCCCAAAATGTTGCCCAGCCCTGCTGTAGACAACTGGACATCCAGAGCTCTGTTTCTCAACCTTCAATGTGTATGTAAATCATCTGAAGTCTCGTTAAAATGCAGACACTGCTGCAATAGAAGTAGCTTAAATGTCTGCATTTTTAATAAGTTTTCAGGTGCTGTTGGTGCTATTGCTGGATGGGCCATACTTTGAACAAAATTATAAACCCCTGGAGGTTATAGGCAAGAAGTATAGTGATGGCGATGGAGTATTTAGGATGATTCTGGTCATGAATATGCAAGACGGCATGTTCAATAGAAGGTGAGGCTAGAGAAATCTGAACACCTCTAGATCTTTTTTACTTTCTCCCTTAAGGCTCTTACTTCACATTGCCTTGCAATATCATTACTCTAAGCTTTTCAAGTTTTCTTTGATATAAAACAGAAAAATCAAATTCTTGTCTATGTTCAAATTAATTGTCACAATTAGTCTCTAGGCATCTTGCAGTCAGAATATGAAATATATACCGTAGTAGCACACAGGACAACATGAATTCTAATATGCATAGTAAGAAAGCAATTATCTTTAGAAAGAATGGAGGGCCAACGCTCAGAGTGATTGGAATTCTACCACAGTGATAGCGGTGGAAACTGAGGAAATAAGGTATGCAAAAGACTCAGGGAGAGAAGGGAAAATTCAGTTTGGATAACTGCGTAGGAGGCAGTGAAGGGATCTGGCCAAGATAATTTAGGCAGTTCCAAGACCCACTTACTGCTCCAAAGAATGTGACTTCCTGACAGCAGACAGCTGCTTGAGATGGGACACCCGCAGGAGTGAGTCTGATTGCAGAAGAGGGACATCTGGAAGAAGGGACGCTGGGGCGAGACGCCTCCCTGTGGCTTCCAGCATATGTTTCAGAAAACGCAGTTCCTCCAGGACTTTCACTACTTCCAAAAGTGTATGACTCATAGCTATAGAATGGGGAGCATTTGTCAGCATCACTTTACAACCTCGATTACCTCATCGATTATAAAGTTCAACAATATATCTCTCTTGATTAATATACACCAGCCATGGGAGGAAAAATGGAAAGTGAGGGAGAAAGAAACAAGACACAGTCCCGAGCATCAATGTGCTCATTGTCTAGAGGGACCAACAGGTAAGCAATCATGATTCAGTAGGATTACTGCCATAATCAATGTGCTTCCACAGACAAGGGGAGCACATGCTGGGAAAGTCATTCTGCCTGAATCAACTGAGAAAAAGGACAGTTTGTAGATTGTGTGATGTAGGGAGCAACAGGAACTCTATTTCTCCAAATCTTCCGTGTAATCTGATAAAAAGCACCTGCGTCAGAGCTGTAGAAGGGCAAGGTGAAGTCAGTAGCAGGAACACACTTGGTTAAAATTTGGCTTGCTTGGGGTGCAGTGCCAAGGGTCCTTGGACTAATCTTGTTTAGAACAGCTTATTAATGACTTTCTAAGAATCAGATTTTATTAAATTTGATAATTCTTGTTTCATTAATTAACACGGTATTCCATCAATGTTCACGCATTTATTCTTTTACAAATTTAAAAAAAAACACGTATTCAATAATTTCTATGTGTATACCAATGTATCATCAAGATTCTACACATTTGAAACTCATTTCAAGTCAAAGCCTGTTACTATATGTCTACATTTAGTTATTTATTTGAAGATGATGAAATATTTATAACAAATAATTTCATAAACTGCTAACACTGCCACCTTTTCTGTTAAATGCTAAAAGTCAAATGCCTTTGTTCAAATGATTTAAAAAAAATCACTGGGCTGTAGACAATTTTAGAGGCAGTAGAAAAACAAAACTAAGACCTGTAGAGGGAGAGTGACTTGGTAAAGGTCACACTGCTAATTGGCAGCCATGACATTTAGAATTTAAGTTTTGCTTCAGTGAATTTCTTTTTCAGAAAATAAATTTCTGCAGAAATCAAGCAAATAACCTGACAAGGTAGAGCTTTCACTGATGGGTGAAAAAAGCTTTATGAAGGAAAGTAGGAGATGCCCTGAGAGAGGCAACAGAGAAAGGAATGGGTGATATGTGTCATGTTCCCATTAGAGGTTATTTGCACAGAACCAGAGCCCATCAGTGGGGCAGCCGAGCACGGTGTGTAGAAGGACAGATACCCAAGTTGCTTGGCTTTGGATCCCAGCTCAGCCTCTACAAGCTGTGTGACCTTCACCTGTGTATTTAAAATCTGTGTCTCAGATGCTCTATCTGAAAAATGTGGGAAAATACTACACTATCTCATAAATTACTGTGCAGATTAAATATGGTCACATGTTTTAGAGGGAGTACACAGCGTACTATAATCCCAAGTTCTGTTAACTCATTAATTGCAGTTGTGGCCTCCAGGATTGTACCTGCCCTGAACTTTCTGCTCCGATGGAGAATTAGAGTTGTTGAAATTAGGAAAGCTTGAATGATGAAGACCTTAGAGACTTACTGCCCATCATACAAATTTGGAGTTCCAAGGTGAGGGATGAAGTTGTGGAACATGTGTTCTTCTGCATCACTAGAAAATCAGTCTCCTAGATGTGATTGGGTACAGCGATACAATCTGGAGTTACAAGGATAAACATTTAAAAAACATTTGTAGCACAAATGGAAGAAAGGTGTGAACACATATCCTCATGGATATGTGTTTCTGTGGTACAATAGTGAAACCCTAAAAATATTGGATATGTTAATGATCAGTGTACTAGAAATCATTTAGTCCAGCAGACTGATTTTACAGATATGGAATCTGATATTCAGAAAATTAATTTTATCAAGATTGCATATTACTTCATAGAATATTGGGAAGAGAAACCACAGTTCCTGGCTCCCAGTCTAATGAACCCAGGCAAACAGAGCTGGCCTTACTCCAAATAGCATGGACAGCATTAGTTTATTTTATTTGTGAATTTCCTATTTCTTTTGTATCCCCACCCTGACACACAGTCTGAATTTCAGTTTTATAGAATGGATCAAACCAGAAGGCATCAGAAACTAGTGACTAGGCAGTATATGCGAGACAAAACTTTACCTCTAACTTTTTAGTGTCCCTAGCTGGGCCTGAGAAGTATTATAAATTGACATATAATAGATAAATGAAAGACAATCATACAAATTTAAGTTTTACATGACTTGGGAGCCCTCATAAGAAAATGAAGACCCAAAGAAGTGAAAAACCTAAATGTTTTTGGATTAGATTGAACACAGGGAGGCAATTGTGAAAAAGTAACTAAATTATGTTGTAATATTAGAGGAAGATAGGAATTTATTTTAACAGGGTCTATTTGTCCATAATTGTCTCTGCTGTGACTTCCCATTGAAGAATGTTTCCTTTCTCCTGGTATAGAGATGGCATCTTTTACATGGGAGCTTTTATCTGCTGTTTTCAGGAAGAAAGGGGAGATTAGAATGTCCTTATATCTACTACTGAAAAATAGTAGTTCTTTAAGCTCCAAATAATTTTCATGCCAAGGTGGCATATTTTGAGGTGACATATTCTACCACCCTTCAGCAGTATCCAGCAAAAGTACAATGGCCAGGGGTCCCAGGAATTGAGTCTTCTATTTTGAGCAGCAAGTTCATTAAGTAAACGAGTTATTGGCACAGCCACTGCAGCCCAACGTGAGCCTACCGGAGTCCACACTGTGGAGTGACATTGTAGAGGTCTAAAGCACAGCCCCAGAAAAATGTCTGTATTGAACTCTGAGTAAACAGCAAGAGGATTACCTCTTCCTAGAATAGTAGAGTCATATGAAGTTGGGGAAATGAGAGCCCAGTTATTAGAATCAGGCAGTGGGATCCTAGTGGTACCAGCTAACAGACTGACTTAATGCTGAGCTTCAAAGACAGCCTCAGGCTCTTTACATTTCTGCTCACTTTAAGGGTAGATTGCTAAACTTGGGGCATATAGGAACTTGCACTGGCTTAAGAATCCTCAGCAATGTCAATTTCAGTGTGTGTGGGCAAAAAGTCAGGAGAATCATTAGAGGTGACAAGTTCCTCTGGTTGAATGTGCCATGAGTTTATAATCCTGAGTACAAATTAGCCAGTGGTTCGCAAACTGAATTGCATAATGCTAGAGTTAGAGATACACCTGGCTCCTCATGTAAAGCCAAAAGGGTCAAATAGCTGGGGATCCCCTTCCTCATTCTCCTTTCATCATTTTCATACGTAGGGTTTGACATAAATTTTATTTAAGGGAACATAGTGCTGCCGAACTATAAAAATAAAGCTGGAAAACTATTATTGACTATCATGGGCTCCCCCCTCCTTTCACATCTTTCCTGTTCTGAGTCCTGTTCTTTCAGGATCTTGTTCAAAAATGAGGGAATTTTATAAACTTACTTGAACTCAGATATTTGCATGTGCTAATAGCTTTATTCACTCATTTATTTATCCATTATCCACCTATTCACCTTCTCAGCAAACACTGAGAGGATATAAAGCACATCATAGTGTCAATCTTGTGTGAAAACAGACATCCCAGTAGAGCATTGTACGATAAAGTACAGATACGGATTTCTCACTGAAAACAAAAATAATCATGCCCCACCAGGGTGGGGTGGGATTGAGGGCAGTTAGGGGCTCCTGCATACATATCATTGAAAATAAAAAGATGTTTGTATCAATCACACGAGGATAAGTAACTTACAGTTTAAAAGAGCAACATGTTCAAGGACACATTGGAATTTAATAGCAATCAATATATGACCTCCTCTGGTTACCACATTGAGACTGTAACAGGCTCCTTTTGACTCACGGCTGAGTTTTGAGAGACTTTGTGGCAGGCGGGTTGGGAGCCTGTCTTGGGTGTGGCTCTCAGCCCAGCTCCTTTGTCTATGTTATAGCTATCCCTGCACAGCACAAACTCCTGGCTTTCTGGTACTGGTGGATTTTTTTCTGATTTTTATCTTAATCATATGAACTATCAACTAATGCAATTGTTACAAAACAATTTGCTACTAAACTATCAGCCCAAGTAAATAGGAATCTTCATGGAAAAGGCCAGAGAACATGATCGTTTAACACTGGAACAAGGGAATTCTTATGAGAATATTTGATATGATATTTTGGCATTGATGTGACCACATGCCTAACTCCAGAGGTCATCACTGGGACATTATTTTCTTGGCAATATTCTTGGCTCCCAGCCTCAGAGGGACTTATCTGACAAGTAAGTGGGTATCCCTTATCACTCACACTTGGGGATGCTGTGATATTTTAATCTTCTCTAAAAATAAAAGGAACACTATTAAAAGCTTAACTCAGGAAAGGATGACTCCATTTATAGACATAAAATGAAGATTGAAGAAACTCTTAAATAGGAACTTCCAGGAGGAGGGAGAAAACCAAAAATATTGGGAGAAAAAGGGATTTTAACACATTGACTGCCATGTGAGTTGTATTTAACTCATGCTGGTTTTGAGTCCAGGGCCTCATGAAGCATATGTAACTCACACATCTCTTCATCACCTGACAGCTGAGAAATGTATTTTTCAAATTGCATATAACTCATACACAGAAAACAATAAAAAATAACTAATTTGTCATTAAATTAGAAACAATTGTTTTTTATTCTATTTTTGTAATAAAACTCTGTGGCCCCCAGGAATTTTTT
>NW_012149286.1:1173214-1174345 GCF_000956105.1 Propithecus coquereli
CTTGGGAGGCTGAGGCAGAAGGATCTCTTTAGCCCAGGAGTTCGAGGTTGCTGTGAGCTAGGCTGACGCCACGGCACTCACTCTACCCTGGGGCAACACAGTGAGACTCTGTCTCAAAAAAAAAAAAAAACCCAGACAGACCAAGCTGTGATTTACCAGTTGATTACTATAGACTGTTTTCAGGGTTTTATTTTAAGCATCTAGCTTCACTGATTCAATGGCTTTACATTCACTGAATGTGTACTATAGTAACAATTCATCTGATTTGTTACAGAAGTGTGTGACCCTCACTGTCATTAACTCAATTTGCAATACACAGATTTGTGAGGATTCAATATATTGAGGAATTAATGTCTGTGGCACAATCTATTGTAAGAAAATTTGATGAACAGCTCCATTTCTAAATGAGATTCTGTAGAGAATGTTTAGCTTACTTAAGAGAACAAAAATATCTAATGGCTCTAGCATATTAGCTATCTCTATGCAGATAGATTCTGTTACTGATGTGGCCAATAGATACATTAAAAGGGTCATTCCTTGAAAACAGTTCCTAAACACACATTCTGATTACCATGTGATTTTGAAAGTAGAGTTGTTTTTTATCTACAAAGGCTTTCCCTTTAGCTGGAAATGATCTGCTCTTCTTTTATCTGTCAATTTATTCATGTATTTATCCAACACAAATTTATTTAGTGTTGGGCTTTCAAAGATGAATGAGACACGCTCTGTTCTCAAAGTTTATATAGTTCATTAGAAAACAGATATGTAAGGGATTGGGGCAAGTGTATTATTTTGTAAGTGCAATTGTTTTAATTAATTAAGGTCTGAATGGCTTGAAGGAAAACAATGCTGAAATTTTTTTCCTAAAGTGACAGATGACATATTGTGTTCCAGATGGAGAGATTCATATCTATAAAACTCAAGAAAACATATTTTGTATGGGAAAAGTAAGTATAATAATTTGTATTGCTGCATAATGAGAAAAATGCTGGGGATATAGCTATATGCCATGTCAAAAAGTTCTTATAATAAATTCTACGACCCAAAAGTGTAGACAAAACAAGATGGCAATGGGGATCTGTTGAAGATCTTAAGTAGATCAATAATATAAATAGAATTTCAAAGAGCTGT
>NW_012149286.1:1176805-1179083 GCF_000956105.1 Propithecus coquereli
TTTTAGTGTGGCAGTCAATGTGTCAAGAAAGAAAAATATGGAGTGTAGCTTTTATAAACAAAATGGTAAAGGAAAAAAAAATACAGAGCTGTTTTGTGCCTTGGGATACCATTCTATCACAAACAAGGTAAGTGATCCAGAGTGCGTGCACCTGTTCCTTTTGCTCCTCCTTCTCTCAGGAGCCTACCTAGCATTCGTAAGAGAAATCTGGGGATGGGCTTCACTTTATCATCCGTACAGCGACTCGGGTTTCTGATGAACACCACGAGCAAAGGGATCTCAGCGGAAGGACACAATATGCCAGTGGTGACAGCCATGGAGCAAGATGAGAGAAATACACACCTGTGATTTATGACTCAGAGGCTTTAGGGATAGGCTGTTTTCTGAGTATTGCTTTGTTTGTGCATTTTGGTTTGTTTTTTCCTTATCTCCCCTGTAGTCTGAATCATCAGGGTACCTGTAATGCCTTTTTATTCTGTGACTGCTAAGCTCAGGTAATTAAAGCAATTCTAAAATTCTAATGGGACTCATTTCATGGGGTTAGGCCTCTATTAAATGGGCTCTATTGCATTACAATATTTCTCTGGTCCGTGCTCCCTAAATGTTAGTATATAATGAGGAAGGTGACTAGTCTAGGTGACAAAAAAATAACATAAAATAAAAAAATAAAAACAGAAGCAACTACCAGAAGACATACATTAAGATAGTTTATTTTTCTTTCCTTTTTTTTGTAAGCAAATGGGTTTATGAATGACATCTGTGGCAAGAGCAATGCAGTGAATATCTTTAACCCACCTGGTGCTGAAAAGAGACAGCAGACAACTAGCAAGAGGCTTATCTACTAAGTTCTCAACTGTTCTGTGCTTTACCCTCAGTGACTGGAAGTCAATGAAAAATTCAACATTGATTTTTTTTTTATTTTATTCTCAAAAAATTCAATCACATTATGGAAAGAGACACAAATCAACGGCAATGACAATGACTAAAAAAATGAAAGTTAAAACGAGACTTAATATGAAACTACTGAATATAAACAAGTTACAACAGTGGATTGGACATCAAGATAACATCGGATTTCTAACTATCTATACCTCACAGTGGGTGTGATGCCTTCAACATGGTAGAAAATTATATTGGATCTTAAAATTTATATCCGGTTAAGCAATGAAACATGAGGGAAAAGAAAGATGTTAGTGAACATGCAAATACTAAACAAAAACAAAAAAAACAAACCTTGAACTTTTTTTCTCAGCAACCTAGGAAGCTAGGATGTATTCCTTTAAAATCAAGGAAGTAACCTAAAGAACAAAGAACTTGTGTGATCTACAAAACAGGAAACCAGATGCAGAAGTGAAGTCAGCTGAATTTTCAGGCCCACTGCTCTAGAAAGACCTGGCGGCCATCAGTATAAACTGGTGCTGGAGAACTTGGGGTTCACAGCAAAGAACAATAGCAAAATGGAGATGATTAACCAACTTATGTTTATGTACATGTGGATAGTTAGTTTAGACTGCTGTCAAAGAGGGTGGGCATGCAGTAGCGAAAAATATATAGAAATTCCATAAAGAAAAAAGTGACAATTATTAATTACATGTGAAACATTCTTTAAAAAAAAGTAAGGCTAGTTTGTAACATAATTCAGCAGGGAACAGTAGTTCACACTCATGACAATAAAGACTATTGATTTAATCAAACATGTGAAACTCATTCAAGGATGAAAAGAGGGCAATGCATTTACATGAATGCAGTGTGTTTGTGTGTGTGTCTTATTTTGGGAGTGAACTGTATTTGGGCTCGACCGTGGGAAGGAATGAATATGCTTCATTTTAAGCCTTATTCTAAGATTTTATGTTATAAATTATACAGTACATCTACTTTGATTGCAACATAGAGTAAGGTATTGGGTATTTTTTCCAGAAGCTGTTGATTCAAACTTGGGTGTGCTGCGGTTGAGTTTTTGAGGGAGTTGTATGCTCTTTCTCATGATGCTAATGTTGCTAAAGAAACCTAAGAAAAGTTGTGGAGATAGCAGAGATGGGAAAAAAGGGAAAGAGAACGCTGATTTTACATCTCTCTTCATAATCAGTCTGTGTATCATTGTAGCATGCATGCTGCAAATTGCTCATCACGAATTCTGAAGTATGCGTGCAATTCAGTTGGGTCATTTTCCTTCCCTCTCTCTCTCTCTGTTGCTGCCCAATAATTTAGCATTTCACAAGTTATTTTTAGAAAACTATTCATCTACTCTAAGGACAGTTTTGGTGTATTATGTAATAAT
>NW_012149286.1:1182578-1183996 GCF_000956105.1 Propithecus coquereli
TCTCCCTCCCTCGCCCAGGCTGGGTCTCTAGCAGTGCTGGTGGATTTTGGAGGCAGTGTCTCCTCCAGGGCTTCCACTTGAAAGCTCCACCTTGGTTCCACATTTCTCTAGTTGACCTTTGGTCCGTGGGCTCCAGGAACATCACATCCTCCATTTGTCCCTACATACCTGGGAGTGAAAGTGCTTTCCTGCTTTTGCTAATGTTCACTTTGCCAGATGCTCCTCTTTTTGGTTTCCTAGCTATTCCCTCACATTTTTAGCCAACTCCCTGTGTTAAATTCCATCTATTTTAAATATTTAGGTTGAGCTTCTCTTTTCCAGTTTTGGTCATGGCTGATACAGCTCCCACAGTTTATTGCCCTAATGACATTAGATTCATGATTGCAAATGTCACCTGAGTCAATTAATTCTAAATCTGGGCTTCACCTAATGCCTGCCAACTGGAGCACAGGAATTTAATTGGTCACATGGAGCCAAGGGTAAGAGTCAGAGGGTTAAACAAAAACATTCCTATGACAAGTCCTATTGAATTAGCAAGTAGGGATTTCATTTGTTCATTTAATTATGTATGTATTGAAGCACAGAAGGCAGCACAAAAATGAATAGGCCAAAAATATGGTGAAAGTGCTGGTTGTCTTGTTTTGCTCATTAAGGTTGCTATGCAACATCAAGCTAAGTAAATAAAATCCAAAGACTATAGGAACTGAGTTCATTAATTCTTCTAGGAGTCCACCATGAAGCTTTGCCTCAAGATTCCAAAGGAAAGAGATAACTCCAGTGCCATTTTTAAAATCACATTGGCACTTTTAAAATTTGCTTTTTAATTGATAAATAAAAACTATATCTGTAAGGCATATAACATGATATGCTGATAAATGTATGTAATGTGAAATGGCTAAATCAAGCTAATTAACTTACGGATTACCTCACACGCTTATCATTTTTTGTTTTGAGAACACTTAAAATCTATTCTTAGCGATTTTCAATTATGCAATAAAATGTTATAATAAAATGTGCACACCAGTTTTGATCAATTAGTGCCAATTTAATGGTGAGTACATGTGGTGTTTGTTTTTCCATTCTTGTGATACTTCACTTAGTAGAATGGGCTCCAGCTCCATCAAGGATAATACAAGAGGTGCTAGATCACCACTGTGTTTTGTGGCTGAGTAGAACTCCATGGTATACAAATACCACATTTTATTAATCCACTCATGTATTGATGGGCACTTGGGTTGTTTCCGTATCTTTGCAATTGTGAATTGTGCTGCTATAAACGTTCGAGTGCAGATGTCTTTTTTATAGAATGTCTTTTTTCCTTTGGGTAAATACCCAATAGTGGGATTGTTGGATCAAATGGTAGGTCTACTTTTAGTTCTTTGAGATATCTCTATACTCTTTTCCTTAAAGGTTAAACT
>NW_012149286.1:1185931-1187152 GCF_000956105.1 Propithecus coquereli
ATTAATTTAAAATATTTTCTGTTAGAATTTAGGTATACTGACACCAAATCTTCAACTCATCTATCCATCTTTGCATTTATCCAATAGTATAGAATGTCTATTAATAGTCTGTGCTAGATAATGAATATATAGAGGAAAAGAGATATACACTCTATGCCCAAAAGGAATTTTCTCCAATCACAGAATACACAAATAAACAAACTTTAAAAGAGTATATACATGCAATGCAGAAACATATACATGATATCAAGATAGCTCAAGGGAGAGAGTGATTACCTCTTTTGGGGTATGGCCAGAGAAAGGTTTCTTTCAGAGGGGATATCTAATATGAAATTTAAAGGATGAATTGGCATGGGCCAGATGTACTGGGAAGGTGATGGGGAGGACGTTTCAAAGAGAGAGGATAACACATACTAAAGTAATATCTGTCTATTGGATTAATTGTGATGTTCCATTCAATCATTCAACCAATATTTCTGAAAACTATTATGAGTAAGGAACATGTTATGTTAAGGACTCAGATATACCCTTACGTTTAGAATCCACGGTCTAGTTTTATCATTCAGTACTCAAATGATAGATACAATTCAGTAATACCCAAATGGTAAGGACCAGCTCTCTCACCCACCAATGCTTGGCATGGTTTAACAATGAGGCACCAAACACCTTGCAAACAACTCAGTATGCAATTGTCTCTCACATTAGCTAACATAAAATTATCAGAGAAATCCCTGAAAAACTCAAAATTCACTAAACTACCAAAATAAGAAAGCAATGTTTTAGTAGTTGGAACTCCCAAAGGTTTATTTTCCCCGGGCATGAAGATGGATGGGATTTCTGACTTTTATCCCAGCACCTGTTCATTCTATTCACCAAGCTGCTTAATCATGTGCTACTGCCAAAAGAGTGACAGGCCATATTTCCTAATATGTTTTAATAGTTAAAATTACAAAACAGTAGATATGATTTATTTGACATAGCAACTACAATTTGGGACATTCCCAAATGTTCTCTTGGGTTATTGCAGGCAAAGATCGTCCTCTGGAAAAGGGAAATATTTTGCATAAATGCAGTCAAATCTTGAATGGATGCACTAAAATTTAGGAAGCAGAAATAATAGATAATAAAAGAACAGTTTTCTTTTTAGTGTATGCATGCATTTTCTGTGTCTAACACAGAAACACATTTATCTTTAGTTTTTTTTTTTTTTTTCTATATTGG
>NW_012149286.1:1187202-1187713 GCF_000956105.1 Propithecus coquereli
TCAGAGAAATCCCTGAAAAACTCAAAATTCACTATACATAGTTCTCCCTGTAGAGGTCTTTCCCCTCCTTAGTTAAATATCATGCTGCAAAGATACTAGACTAGGACTGTGAAGCCTTGGGCTCTTGTCTCAGTTTTACCACAACTTATTAAGTGACTTGGGACCTCACTGTGCCTATGTATAAAATGAGGAAGGTCTAGGGAAACCTCCACTTGTAATATACTATGATTCTGAGTCATATAATTTTGGTTGTCTATTTGTTTATTTTTCTTCTTGAGCAGCAAGAAATATTTGACATTAGATGAATCAATGTTTGTGAAATGTGTGAGTGCCTATAATGCTATCAGAAATGAATTACTCTGCTAAATATCTAACTACAGATATGCTCTTTACATTCAGAGATTTTGTATTGCAATCACCCCTCCGCTCCTTCATTAGCCAGGGCAATTGAATTGGGCAGACTTGCCATGCAAACTTGCTTACCTTGTCACAAGATAATTGTACTACATTT
>NW_012149286.1:1191638-1203955 GCF_000956105.1 Propithecus coquereli
TCAACTAATTCCCAGTGGTTTCACAGCATGAATGAAACAGTGAGTTTCTGGGCAACCTCTGCAACCAAATGGTTAAAAACTTTATAAAAATTTTGGCTGCCTTGCTACCCAAATAGACCAATTTATTTTTGTCTCATTTATAATTCTTCATTTGAAAAAAATCTTGGCAGAGAAATTAGTTATTTATGCATAGTTATTCTAGGAAATTTTATGAAAAAAATATGTGACTTTTGAAAACCTGAATCTGGTGCCTGCATTTTTTATCCCAACCAAACACCAGTGTTCTCTCTTTTTCTCTCTCTTAAGTTCATTCCCTTACATGGAGGAGAAGGTATGGAAGAAAGATTTGTGGAAGAATGAATTGACAGTGAAACCTCTCCAGGTCCAGAAAAATTTACCGCATGGTAAATGGGGTAAAAATGGGATTGGCATTGATCTGAACCTTCAATAGGTAGAGTCAAGATCACAGACACCGAGCCCATTCTGGCTTATCAGTGCACTCGGGAAGCCTGGTCATGAACTGGCCAGTGCTGGGAAGATGCTGGATAAATCCCTAATTGATTAGTGTCATGACCTTGAAAACATCATTTCATCTTTCTGAGGCTCATTTTCTTCATTATTAAAATTCAAATATTGCTCTAGGTCTCTTCTGCCTTCATTTCACCAAATTTATATAGTTATGTAAGGAAGTTTTTAGATGGATTTAAAATTCATGTATTATGCTTTCATTATTATATGTTAACTCATAAATAAACGGATGTGATAAAGTATTATTGATTAATAAAACAAAACTTCGAGGGGTTTTGCCCTCCCTCCACCCCCAAAACATGCTTATACCCTCCTACCATAGTGAAGTGGGGCTTGACCATGTGACTTTCTTTAGCCAGAGAAATGTGAGCAGAGATGACATTTGTGCTTTCCACATGGAAGCTTTAAATAAAAAAGCTTTATAAGCAAACTCAGTGTTTCCTGTACCTTTTTCCTCTGCCAACGGATCAGTCACATTCCAGATAAAGGACGTTCTCTCAGCCTAGGGCTAGAGGGAATGTGACATGGAGCAAAGGCACAATCTGACCTGCAATGTACATATGATAAAAAACAGTGAGTAAGCCTTTGTCATGGTAAGCCACTGGGATTTTGGTGTCATATTTTCCCCATTACATAACCTAACAAACACCCACTAATCTGTGGGGGTATATCTCTAAACACTATTGTGCTGCATATTCTACTTGCCTCAGATTACAAAAACATATCAGTATTTCTGTAAATGTCTTATTAATATGTCAAAGTTAATCATTTTTGTTATGGTTAGAAATATATATGGTATCTGTTATGGAATTTTTAAAATCTATCCCTTCTTATCTTAGTCCATTTGTGCTGCTATAATAAAATATCTGAGACTGGGTAATTTATAAATAACAGACATTTATTTTCTTACAGTTCTGGAGGCTGGGAATTCCAAGATCAAGGTGAGTGACAGGATGGCTGCATCCTCCAGAAAATAGGAATGCTGTGTCTTCATGTGGTGGAAGGAAAAAGGGAAAGCGAGTCAAAAGGTGTGAAGCCTCTTCTGTAAGGACCTTAATCTCATTTATGAGGGAGGAGCTGCCTTAATTACCATTAAATGTTCACCTGTTAATATTATCACACTGGCAACACCCGGATTTGAGAGGGGCTTTAGTTCAACCATTGCATTTCTTGTTCATGCTTTTTGGCATGACCCATGACCCACGCACTCCTGCTCTATGGCTACTTGTTGAGTTTGAACAGTGGGTGGCAGTGGCAGGAGCCAGGAATAAGGGGGGAGGGGCCAGAGGGCAGAGGGAAGAAGGTCAAGGAGGTGTCTCTTCCCCTATCCCTCCTCCCCACCATTCTGACAGTGGCTGTGTTCCACAGCATGAATCTTCTTGGATGGCCATCCCTGTTCCGAGACAACGAACTCTCTCTAGGCTCCACTGACCCAGTCCCTCTCTTGTCCTTTTAGGCCTAGGGATGGTAACAGATTTTCTATTGCTTCCAGTCCCAGGGGGCTCCACTATCCTATGTTGACACCCTTAACCCTGCCTACTCCTCTGAATAGCCCCTTTATCTTTATATTCAGTTTGCCCTTCAAGCTTGGCAACTGTTTCTTATGGGACACTCAATGCTACTGACACCAGAAAAGAAGCCACACTCTATAAAATAATTTAAAGAGGTTTATTTTGAGCCAAATTTGAGGACCATGATCTGGAGCCACATCCAAGCAGCCTTGAGCAAGTGGATTCACAGTGGTTGGGTTACAGTTTGGTTTTTATTTATTTCAGGGAGACAGAAATTACAGGTAAAATCATAATCAATACATGGAAGACATACATGGGTTTGGCCCAAAAAGGCAGGAAATCTTGAAGTGGCAGCTTACAAGTCATAGGTGGATTTAGGGATTCTTTAGTTAAAATTGGCTGAAAGAGTTAGGCTTTGTCCAAAAGACTAGGAATCAGTGGAAAGGAACACTTCAGTTAAGAAAAGAGTCTTCTGTTTTTCATGTGATGCTATACTGGAATCAGGTTGGTAAGTAAACCACATCATTAAAATCTGTTCACTGAGATTTTATCATTTGTAGGTGTAACTCACCAGGCCCCCTTAGAAAGGAATTTGGGTAAAAGAAAAAGATCAGAGTTTAGTCCTCACTATAGTACCCTGCATATCCTCTTTTGATAATTCTTCCAGATGAACTGTAAATTATTTTGTCTTATTCTAGAATAAAATTAATTTTAGCTAATATTATAATTTTATTAAACATAAACGAATGCACTTGAAGAAAACCCATATTTAAACTCTTTATTCAATCCATTCAAGTATACAGCACCTGTATGATTCTCCTTTTATTCAAATATGCATGTTCTTTCTCAACGAAAATTTTCTGCCCACATTTCACTGGGATAATGTTTTAGTTATTTTTATATGTCTCTATATTTCTTATTGCCCTTGAGAATAAGATTTCATTAAATTTTATTCTCTAACTTGCCAGTTCTGGCATAGAGTCACACTGCTTTGTATAACTCTATCATATGCAGTCACTTCCAATCACTTTACACAATCATTTTATGTAAAATAATTATAATTTTATTTCTATGCTTATTTCTATATTGCATACACATGGGCTCCAATTTCAACAACAATAATGTTTAATGTAGATGCTTCACAGTGCTTGAAAGAACCTTAATCTACCACATTAGGGCTTCTCTAGAAGTGGGAGCTTCTGTTTTCTACAAAATCGAGATCTTTCTATACTCTTCGTATTGCTTTTCATGAGAATAATAACTTAGCAGTTGGGAGGAAAAGGAAAAAAAAACAGTAAGACCTTCATATTCACTGAGCTGTGTTTCCCAGAGGACAGGGTCACTGTGTTGAGAAGATTGCCAGCCCTGCCTTGCTAGAGCCTGGGTCTGTAAGGCAGATGGTGATCTCTGTGCAGCTGGCTGGGAAGTACATTCAGACTCTGCATTATGATCTATACTTCCCCATGGGTAACTGTCAAGATGTTGATTCAAGATGAGATGATAAGATGCCCTTACTTTGACATTGGGCCTGAGGCACATCCTCTAATCCAGATTAAATTCGACAACCTATTCTTCAGAGTCTTTATTTAAAGATCTGCTACCCAATCCACATCTTATTCATTGTATTTATTTTCTTCATAAAAACTAACCCAATCATAGAGCAGTGACTAATTTATTCCAATACACAGCTGCATTACTGTGTGTCTGATTTTTAATAGAACAGATTTTGGCATTTCACTGTTTAGCACAAAAATTACTGTAGCGTAGCCTGAATTCAATGCCCTTCAGTACATTTCCCATGGCAAAATCTCATGCTCATATCCGTTTACTCTGTCTCACCAAATCTGTGATCTCTCCAAATTGAACACTTCATCATTTTGTACATCTACATATTTTTTTACACATTCCAACTGCATCTGCATGGCAAACCATCTCTGATATTTCTGAATTCATTTCCTTTCAGGGTTCTGTCTTAGAGCATTCACTAATTCTTCTGGTGAGATAACATCATGGGTCATGTTGAAATTCCAATGAAACTTTGTCTAATATCAACACATAGTAATAACAAGAAAAAACTTTACTATATCTAAAATATATTACATGCTTAGCATGATACAAATACTAGGCTAAGCAATGTATGTGCATGTATATTTAGGCACAAATACATGTATGTGCACATGTGTATTCATATGCAAACATGTAGTTTATATATTTACAGTATATTTATAAGATTAATACTTTATCATTCCTATTGGAAAAACATGCACTTAGATTAAGATATAAAAATTAAATCATTTGTCTGTTGATCAACACAAATGAAATGTAAGAGATCTTTTTCCTCTTTTTTTTAATCGTAAAGAATTAAATTTTACTTTATGTGCAAATGGAGATATTTGAGTACATTTTTTACTGCACCCCACCCAATCTGGCCAATATTTGCCAGAATAACGTGCAAAATCCTATTTGAGGAATTTGAAATGATTGCTGATGTGCGAATTGGACTGGGGAGATAAGAATAGAGTTGAGAATATCTCTGGGAATAGCAAGGACAGGTGCAATAAAATGGAATCTGTGTGTTGATGTGTAAAATACTTAACAATTTTTTTTTATTTCAGCATATTATGGGGGTACAAATGTTTAGGTTGCGTATCTGTTACTTTGTGAAAGGGATTAAGGAGGCAGAGGAAGTGAACCTTGCTGACTGCATGAAAGGGAGAGACAAATGTACAGAGGGTGTATTCATTGTTGTCTCCAGAGACTAATTGAGCAAACGTGCTCGGTCACAACCATCTGAAAAAAGAGCTCCAATGGAAGACAGACAATTAGCTAAAAGTTATCAAAAACAAAGTACTCATTGATGGTGGCATTTACTCCTCTGGAATTCTGTGAACAGGAGATATTATTTCAACATAGAGAATACCCTGCTGTCCCTGCAATCAAATATGTAGGGCAATTTCTATGGAACTATATACAAATAAAGTTAGGGATGAATTAAACAGCCATGCACCCAGAGAATTTTAGGGTGATCCTGGCTGGAGGGTCTCTGTGAAGCTGGCTGGGCAGATTCCCAGGTTGCCAGTATGTGAAGCTGTTTTTATTATTAAAATTTAACATCATATCCTCTTTGCTGTTCTTGAAACTCCAAAGGTCACTGGCCAAATGAAAGATGCTTTATCAAGATGATTCCTTGGCTTCCACTCTTATCTCAGTTTTGTTTCCGCAGACAGTGAACTCCAATAGTGTCTAAAATTTATCATTATGGCAATTTTTTCAAACTTTTTTGAAAATTACAAATCAGACAAATATGAAATAGTCAATCACCTTAAACTCTTAATAGAAACTCAAAAATAAATATTCATAAAGACAGAAGCACTTCCCTCCCGATATAGCATTAATGATCATAATTAAAAGCACTGCAGTTTGGCAAACTAAAATGTTTGAGGTGAGGAATGAAAATATTTGCTTTTGCATTTATGAAGTGAACAGAAATATTGGTCCTTAACTGTTTGGTCATATAGGCATTGTCATTTGTTTAGGTAGTTTGTCATGATGGTAATTGCTCTAGCTGTATAAGTTTCACCACCAGTGAGATGGTGATTAAGATGGCCTTAATGCCCTCTTGAGCTTGAATAAACTTTACACAGGTTTCTTCCTGACTACAGGCTCTTGACCTCACTTTTCTTAGAGCATTTACTTAAGAACACTTGTTAATGGCATATTCTTTCTCTGCTCTTTGGGGATGTAAATCTTAAAAGTCTCTTGGCCAGTTTTAAGACCCAGGAATATCTTTCTTAAAGAACTGGGAGCCAAGCCTTGAAATGTAATCATCAAGAAAGATGGAGTCTTTACCCTCCAGTCTCTATGGGAGGGCAGGAGCCTAACTTCTAATTTCCATAAGCAACAGTTAACGAACACAGATGGCCTGATCGCATTGACCAACCACCTCCCTAACTTCCTCCAGCACTTTTTTCACTAGCTCACCCCAAAATCTAAAAATCCTTCTGTCTTTTGTTTCAGTGGATTTGATTTCAGTCTCTCTCTCCTATTGTAATAGTCTTGAATAAAGTTTCCTTGCTTGTTAATCTAGTGAATTTTTCTTTGACAAAGGCTAAATGACAAGTGAACCTGTTTCAAGCATAAGAGAAGAAAGTTTATTTTGGCACCTGTGACTTCAACATGGAGTTTCTTGTGCTTTCCAATCTCTAAGCATCTAGTTATAAATATTTTTCTGTCTTGCTACTCATACATTGACAACATAAAGGTTGAGAACTCAACTGTTGGTAATTGTAAAGCAAATTTTATAGTTGACTTGGCTGTCATGGCCAGGGATAATGTTAGCAATCTAGCCAGGCATAATGTATGTAGCCTTGATATTTGTAGGAGTGAATTCATCCTTTCTTCTACAATTAAGAAAAAAATATTGTAATTTAACTACTGTTCCAATTCACATATTGACTATTCTTCTAATAGTGATATTTAAAAATTCAGAATACATATTTCAGGTTAGGTTTCAAACAAGTTTTTCTTTTCTCTGTATCCCCAGTGAAATATGGTGGGAGAAGGGAAAAGGATTTTAAAAGTGACATTCTGGGCCTAAGATATATTAATGCATAACATTCTCTTATCCAGTATAGTGCCAAGAAGACTTAAGCGCCACAATTCCAACACACAATCCACCCAGGCCTGACTTTTCTTTACTGCCATGTTTACTAATAGAGGTGACCACAAAACGTGTGAATTCAGAAAGTCTCAGTTAAAATTACATCTGGAATCCAAGGAAAGTTCTCCAGACACTTTCCACCAGCCTGAGAGCATGGAATAGAGATGATGTGAGTGGGAGATTGGAGGATGAAAAGAATGATATTAGAATGTGGAGAGAAGGGAAAATTAGCTGATCCAGAGCAGTGTGGCTCCAATGGTTCCTGGCCATTACCAGTCCTTTTATAAACTATTAAAATGTTAAATATAGCCAATTCAAATCATAAACATAAAAGTTGATAAATTATTGAAGTAATAGTCCTTAATTTTGAATTTTCTACCCAGGTTCAGTAAAAAAACAGTTTGTATGTTTCTAATTTAAAAGACAGCAGATAGACTCATGCACTCATAAGAACAGCTATTGCTTGAGTTTATCGGATTAATGAATAATTCACTCACTTTGAAGAGAAAACAAAGAATAGGTCCTTTCCACTGACCCGATGAGATCTTCTATATAGAATACAGATTCACCATACACAAGCAAATCCAAAGGAAGCTATTGACACCTCCTCTTCCAAGAGAGGAGAATAGGAGGGTCCTTAGCTCAAAAAGGAGTTGTAGCCCCTACCACCAAATAGAGAGAGCCAGCCCACAGCAGGGGAGGAAGTGAGCATCCTCCCCTAGGTTGGGCAGACCATGGGGAATACTGGGTCTGCTGAGGCCAGTTAGATGGAAGATAGCAACCTCACAAGTGGGTCCCGGCAAGTGCAAGCAAATGGAAGTGACCATGTTATTCTTTATTATTACTGACATGTACTACTTCGGATTGCATTGAGAAAAGGACTAAAAACTTCACTTATATGACATTGATGGAATGTTGTTTTAACCCTTATCTGCAGCAGCCAATCCACAGGCCTGACTGCTCAAGCACAGATCACTCTTCACGTCCCTCCAAGCAGTCATTAAAGAAACATCCATACTCCTATTTTAACACTCCATTTGCCTTTAAATTTAAAAATAATGGCAAAAACATCAGGACCAATAGGCTTTATCAAATTAAGGAGAAATTTTGGCAAACAAAGAGGCAAAAAATTATTACCGAACAAAGTTTGCTTGGAGGGAGCAGGTGCATCTCAGGGTGAGCTATGGATGCAGATCTCTGATGGCAGTGATCATCAGTGGTCAAGCCTGGGCCCTAATATTTCCAAGGGAATGCTGCAGATGAATTCTATCCCTCATTTCCCTTGTCCTTACAGATGACATCCTTGCCACCAAATGCTATAGCCAACTCTTGATTTTTTTCATCCCACTTAATGACTTCAAACCTTGAAATTAAAAGAGTCAATGCTACTGGTTTTCTGATATTTTATGGGTGATAGATTCAGAAGGCAATATGATTTAACATACCTCTTACCGTTGTTAGCCAAGAATCATCAGTTTTCAGCCAAACCTGGACATATGTAGCTGGTGTTAACTGGAATATAGAACTTTTGCCTGAGGTCATGCTAAGGGCAATAGTATTTCTAACCTTGTTTCCAAAACTCAACCCAGGTGGCTAGGGAAGACCTTGCCAACTTCAATCTTACTGCTTCAAAATGGAGATTTGGCTCTCATAAGTAGCACTGGATCTAACTAACCCTCAAAATAGGTTTCTGTTTTCCAAAATATGGTTGGCAAATAGCTGTGCGATTTGTTCGGGGCAATGACAGTAAATCATTTTTCTTTGCTTAAAAACCTCTTAAGTTCTCAAAGATTTTGTTCAGCAAGAGAACATTATGGAAAACCTTCGGGCTTAAGTCAATATGTGTCTGAATCAAAAATCCATGAAAACAAACATGGTAAGCTTTTTGCTTTTACAGTATATTTGTTTTTAATTTTTTTAAAAAATGTAAATGAATGGAAATGTGTACTGACCTTTCAGTTGAAATTTGAAATTTTGATTTTTGAACTGTAAATGATATTCGGGTTCTTTTTTTTTTTTTTAATTCTGTACACCACGTACACTCAGGCTTTTTGAGGTTAGCTTTGAGTACAGAGCAACTACAATAGGACCAGAGAAGGTAAAACCTGTTTTATCAGAGAAATCAGGCAAAAGGCTTCTTCTACTTAAATGTCATTTTGGGCTGGGTTTTGAAAACAAGATAGGAGTTTGCAATGCTGGAGAAGGGAATTCCTGCTTGGTGCACCTGCCTGTACAAGTGTTATTGTGATCTGATCTGAAAAACATTTCAATTAGCTTCCATGGTGCAGTGGTGCAGACCTTTGGTTTTTCATATTTGCCTCTTTCTCTCTTGCTCCTGACAGTTCCATCTCCATGCCCCACTGCTGGCTCCCTTTTGGCCTGTTCCTGTATCATTGCAGTTAAATGTCATCAAATCTGAAAACTATCAAGTCATGTGGTGAACTAGGTATTTAATAGTACAAAAGGGAAATGTACGGATAATCTAAGCTTTAATAACTTTAGACATTTTTAGTTTTTTAAACAGAGGTTAAAACAAATAAGATCAGCTAAGTCTGTACCTTTTTATAAAACTTCATTTCACTTAAGATGATTTTGATTTTATGACCACAAAGTATGTAATTATTTGTGGTCCATGAGAAACAAAAGGTGTATCACTAAAAACGAGATTGACATGTGACTTAATATATACATTGGGAGCTGAAAAAGTTAAATCTATTCATTTCAGCTGTAATCTCCAAGGCAACTCCAACGAACTGAAAGCAGATTTCCCAAATAGTGTTTATAACACGATATTGTTTAGCAAGACATTAAAAGTGTTCTATGGAGGGGAAAATAGAATTCATATATTTGGGAAGTACCAAATAACTCACACCCTTTGGCAGATCTACACTATATGGCATGTTAAAATCTGTAAAATTTTCTGGAGTGGAAATAACCCGTGTAACATTTTTAACTCATTGTACTACAATCCTCTTCCCAAATCCTCTTTGACCTTGGAATTGTTTTTTCCTCCTTCATAGAAGATCTATTAAGATCTGCCACAATACTAGTATTTTGTAGACCTTATTATGGGTGACGCTGACTCAGAAGAGGAAGATTTGAATCAGGATCAATCAGAATACTTGCTAAGCAATTATTATGTTAAAGCATTCTGCTTCTCGCTCTCTGTGAAACACACATTTGAGAAAAAAAGTCTTGTCCTAAAGTGTCAGTGGGACTTTGGAAGGAACTTAAACCTGGCTAATCTTAGCTATCTGTGACAGCTGGGTGACACCTGGAGAGATCCCCAGCCCTTCCACTGGAGGGCACACTGGAGGGGAAGGCCAAGCCTTGCTAAGGGAGACGGGGATGAGGGAAGCAACATATGATCAAATTGTTGATGCACCAGATAGGACTCTGTTTACAGGGGACATTAAAAGATAATTCAACTTGGTCCAGGAGAATGGTAAGGGGCTTTGGTGGCATTGCTAAGCTCCCTCATAGGAAATGACATCTGGCAAGGCATTGACAGACTTGGGAAGAATTAGGAATAAAAACTGAGTCAGGAACATAATGAAGGGAAAAAAGGGAGAAACAACGAGTAGTCACGCTACCAAACCAAATCATACGGGAACCCAGAGGGGACCAACTTGGGTAACCAGTAAACAAATGTGGGTGGATGTATTAAAAGCGGAACCCCTAAGGATAAAATTGGCAAACAACCTAATGCAGTGCGACTGAGACTTTGGAAGGAACTTAAACCTGATCAGTGGTTTGCAGAGCTAGATACTCTGGAAGTTGCGGTGAGGTTGAGGTGGTGCCCAGCACCGTGCTGGAGTGGTCCCTGATAGAACTTCTCTTATGAAGGGAAGGCCAAGGTTGCCTACGTGTAAGAGTTCTGCAGGCTATTGGAGACCCCATGTGGAGCTCACTATTTACTAGATTTCAAAAAATGTGCAAAGAACCTGGGCTTTAGTGGACACAGGGCAGAATGAGCTCTCATATACGATAACCCGCAGAAGCATCTGGGTGCTTGGACTGCTGTGGACAGACATGGAGACAGGATGATATGGGTTAAGCACACCACTCTGCTACTGGGAATCAGAAACTATCCCCTAAGCAGTGTGAGGTGCATATCTCCCCCTTGCAAGAGAACATAATGAGAATTGATGTGTTAACATGTCATACCTTCCATATTACTATTGGAGAATTTTGTCTATTTGTAAGAGTGGTAAAAACAGTCTTAAGTTGGTGGGCTAAATGGGCACCTGTACACTTCCCCTGCCCCAGATGGGAATGAATACAAAACAATACCACCTGCCACGGGGGCATTCTGAACTCATCCAAACCAGGGGTGGGGAACGTTTTCATGTTGGAAGGCCACATTAATTTAGCTGTAATCAAATAAGGCTGCATTCAACAAGCAAGCCCCACAAACTCTCAGATTTACTTCTGAGACACTGAGCCATGCTCCTGAAGTAGACTCCCAAACTCTGCTCTTGAGAACATCAACAGACTTGATAGGCGGCAATGGCCACATGGACCTAAAACTGAGTTGGAAGGTGCCTCCACACTGGATCAGTTTTATGGTGCCTGAGAGTGCTATGAAAATGACTGAAGGTGAGGTAAACCCAACTGTGCTCCTTGGTGGGGTTCCAAAACCCTTGCGATGCCATCCTGTGAAGACATTATTACCAACCAGAGCATTATAGTGTAAGTGGCAGGGACAAAGCCAGAAACTTATCGATTGGCCATTATGTCCACTTCTAGGGAGGAAAGCCATGTATGATATTGTAAACTAGGCTCTAATCCCGTAGCAGCCTCCCTAATAGGGGCTATGGGAGAAACTGCATTAGTAATAATGTTACAAGGAGTGGATTTGCCTCTGAGAGTCCCTTCTAAACATCTGTGTTTACATCCATGGGCTGTTGCTATCTGTGGCAAATGACAATGTCTTTTTGATTGGGCAGGAACCGTCACAGCAGTCAGCGCTCAATCCAATTGCTGGGTATGTGGATTCCTACTCTCATCCAGTGCAGTGGGATGCCATGGAATGTGCTACCCCTAACATCACTGAATTGGAGTACCTGGATGGAATTACTCGAGGAGGACAACTCTACTAGACAACATTGGAATCTACCTACACTTCAGAATTCTTCCCACCTGCCAACTGTAAAGGAAACTAAAAGACCGTGTCTTTCCATTAGTAAGGCAACATAAAAATATCACCCACAGCCAACATATATCAATTTGGGATGGCTTAACCTGGATGATAGCTAAACATTGGATATTACATTAGAAGGCCCCTCTATGCATAGAAAGACACAATTGTACCACAGATTCCTCTGCCGATCCCTGGCTAATGGGATGGCCACCCCCTTCAGCATGTGTCTATACTGTCCAAGTATGAGAATCCAAATGGACAGGGAAATAAAATTGCTCCCTAAAAACTGGAGCTTATCCCACACCTTTAAGGGCTGATTTCTTATGTGGTACACACTTGTGGCTATATCTCTCCTAAAATTAGAGTGGGAGGCCGGGCGCGGTGGCTCACGCCTGTGATCCTAGCTCTCTGGGAGGCCGAGGCGGGTGGATTGTTTGAGCTCAGGAGTTCAAAACCAGCCTGAGCAAGAGCAAGA
>NW_012149286.1:1207735-1209152 GCF_000956105.1 Propithecus coquereli
AAACTGTAGAGGCTTAGTTTTATGCTTTGTTAGATTTATCTCTTTCAGCTGTGCCTCTAATCATAGTGTAAATCTGATAGCTCTGAAATACAGTTTTTACTCCAAAGATGTGGCTCTTCTTGAGTTTCTACATTTATTTCAATATGCTAGTTGAGCCACTGTAATTTGGTGGGACTCAAATTCTAAATTCTAATTCTTCTGGAATAAGTAGCAGTTGAAATCTCTCCTCAGCACTTGCAGCCTTATAGCTGCTGCTTCCCTCTTGGGCTACCTGGAGTCTCCTCTGTACATGGGAACTTTTCAATCAGTAATGAATTTTAGAGAGTTTAAGATTTTAAATCTTCTCCTTCAGTGGCTTCCTCCTTTCTGGAAACCATCCTCCTCCCCAGATTTTAACAACTCTGGCAGCCCTGAAAAACACTCTCTCACATCTCAAAACACTAAGACTCCAAATTTCTATTTGAGTTCTCACCATTGGTTAACATGAAACTGAGGAATATTCTCAGGGGAAAAGCTGAATATACACGCAATTCACACAGGGAAGTTTCCTCCATGAAACGAGTAAATCCACTTCAATTTCAGTATAGTTTCAGCCACTCCCCAGCATCTTTAAACAATGTGTGCTTTAAAAAATATTTTGTCCTAAGGTTATAATTGCTATCTACAAAATAATTGGTCTGGTGCTAGCTTCTCCACCATTAATAGAATAATAGCCCATTAAATATGAATCTGACATTGTTAAAGTAAATAAAAATGGAGATCAGGCCTGAAAAATTCCTGAGAAGACAAAGCCAGTTAAGTCTCATAAATGACCTTGGTCTTGCTTGATTTAAAAACATAAACAAAACTTAACTTGAACTATTTCTTATAAATCCCTATAAAAACAAAGCAAAAAAACTAAAACTTAAGCTCAACCAGTTAGGAAAAAAAACAACTAACTTATAATTTTATAACTAGGAACTTTCTGCTGAGATAGAAGATATATCAAAGAAGGTATAACAGTAAACAATCAAATATTTTCTTTGCTTTACTGCAATGTCTGCAATGTCTGTCCTATAAAAGTCTTTCTTTTCCCTTGGTGAAGCTCTCAAACCACTTCTGGTTTGGAGCCGCCCAATTCATGAATCATTGTTTGCTTAAATAAACGCTTTAAAATTTTATTGTGCCTCATTTACCTTTTGAATAACACTATATGGAATTTCCCAAATAGGAACAGCAAGAAGGTATGGAAGTGCAGGGAATATTTTGAAAAATACAGTAAGTTTAATGTGCCTAATGTATATAGTTATCATTAAGCACATTAGTTACAATGAAGGGATGGTTTAAATTTGTTCATGTTTTCCAAATTATTTGATGCTAGATGACAAAATATTCTTGATGTATGCATAATCATGATAGGAGAAAGTTATAATGATAT
>NW_012149286.1:1209202-1211496 GCF_000956105.1 Propithecus coquereli
ATTAGGAGTCTTCAATTCTTTTTCTGAATGGTTGCATTCTTTGCCTATGCATCGGAATTATGTTTTACTAACTAGCATAGTAATTGTAATTAGCATTGCTTTTGTTGTTGTTGCATATATTGTGGGTGTGGATTATATGCACAAGCGACTGCCATGAGATTCAAGCTAATGTAAGAATCAGAGCTGTTGTTGTATCCCCTTGATTTCCGCTCAGGGATCATTGAGGAAGTTGGGTGGAAGGATTGTAAGATCTGGGGAATGGGGTGTACTGAGTGAATAATACAAGTTCCACTGGCTTTTAACATTTAACAGAACTCATGCAGATTTCTTTTGAACTTAGAAATATAGATCAAAACAAGGAAACTGAGAGAAATATAAAGCACAAAGGGTATTCTTAAGTAGCTCCTCTTGCATAGATGGTCATCTTTCCTGTAAACATGTGATGAGGTGGAGAGAATTTTGCATTGCTTGCCAGAAAGAAATTTAAGGCTCCACAAACAGGCAGGCAGTGAGGATTTTACTCTCTGGAGAACTCCTGCCACCGTCCATGAGAGGAGCCCTGTGTAAATAACCTCTAATAAACCCATCTAACCCATCAGGCTGGATTTGTCTGGGTCATTCTTTGGTCTCTCAGCATTCTCTCAGTTTGGGGGACAGTTTTCTATATCATCCTGGGATTTTGCCAAAACAAAGGGTAAAGCAGTAAATTGTGTGTCTTGTGAGAACTCTGAACATGGAGGGAAATGAGCCAAAATATCATCCTTCATGCAAAAGATGAGAACTTGTCATGGGATACAAAACCACACTACGTTTGGTATGTTATTATCTTATTTCAATTTTTAAGTGAGAGACACTTCAAATTCTTTAAGGTTATTTTACAGGAAACACATAGGTAATTTGTAAGATAATGATAAATTTCATGTTTTTTAAGAAACTTTGGTTTTACTTTTCTATAGATAGTAGATGATGTTGATAAATGTATAGAAACATAGGGATTGTGTGTTTTGTTATCAGTTTTATGGTATAAATTTAGGGCTCTTTCCTAGTAAATATTCAAAATAAATTCTTCCCTAATGGCCTCAATAGAAAAAATGAGCACAGATATCTTTACAGTATCACATTTCTAGTATTATAACTAAAGGTCAGTTGTCATATTTACTATCATCTCTGATATTTCAAGGTTTTATAGCTTGCCAAATCACATCTGGCAGAAACTTGCTATATAGCTTTTCAACTTGGTTTAAAAATGCTTTTATTCTGTACAAAATGTATTATAGTAAATTTTATAAAGAGAATAATTTCTTCCGAAATTTAGAGAATTTTAGACATAACCCCCCCTTTTTTACGCCAACTTAGAAGGAGCATTTTGCACAAATACTTAATCCATTTTAGAAATTGGCATTGCAAAATTAGATTTGCATAATTACAACTAATTCTTGGGAGATCACTGATAATAGCATTAGTATGTAATGCTAGCAAAACTTGGGATGTTGTCATTTACATTACTTCAAAGGAAACATTGTGTGTGGATAACAAAGATGATAATTGATACTCAGATAATGTGAACTGTGATACAATTTTTTCAGAATAAGATCCCTTGTTATTGTGTTCTTCAATTCTCAGGTGATACGGAGTCAGAGGGAGGTGGCATGCTGAACTCAAAAGGACAGAAGAGCTAGATTAGTCGTCCAGCATAAATAAATGCATATATTAAACATAATCTAACCTAGGTAACAGGTTTGCAAATGCACATGAATGGTTAAGTGCTTGAAAACTGAAATTTGATATGAAGAATTGAAACACACAGCACACACACTGAGTGAGGGCAAGCACCCCCACAGCACAGTGCAAAAGTAAGGCCGGGTTACAGGGGAAACTTACAAGTGGAGAATTAACAAAATTCTCACGGTCTCTTGAGCCCTAAGCCTCCCTCTAAGTAGAATGACCCAGGTGAATGTCTCTATTCTCAGGCTATTTCACAAATTAAGCAGGAAGTTGAGAGGCACCAGGGTCACCCAAACATTATTGTAGAAATTTAAATTAGAAGGCCTGTGTTCACATAGCTAATACGGTCATATTGCCTCATTGAACAAATGAACATACTGATTGCAGAGGTTTCTTAGGTATTTCACATTTCAGGGCTGATGTCAGCTGGAGACTGGCCAGTTTATTTCTAGACTCTCTGAGAAGTGAGAGTGGTCTATTAGCCAACAATAATTTGGTCTCTCCTGACATAATAGACTCTGGGAATCATTTCCATTAAAAAAAGTCTCATATCTCCCTTACCTTTATTT
>NW_012149286.1:1222481-1224946 GCF_000956105.1 Propithecus coquereli
CACCTGGAAGCAGTTTGTTTTGAGTCATCTGATACACAATTCATTTTAATAGTCACAGAATTTCTTACAATTCTAAAGAAAATTAAAATGCAATACTGTGTGTTCGTGTGTGTATGTGTGTGTTTGAAAGAGAAGAGAATGAATGTGAGAGCAAGCTACAGGTATTGAGAGGGAAAAAAAAAAAGCCTTACTCCTATGAAATTGATCTCATTTATCTTCCTTCCCATTCTATCCTAGCTTCTTCATGTTCCTTCCACCAAAATATAATACGGGTACAGTTTAGTGTTTCACAGTAGGAAGAACGGTAGTTGTGCATTTAAATTCTTCAAACCAAAAAGCGATCAATACATTATGGCAGGTATGTTGTTCCAGAAGGAAATTGTTTTTGTGCTTCTTCAAAGGAAGAGCAATGAGTATCTGGGAGAAGAAAAATCCAGCCTAGAAGTAACCACATCTATCTCTCTTCAAGAGAGAAATTATTTTATTAAAAAAGTTAACTTTAAAACAACAATTAACTTAAATCTTTTTCATAGGCATTATATATGACCCTACTGATGGAAAAATATGTCAGTACCCTACAGAGAAGGTAAACAAAAGGTCTTGTTAAGCTTGAAGAAGATGTGGAGGTTTAGTGCATTTAAATTGCACACCGAAGTTGATATTCAGCTTATTTAGAAGTGCCTGCATTTCTTTGTTTGTGGTTATTAAATATGCAGCAGGATAAGTAGTGATAGAAATCTAAAATTGAGATAAAATATTTTCCTGTCTGTTAACACTAAATTGACTCTATAAACCTTTTAACATAAGATGAGGTGGAACTTAATGCTTCAGGGAAAGGGCATCGTTAGACTTACAGAGGACTCTCCAGCTTCTACATATGTCTGCATCTGAAAGATGAATAGGTAAATTTGCATATGGGTACATGACTTTTGGGATAAACAACATTTTTAGAAACTATTTGATGGGTTGAGATAGTCACAATTGAAGTTGAATTTGGAGTGAAGAGTCATCCCTCAAACTAATCAAAGAGATCATATGACTAGTTACACAGGCTTTGTTGAGTTCAGAATTATTAGTGATATTATGTGCTAAGTAACCTAGTTCTGTTTCATAGTTCAACATACGATGCACATATGCTATATATGATCAGGACTAGGGTGAGGTGACAGGCACTTCTCTGGAGTGTAAAATTGAATAAGGTGCCAAAACACTCAGCAATCACTATAAATAATATTTAACACAATATTTTACAAAATAAAATTAATGCAAAAAGACCATGTTGAACAAAAGATTAAAATCTTAATTAAAGATGGGATCAACTCATGCTTATTTGTGCATTCCAGAGAGCTACACCTGTCTGGTTAATTAGCTTGCAGACCAATGATCAAGCCATCATCCTAAACCATTTTATAACTTTAGAACACAGAAGCATAATTTTGAATTTGGCATAATTTCACAATTTTCTTAGCAGATGTTTGTTCTTGGCATAGCATACCCAGTCCTCCTCAGTTCACAGAGTCCATTGGTCAGTGACTGCAATTTTAAGGCATCTTTGTGGAAAACCAAGGTACCTAAGCAGCTTCCCTTTCTACTCTTTCCTAACATGTGTAGCATAAGTAATACTTATTTCTAATGGTATTAAGCTGCATCACTATTATAAAAGCAGCCAAAGAAGATACCCTCTTTTCCAAGAATTGAACTATGTGTGTATATGTGATTGTGACTTGCCGAGATATTTTGTAACCTTAACAGCAGAACCTTGATCTGCCACGTAAATTAGATGTAGGGATTGAGGATGAAAACCCTACTCTGAGTGGACCAGTGAAGAGATGGAGAAGAAATGGATTGTAGAAGAGTCCTCAAACTGTTGAATTAAAAGTCTTCCACATATAAATAATCTTCCTACTTTAAAACATTAGATAATGCATTATTTTGATTGTTAGAGTCAATTTGAATTGTATTACTATCACAACAGAAAATGTACTGATATTAGCAATTTATTTAATATCATTGTTTTGATATTAAAACATAAGATTCTTCTTAATGATTGTGTGCTAATATTATTTTATCTTTATTTCTTTTATGTAATAGTTGACACATGCAAATAATATATCTAATGTATGTTATATTTATATAGCATGATAATACATGGACAATCATAAAAATACCATTTGACTACACTAAATGACATGTGTGTACCTGGCATATTTTTTTATTTATAGATTCTATCATAATATCCCAACTTTTAATAAATTAGTTCAGCCCAGTTAAGTTTATTGTGATTTACATAAAAGTTGGGTTCACTTTTTCCATGCTTTACTTCTTTCTTGATTGTTGTCTTTTTATTGATTAATATTTGTTCTATTATTTTTAATATTTTGTAGGATTTTTTATTCCATATTTTACATCTACAGGGATTTCTGGTTAACAATTCCAGATTCTATTTATCAGCTAATATATCCTTT
>NW_012149286.1:1224996-1226677 GCF_000956105.1 Propithecus coquereli
TATGTAATAAATATTATGTCATTTAATCACATGTCTAGATTCATGGAACTACCACCAAAATTAAGATGTAGAGCTATTTCATCACAAGATCAGCCTCATTAGAGCTGAGCAGTGGTAAGTCTTGATTCTCTAGAAGGCCTCTTCTCATTTCCCCCACCAAGGGGTGGAGGGCCGCCACATTTCCACCAGGTGGAAGTCAAAGTCCAAACTCCCCATCTGGTCTCCACGGACACTATGGGGAGGGACCCTTTTTACTACCAGTGTGAATGAAATTCCATCTTCCTACTTGACACCACCCTTGTGGGGAACTTGTGTTGCCTCATTACAGCCTGGCAAAGGGAGAAGTCTATACTCTCCACTCAGACTTCGCTGTCATGAGTGGATGTGGCATCACACTTTTTGTGATGGAGTAGAACAGTTATTGTCTAAAACTTTCCTGTCTTGCTAGGCTGCCCCTTTCCTGTTCTTTTTATTTGCTCGTTTGTTTGGTTTGATGTGGTTTTCATTTCTTGGATAGAAAGAATATTTATCCAAAAGACCATTATTTTTCTATTACTCTGCAGTGCCAGCTCTTACATAAATCAGATCTCCATTTTTCTGAACTCTGTTTCATTTCATTGTTCTATTTATCTATCTTATTATATATGCATATCTCACTTCATTAATTATATAATATGTCTTAATTCAGGCAGTGAATATCTGTTTCTCTTCCACTTCTGTTAATTTTGGTCTTCTTACTGTTTGTCAAAAATATTTTAATTTTTGAGCTTAGATGTCTGTGTCTGGTACATTTTTGTTGGAATGATTCTTAGTCTGTTTGATTCCCATTTTCTTTGCTTATCTTCCGTAATTGAAATCATTGACAATATGATAAATCATATTTATGGAATGGGAACACAATATTGTAAATGTCTTTGTTATCCCTAAATCAATTAGTGTAGTCAAGAAGATACTAATAGGTTATTCTTTGCCACAATAGATTTAAGGAGAAAAAGAAGACTGACAATTGGATATGTACATTTTTTGCTTAATGTTATAAAAGTATTAAGCATCATTGGAAACTGATCTTACCATATTTCAAATCATCTTTCTTACACATCCCTGTATTGATTGGCATTTTGAATATATTTCAGTTTGTTTTAAGATATGCATTGACAGGGTTGAGGGAACTTTAATTTTCTTATGAGATGATTTATGTTCTCTTATTCCAGCAAGTTATATTCATGTAATAATGCAAAAAGTAAAGAAAGTTTTATGAAGAGGAGATGCTACATTTTGGAAGACGAGACTCCTTCCTACTCCTATCCTACTTACTGATGGGAATAGGTCAAATCATGCTTTTCTGCACTTTTAGGGCCAGCTGATGTACTGTGAAGGGGCACTCTGATGGATGAGAGTTTTGAGACTACAGATGAGAGTAGCTGGAGAGGGCAGTGCTTGACAAGAATCTGCACTTGAGTGGAGAGCCATGGCTGCATCTCAGAAAAATAATGATTCTTCTTATATCCAATCTGATGTTCATTCTGTAATAAGGGAAGGGATTCTCAGTAGAAACTGGTAAGATATGACCTCATCTTTTCAGCTTTTCTTTTATTTGTCTAGTATAAATGATTTCCTCCTTCAGATTTGTATTTATAGTAATGGGGAATCCACTATTTAAACCTAGATAAACACATGAATA
>NW_012149286.1:1226727-1227618 GCF_000956105.1 Propithecus coquereli
CCACTAAAAATCATAAAATCCATTTCCTTCCCCCAATATGTGATATAATCATATAAATTAATGTTATCAATTCACTGTTTTATTATTGTAATGGCTTCCTGTCTCTTCTCCTCTATCTAAGCCTTGGCACTGTTAATAGATAACTCCAAACTAAGTCATTAGTGATCTTTCTTAAGCTACCGGAGAAAGTGAGCCACCTACTTGGAATACCTTAAGGGTACATAGTTTTCACACTTTCCTTCCTTATCTGACTGCTGCCTATCTCACTTACCTTATTTGCTTATCTTTTCCTCCCAACTAGTCACTGTGTACTTACTCTTCAAGGGGTGTAGGCCACCATGTGCATTTATTCTTTAAGTGACATGAATTAGCTAAAAATAATTATAACTTTAACCTGTGATTGGAACACTGTTGTTTTTTTTTCCCTGCTTCTTCCACTCATACTTATTAATCTAACCAATTCTCTAATTCCTTTAAAACTCAGATCAATCATTGCATTCTTTAGGAAGTTTTATCTTTTTTCCACTTATAGTTTAAAATGCTTAACTTGTGATTTCTCAAGGAATGATTGTTGAATGAGAGGCTAAATTAGTGACTAAGTTGCTCACTTGATAAAGGATGCATTTATTGGACACCTGCTATATACCATCAACATATAAAGTGCAGATTTTTCTTTCTCTGAAAAATTAGCAATGTGAAATACATTTTGCTAACAGCTTTGGTCGAAATATATGTGTTAAAGAAATTCAGAATTTATTTAAATTTAAATTCTGAATTCTTCAGAATGAAATATTATTAATCAATTGATTTAGTTATTTCCACTTTTTTTATAAACATTTATGAACTGGCATTGTCCTTTGTACAAATACACTACATTTATTCAATAACTGT
>NW_012149286.1:1238457-1239686 GCF_000956105.1 Propithecus coquereli
ATTATCAATGTGTCTAAATCTCTATTGTATATGTACATTTCTCATCTATAATTATACTTTTATGGGATTTTTGTGATTTTTATATTTTTTGATTGCTTTGGCTAGAATTTACGTATTATCAGAATTAATGATGAGTTTTGTTTATTAGTTCTACTTTTCCCCTCTCTTTTTAAATTAATCGATATTTTTTTTAGTTATTTCTTCTTCTATCTACAAGCACATTTTTGTTTACCTTTAATATCTTGTTTTAAAGAGCTAAATTATTTCTCCTGAGTATTAAGATTTAATAGTATCATTATTGTCTTAGCAGCAATTCAAATCTTGGCTCCTCTCTTCCACCGACTGCCTCTGCGAGCTCCAGCATGTTTTCTACCCGGTGCCGGTTTACACTTCTCTAAGATAAAATTGATAATAATGACATGACTATCTCATGGGAAGGCTGTTAGGATAAATGAGGTAATAAATGCAAATAGTACCTACCAAGCAGTAAGATTTATATAAATATTAAATTTTATTGTTATTATTGTAATTGTTATTGTCATAGATAATTTCTGTCCACATGTTATGAGAATCTTAAATAAAGTCTATAATTTAGCCTTAATGTTTTTTTATTTTTACTAGTAATTGCTATGTTTATTTTCTGTGTTTATTGCTGTAATTAGATAATGCATTCTATTCTATTCATTTTGGCTGCTATTTTTATTTTCGAATAGACCTTATATAGCAATTTTAAAGATGCTAATTTCATATGAACTACAAAAAATGTGCGCTGTGTATGTGTGTGTAAACTTTTTCTTTGCATTATTTGGATCTTGTCTATTATGATGTACTTTTGTGAAAATCTTTATGCTCACAGACATTCTGTCTCTTCAGATTCCAGGTGCATGTGGCACCTGGAAGACAATGAATGAAGAAGATTTCCTAACCTCTTGGCAGTCAGGAGTGGAGTTTATGTGACAATTTCTGGTCAATAAGCTCTCAACTGTACGTGAGTAGAGGTTCTGTGGTTTATGTCAGGATTTGAGCATTTAACAGTCATTCAATTTCTGTAGTCTCCTCTATTCTTTGGTGACAAAAATGAAGGAAGTCTTGTGTTAAAATATCAAGTCCAAGTATCAAACAACTTGAACCACTGAGTCAGTCTACAAGGGACTTTGAATATATGAGAAACAGCCTTTGTTTTACTAAGCCACAAAGATTTGGGGATTCTTTGTTAATTAAAATAGTCA
>NW_012149286.1:1240475-1241682 GCF_000956105.1 Propithecus coquereli
AATAAATTAGAACTATCTAATAGGTCTTTGGGTAAATTATCATCTTCCATTTAGGTGGTCTGACTCTGTGCTGGAAGGTTGAGCTTGTCAAATACACCATGAAACTGCCAAGAAAACTCAAGTAACACATAATCACATGGGAGGATGTCAAAAAAATGTCATTTAAAAAGACAATGCAGATAAAAGACTCTATTAATAAGAAAAGGCTCTTAATTCTAGAAACAGCAGGAAGAATGTAATCTAAAACTTTGAACAATAATAAAGGAAAAAATATAAAAACATAATAAATTGCAAGTTATTAATTTATATTTGTTCTTATTACCTTGAAATACAGCATCTATTTTTAAAAGATGGAAGGAAAAAGGAAGAATATTCCATCAAAGATTATCTCTTAATTTTCCTTCTAAATGTTAGACACTGAAAAGTGCAGTAGACAGATATAATGTTGGGAATAAGATGGATAAAAAGTCCTTGCTGTCGGGGTGATGATAAAAAGAATACTTTCAGCGTAGCATTCTCTGCAACCTGAACATTCTGCTGTACTTTTAAGACACACATAAATATATATCCAGGGTTAGTTATTACACTTCAGAGAAACTCCACCATGAATCTGTTTAGCATTTTTTCATTTATCAGATCCCATTCCCTTTGTCCTAAGGTTGGCCAGATTATAAATCTTTATTTAGTCTTTCTTCATATATGAAGTATCTTCTTACTTGGTTAAGACTATTCTTTGATTATCCATCCTAGCCTTTAGTTGATGTTCATCAAATAAGGCCTGCTAAACTAGTTCAGAAGTGATAGCTCATGGTAAAGAGCTCCATGATTTCGCCCAACAAAGGAAATAAAGATTTTCATCAGCTGATTTAATTGAAGTCCATTTTTTTCTTTTCTTCTCATTTCTTTTCTTTTTATGTTTTCTTGTATTTCTTGTGAAATAGCTTGTTTTCAAGGTTTGTTATTCTTAGCCTGTTTTGATTTATTCTTGTGTATCCTAAGCTATTTCTGTCTGCTTGATTGTAACAAATTTTCTGCTAGCTCTGTTAACAAAGCACAGAAAGATTCCATTAAAATGAAGGAAACGTTTTAAACAAAGTATAAAAATAACTAATAGTAGTTAGTCTTTAAATGTTTCAGATTTAAAAAATGAATGAAGAAGTAAAATACCTCGAAGGAAAGGAATTTTGTTAATCAAGAACATTAGCAT
>NW_012149286.1:1244237-1245280 GCF_000956105.1 Propithecus coquereli
CTTTCTATGCCCACCAATAATGAAGTGTTACATCAGGGACTTTGTCCAGTCCCTAGCAGTTCCTCTCCTTGGAAGACTTTTCATAAAACATTAAGTCCAGACCCAAAATGCTATATATATTTTGACTCTTCACTTTTTAGACACTACTAAGTGTCCTTACTCTATCAGGTAGTGTTCTCCCTTATTGTGAGTTCTAGCAAATTTAGCTCTGCTTTATTAATATGCTGTATGTTTAAGGGAGCTCAATGGAAAGATGAAAGTCAAGCTCCACCAATTATTTGAAATTTGAAGCAATTGATCAGGATATCAATCAGTTTACTCATACCTTCCAAACTGTCCTCACATGATTTCAGAAGATTTTTGTGTCTTTTGGTCCCAAATCTTAACTCTCCCTCAAAAGTCAATCTCTGATTGTAGTCCTAACTATATTTGATGGTCAGTTTGATTATTTACCTATGTTATACAATATTTCTCCTCTACATATACTTTTTTTCAGTGCTCATTCCTTTGAAATTGTCATTGTCTTTGATGAACTCTAACTGCATACTCACAGTTTGGGATCTAAAAAAATCCATTATCACATTATTTTTTCATATAGTTTTTCTATGTAAGACTTGCTGCTTGAAATAAATATTACAAAACATTTTCAAGAAAGTGAATATTGACAAATTATCAATATCTTTCAAATAATTAAGCCTGTACTTTCTTAAAATTAACTACTCAATAGTTTAAGTAACTCTCTCACATATTTCAGGTTTTCACTTACATCTGTATAATTATCCCCGTAGTATACGCTAGAGCAAGTTTCTGTATTGGATAGATAATGAATTCAACTCCATGACTGAGTGATATTTTGCATATGATTAGCCCATATGCCTTGCTGTTATTACCAAGATAAAAGATTGGACAGATTGGATTATTTTTGTATCCAGTTAATTCACCTTTATTTTTTTTCATACCACATGGCCCTGAGGTTCAATCAAGTCTGACTTTTTCTGGATAATTTGGTTGGGAGAAAGAGAGCATAATTAGACAAATAAATG
>NW_012149286.1:1254380-1255340 GCF_000956105.1 Propithecus coquereli
AAAGTCACTACAGTCAGAGTAATAAGAATATCAATAATAGTAAAGTAGTTATTATTATTACAGTTATTGCTACTTTATTGAAAGCATTATTCAAATTTATTTTTTATATTTTGCCATTTGTGGCAGTTTTCTCTAACAAACCTATGACTTTTTTCTTCTCTAAAGCCATGTTTAACTTGATATTTCATTATAAACATTTAAAATTTATTTCCTTTTTCATCATACAGAATTTCAAAGTGCAAGAACAGAATAAAATGTGCGACTCTGTCAAATGCTACCTTTGTAGCAGAAGATATGGATTCTTCTTTTGCTTCTATTTCCATATTACATCTACATCATATTCCTGACTTATATCAACGTCCATCTACAGTGTGACATTGTTAAATCAGTGCTTCATCAAAAAAGGTCAGAGCTATCATCATTGGCTTGCTTCAAGGTTAACCTTCCTGTCAAAGCAGAGAAGTGGGTGACTTTATGGTAACAAATCTGTGTGATCCACAATTTAACAATTTTATGCTCTTTAATGTGTGGTGAAGTGCTTTGGGAAATACAAAGCAATAAATAAATGTCGGTGTTTACCACTATTTTTGTATCATGTTGTTTTGCTATTATTTTCGCTATATGGAAATGGAATTTTTCATGAACCATTTCAGAATCTTGAGGAGGTTATTATATAAAAACAAACAAAAAGAATCGTATTCAGAAACTCAACAACTAACCCTGTGTTTATAAATTTGCCAGTTGTGTGCAAGCCTCTTAACCACATCACACTTTGATGTCTCCTTCTGCAAAGTGAACGTAAAAATCCTGCCTTGCTCAAGTCTCAGGATTTTGGTGGATATAAAATATGCTAATAAATAAGTGATTCAAAAGTAAAAAATAAATGTCAAGCACAAGCTTCCATGCTAAGTCTGATGATTAAAATATAGGCCAACTCACTGTCACCCTCTCTTTCTACTT
>NW_012149286.1:1255390-1256830 GCF_000956105.1 Propithecus coquereli
ATTGTTATTTTCTTTCTTTATCTTAGATCTCTATCTTCATAATCAAATGTCCTTATGTGCCCTGGATTCTTTTCATTTCTCAACATCTTGTATCTCCCCATTTATTTATTGAGCTTTATCTTTCTGTGTAGTATCGAGCCTATTTATTTCTTCAGTTTTATTGTTATATAAGGTCACTTAGTGTTGAGCTTTTTTATTTCCTTAGTTTTATTCTTGTATAAAGTAATTCCCCACTCCAGAATTTGTTCCAGGAAATCTCATTAGATAAGCTAAACTCTGTCACTCACAGTGGAGGAGGGCTAGGGCAAATTTCATGGAGCCCAGGTCTCCTGAAGCTTTGCTGCCCATCCGATGGTAGAAGCAGCCAACAAGTTCATGTTTCGCACTTAATTACGGTGATACTTTTGACAAACAAACAAGAATGGAGTCAACTGTGCTAAGTGCCCCATAATCAAACTAAACTTTGAAATGGGCCAGTTTTCCAAAAAAAAAGGAGATTGCAGTCAACTTGAGTCAGAATAATAAGGAAGTTCCTGCTGCTGTAACCCTGTAAGGAAATTAACTTTGAAATGAGCAATTTGCTTTTTGTTCTCTTTCTGCTTTCCTTAGCCCTTTTCTGCCTATAAAGCCGAACTCTGCTCAGCTCATCAGAACATTCATAATTCATTCTGTTTTATAGAATGAGGTGTTGTCCTATTTTAGAATTACAAATAAAAGCCAATTAAGATTTTTAAATTAAATTTGTTGTATTTTTGTCTTTTGACACATTATCACCATTTTGAGTTTCAAACCATTATGACAATTTCAGCATATTACAGTATCTCAAGCAGTGTAAGACATTTATAAAGCCTACACACTCATTTAATTAAGAATTCAAATAGATAGACGGCCTCCTAAATTGTATCCCATCTAGGTAAATACAAATGTGATGCTATTTGGCGTGTACAATGTCCACTTTCATTTTTCTATCCATAGAAAGAAAATAGAACTTTGACATAGAACTTGAATGAGCTCTAAACTAAAACTTCATCACGTTCTGTAACATCTTGGTATGCCCTTTAGTTCTTGCTTCTTATGAGCTCCATAGTATGGGAAGTTAATTGTTTGATGAAGAAATCCTGAGGCCATATTTTTTAGTTAAGACACCTTATACTGTTAAAGTGGGCATCACATGTCTTCGACTGAACATTTATCAGTCCAGAACAAACAAGGGTAACCAATGTCCAGTTCCTCCAGGAGAGGTTAATATCCATGATGGGATGCTGTAGTGGTTCAAAACCCTACTCACTTCTACACTGCAATTTCAAAGCAACCACATATCATGATAGTTTATACTGAGGATTATTGTTGCAAAAAGAGTATAAATTAGGTTGTTTTGATCTTAGTCAAAGTCAGCGAATCCCTCCAAATGTAGGAATTGCTAAAAATAGAGGCTACCTT
>NW_012149286.1:1260740-1261741 GCF_000956105.1 Propithecus coquereli
CCTTTGTAAAATTTCACATAAAATATGCGAGGAATGCCTATTAACAAATTATGTACAATTGCTCATATTTCATAATGTCCAACATTTTGGTTAAATACCAAAGTTTGGATTTATTTTACGTATTTCAGGCAGCCCTATTCCAACTCCACATCAGCTAACCTTACCTGTCAGCCCAGGAATGAATGGAGGAAATATTTTTTCCTGGATAATCCTTGGAATAAATTCACAATACTATTCCCTTTGCAAGTTAAACAACATCTGAAGATATTTAGTCTCTCTTGATATCTTTACTAAGAGTCTCTTCAAACAAACTTTCTTTTAAGCTATCTGCTCAAAGTTAGCTGTTGGAAGTTATTTTTTTTCACTTTTTATACTTCTTGTGCTTAGTATCTATTCATATATGCTCATTCTTCTCCCTCTCTCTCCCTTACTTCTAATTCCCCTCCTTTCCATTCTTCCTCCCTCCCATTCTTCCCTCCTTCACTCCTTTCTTCCTTCTTTCCTTCATCATGCAATTATTTATTCCATCATCCATTTAACAAATAATTTAAATCATTTTCTATCTGTGATCATCTACCAGGTAAATATCTTAAAAAATGAAAAATCCTTCATTTACAAGAACATTGTGCAGGTGAAAAAGGATTTTCTGGACAGAGGATAGCTTATATGCAATGCTAGAAGTTTGTATATTCACAGATTTCTATAACCAAAGGCCTATAAATAAATTTGTTCTCATATTTAGCAAGAACAAAATTTATATTGGGATATAGGAAGGAGTAATAGTGAAAAAGGAATGAATTTATATGAAATACTAAAGAAGTTTAGCTTTATTCTGCATTATTTACAAAGTCAAGGGAAGATAATAAAAACAGGGATGAACATAAGATGTACATTTAGTATAATATCCCTGGCGCAAGTGTGAAGGGCTGAATGAACAGACAAGTATGGAGACTAGAAGATTATCTGGGAACCATGTGTGAATATCCAGAGAACAGAAGACG
>NW_012149286.1:1262375-1262840 GCF_000956105.1 Propithecus coquereli
GATAAGCTAATTGTAAAAATTTCAAGAAGTCTCATTTATAAATGAGAATTTTGAGACTCTCACAGCCAATTAGAGCAACAGTGAGAGATATATAACAGTCCTGCTACTTCCCCTGGAATCTCCCATTGCTCATCAATTCCCTTGAATTAAGCTAGCTTTCAACTTAGCATTTTAATGCACTCAATAATTTTTTTTGGACATGGCCAGGAAACTCGGTCAATGGAATTTTAACCAAAAAAAAAAAAGTAGTAGACTAAAACTTATTTAGCATTCTTAAATGTTGATAAAACACTCTTGTGGGAGGTGTAGGTGAAAGGACTCATAGACTATGAGATAATTTGTATTCTTCATGGAGCTTAATAATATGCATGACTGTAAATGTTGCAGTTTCCCCAACAGTAAAATTGGTGCTTATACAACAAATCTCTTCAAAGTCCAGCAGGTATGTGACTTGGAAGGGTCCTC
>NW_012149286.1:1262890-1263260 GCF_000956105.1 Propithecus coquereli
AGTATATAAAGAGCAAATATTTTAAAGATTGGAAAATACTCATATTATTTACATTTTGATAATTAAAAATGGACTGTACAATCTATGGCTTCTTACAACTGCTGACAGTTAGGAAGCAGTCCAGACTTGGCTGATATTCCTGGTGGCAAGACTGATGGATTCATCAATGCTTCAGTCCACAGCCACATAAGGTCTGTTTGAGAATAATATGTGAGTGCCATTTTTTGTTTGTAACTTCTGTTGCCAATATCAAAACTCACAGAGTGAGATGTTAGCAGTTTGGAAGGCATGATGCATAGAGCAAGTTTTTCTTAAATTCCTCTGGAAAATTGGCTCACTCTGGTGATTTTGAAAATTAGTAGACTGGGAC
>NW_012149286.1:1263310-1263629 GCF_000956105.1 Propithecus coquereli
GACTGTAAATGTTGCAGTTTCCCCAACAGTAAAATTGGTGCTTATACAACAAATCTCTTCAAAGTCCAGCAGGTATGTGACTTGGAAGGGTCCTCGGCACTGTTCTTTGTCGTTTTCTCAGCTGTGACTTCACATCCACTAATGAAGCATTCTTTGTCCTTTGGGGTCTCATCAGAGCTTAGTATCAAACTTGTTCAGGGAATGGAACTGGTGAACTGGTGGACTTCCTTGTATTAGAATACAAATGCTTCTCAAGTGTCACTTTCACTTGCCACGTTGTTACTTTCAGGTTCATCTTGCATTTTAGTTGGGAAGAAAA
>NW_012149286.1:1263679-1264937 GCF_000956105.1 Propithecus coquereli
TTCCCACCCAAAATCCCATAACCTCCTTATAGCTTTCTTCACCAGGCTGTAGTTACTTTTGGATAATTCTTAAATGTATTTTTCTTATTGAAAGTTCTTTTGGCTTATTAGTCTTTATTTCTGTTAAAAAATGTTTATTATTTCTTACTCTTTGGGCAATTCAAAGTTCTCCCTGCTTAATCTATCAATTTTTAGTCTTTATCATGGTTATTTTTCAGAAACATAACTATGAATGAACTAGTGTTTCTCGTGAAATATATGATATGTTTCCACAGGATGAGGGAACAGGAAAAGGAATTAATTTTATAAAACTCAAATTTGTATAAGTGTTTCTGTCTAACAGTCAAGAATTACAACTATCACTAACTACTACCTATTTGATTTGGAGAAATTTTAAAATTACTTACCAGCCCTTGATTGTGTTCATGCATTGTATTGATTTTGGTGATCACATGTCTTACATCAGTGAGTACTTTTGTAATAAACACACAAACACAGGAGCAATTGTTGGGCTATTTGTCAACTATTGCCCCTGAAACAGGGCTTGAATCACAGAGCTCCAAGATGTGCATTAACCTATTCTAATGCTGAACTATTCTCAGAAAGATTTTGACTCCAAGAAGTGTTAATCAGAGCCCTAATGGGAGGATTGGTTGGAATTTTTGGCTTTTCGGATGTCCTGTAATCCCTTACACTCAATAGTACCACCAAAATATGGTACAACAACCATAAGGAAATAGGGTCCTTTCTGGATTAGCACTCTCTATTCCTGGAAGACAGAAATCTAAAGACAGTAGACTAGAATCTTCCCATATTCTCTGATATGGTACTGCAGAATCTAATAAGCTATAGAATCTCTAGTGTTTCATCATCACTATCTGCAGCCAGATTAAGCAGATTTAACATGTTTGGTGTGTGTGTGTGGGTATGTGTGTGTCTGATGTGTTTAATACAACAATGATTATGGAGGTTCCTAGGCCAATTCCCTGTTATTTTCAAAATACGATGGCAAGTTGTATGGGCTGAGTTTTCAACTCAACTTCAGTATCAACGAAAATATCTACTCCAAATTATCAGCATTGCAGAAGATAGAACCTAAAGGCTTACTGTATTATATATTCGAACTTGCCCAATGGCATACCATGTTTTATGATGCCCCTAAATTTCAAGTCTGATGGCTCTAGCAATGGCATGGTTTACACAAGCAATTTCTTTTTCATAAGACCTATAAACTGTGCTAAAATGTGAATAATCTGGA
>NW_012149286.1:1264987-1266219 GCF_000956105.1 Propithecus coquereli
CAGGCAAAATTTGAGCTGACACCCAAGTCTGGACTTCCTAATCCTGACTCAGTCTATTCATGCTCCCACTAACAAGGCCATTTATCACTATTGCCTTTTGAGAAGTGAGAATAACAGGATGGAGTAGGTTTCCTCCACTAGATCACGGACCCACCCGCATGTTTAGGAGAGCAAAATGTCCCTGGTACTTCTCTCAGTGGGACAAGAGGATTAGGAGCCTTGATTTTTCTCAGTTCTAGGAGACTCTAGCTTGCAAGTTTCTTAGGGGAATCTTTTCCTTAAGACCAGGTGTGTGATAGTGGAAATTGTTCAGAGTCCTAGTTGACTACAAACAAACTTATTTTATAAAAAAGAAGAACATTTCAGAGGAGGAAACAGGGAAGCATTAACAAAGACTGCATCGGTAATGGTGTTGATGGAACAGAAGATGATATCATGAGCAAGATAAAAAAACAATGATCCCATGCCACAAGATTTGGGTTGTGAATATAAAGAGGTTTTAGAAATATCTAAGTAAATTATTTTGCTGAGAATTTATTTTTGTGTGTTCACAAGTGGCATATGAGTACACTTATGTTTAAATAACTGTAAAAATGTTCATTCGTAAGTATACAACAGATATGTTAAGAGATTTTTAAGCAGCATTGGGCCATGGTTTACCTTGAAGACTTTAGTATTTGTGAATTAGAAAATTGGAAACATTCTTATAATTTGTGGCATCAGAAATTCCATGAAATACACAAAAAGCCCCTGATAACGTAGTAACCTGAGCAATATGACCACCTCCACTTGCTAGTAATTCAATTCTATTAAAATAATTTCAGGGTTGTGGTGCTCATTTGCACACTACCATATGTCTTAGCCATGAGCAAAACAGAGACACTAAAAGTTGAAGGAAAAAATAAAGGATAAATATTTTGATAGCAGCACAATTCACAATTGCAAAGATGTGAAAACAACCCAAGTGTCCATCAATACATGAGTGGATTAATAAAATGTGGTATATGTATACCATGGAATGCTACTCAAATACAAAAAACAATGGTGATCTAGCACCTCTTGTGTTATCCTGGATAGAGATTGAACTCATCCTTCGAAGTGAGGTATCACAAGGATGGAAAAACATGCACCACATGCACTCACCATCAAACTGTTACTAATTAATCAACACTAAAGTGCTCACATGGTAGTAATACTCATTTGGTGCTGGTCAGGTAGTGGGGGTGGGGGGG
>NW_012149286.1:1281889-1282957 GCF_000956105.1 Propithecus coquereli
CTATGGACATAAATGTGTGTGTGTGTGTGTGTGTGTGTATGCATATATAATTTATCAGTATTTCATTATAGGATATGTTGGTACATTTTTACTCTTTCTGAATGCCCTTTAATGTTTTAGCCAGAAAGCAAGACAGTTGAGAGGCTGCTTCCTCCATGATACTTTCATTATTACCAGCCCTGCTGTGTTCCCCAACTCAACACAAATGGTGCAATCAAGAAAAATGATGCCAAGGCAGATCTGGATGTAACAATGGCTAGGAACCACCTCTGAATTTTTTTTCAAGTCTTTGAAGAGATTTGTGGGAAAGCCTAATTCCTTGTACCTAAATGTGAGCTGGAAGTGAGTACAACATGGCCACCAAAATGCCACCAGATACAAAGAATTGCACAGTGCACATTTCCCATTTCTCATTTCATAGATGAAAGCAAATCTAGAGTGAGTTTTTAGCTAGGGACATAGATGGCAATGTTGAAACCTCAGAGGATCACCAATAGCAGGACATTTAGGCAGGGGGCTGAGTTAGAAAGGGAGACTAGTCATCAGGGAGTTCCATCTCTTAAAAGCAATCACAGTGCAAAGCACAGACCAGTAGAACTAAGTCCATCCGTTCTGATAACTATGAAGAAGTAGCCAGGAGTCACACACTTTGCTATCTCTGTCATCCTGAAGTTATCTGATTTCTTTTAAACACAGATGCCACTTTTAGTAAAAGAAGACAGAAGGGAGGACCTAGAATTGAATATGATGTAGGCCTGGAAAGATACCAAATAAAAATGAGAAAACCATAAAAAGACCTGACTTCATTAGGCACCCTACATCTGGCCTTAAAAGAGTTAGTTATTAAATTGATCAAATAAACATAAGAAAAATTAATTTTTATTCATTGGATGTGGTCTCTATGGACTTTGGATTGTTCTCTTTCCCTAGTAGGCTAGATCCTCAATACAGAATTGAGCATAAGCACGTTTGCATATTTCTTCTACTCAATCTCCCGTAATAATAACAAAAATAGTATCAATGTCAGATAATTTTATTTAGTTATATTTATGAGCTACACACTGTGAT
>NW_012149286.1:1294370-1295603 GCF_000956105.1 Propithecus coquereli
AAAGTGCAACACCTCTAATTACATGACATGTAACCAAAAAAGTAATCAGGTTGACTTTGCTCAATGATATTTGGAAAAAAAAATAGAGTGTTGTTATTATAATAGAAAATAAGTTACAATGTATTTTAACCTTGAATGCAGCAGTATGACTCGTTAGTTTATTTAGACAAATGTATGTCAATAAGTGGAAAATGGAAAACTTTTCCCAAACATAATTTACTCTCTACAGAATTATGTGTGAGGATCCATTTCTTTATATACTTTTCAGCAAACCAAGTATTTTAGCTTATGCCCATACAGTTGGAGAATCACTCCATTTCTTCATTAATTGAGTTTTGAAATCTCAAAAGTGCTGAATATTCTGATTAAGAAGCAAAAACAGAAAGAAAAATTCATCTTAATTGTTATATCATCCATATAGCAAAATTCCAGGTTTAGTTTAAGGAATGACTATTGTAAAGGCATCTCTTCTTTTCGAAGCCAGAAGGAAAGGGTAATTTCCCATAGCCACGCTTTGATAGAAAATCAAGCATATTTGCAAAAATTCATAGAGATGCCTGGGAGAAATAGCACTGAACTTTGCCTTTCTAAGCCTTCAACATCCAATGCAGCTCCCCAGGGTTAGTATTTTACATTTGGATTTGAAGTCAAGCTCTATCTAGTTATAATTGTTCCTTCGTAGGTTATTATTGTCATCTATGTCTTTCATTAGCTTAAAGAATGATACATGATGGAGAAGAAAATTTAAAAGTTTGGAGGGGTCCATAACAACAATCATCTCAAAGTCATTTCTTGCAAAAGAAGATTTCATAGGTATAGTAGCATACTTAACCAAAGAAATGAGAGAGCTCTACAAGAACTACAAAATACTGATGAAAGAAATCATAGAAGACACAACAAATGGAAAAACATCCCACACTCATGGATTGGAAGAATCAACATTGTTAAAATGTCCACACTGCCCACAGTGATTTACAGATTCAATGCAATTCCCATCAAAATACCAATGTCATTGATCACAGAATAAGAAAAACAAGTCTCAATTTCATATGAAACCAAAGAAGACTCTGAATAGACAAAGCAATTCTAAGCAAAAAGAACAAAACTGGAGGCATCACATTACCTGACTTCAAATTATACTACAAGTATACAAGTACCCCAAACAGCATCATACTAGTATGAAGGCAGACACATAGATCAATGGAACAAAATAGAGAACTTAAAACACACACA
>NW_012149286.1:1295653-1296945 GCF_000956105.1 Propithecus coquereli
AAAGTGTAGATTAATTCTTTAATCTCATGATTAAGCTATAGTTTTTTAGTGTGGGTCTATCTGTCTCTGAGATGTTACCTTCATAAGAGTTATCCAATTAGATGGCTTTTTTGTTCTTTCTCCCTACTGTGTTACCTGGTTTTTGTATTTTGAATCTATTTTGTTGAAATGCTGACTCCTGTTAACTATGTACAAACACACACACATGCACCTTGCTTCCTAATAAGAAAAGAAGGCTAGAAGAATCTAGAGAAGGAGAAATGCCCTTCTTCAGCTACAATAAGGCTCACGAAATGTTTTTCCCCCAAGGAGACTAGGTGTGTGTTATGAAGAAGGCTCCGGCTATATTCCACGATTGCTCTTCTCTTTCCCCTGCCAGCACCATTAGTGCACTCTTCTGGGATCTTGACTGTGAGTTGTTGATGGAGCTCCTAAACATAAATTACATGAAAGTGTTGGGGTCCTGCTGAGTCTACAGTTCCCATGAGTGTCTCATTCTCACGCTCACCCACACTCAGTCTCCAGGAATTCATCAGATTACCATTTAAGTTTCCCTAGCAGTTTATGGCTCCAGCAGTTTCTGCTCGATGTGGGCAAATCTCAGCTGTGACTTTCCTTTTGTGCATGTATCTCCATATTTTAGGATGGCAGGTCATCCTGGAACCTTAGTTCCCTGATGGGTCCCAGAAGGCACATTAATTTTCAGTTCCTCCAGGTTTTTATTGTTGCAAGACAGGAATGTTGATTTCTAAGGTCTTTATATTTTGCCACCAGTGTCCCTTCATCATTGTTCACTAATATCGCACTCCTTTTCTATGCTCTAATTCCACTGTGTGTTCATCTACATTTCATGTATTTCTGCATTCATACAACAGTTTTCTATTCACATACTAGTTAATACTTGCTTAAATGGTGAAACTACACAATATCTCACCCTCAATGGCCAAAGAAGATAAAGTGTATCATGTTTATGCAAATCAGAATTTTTCTTTTTGTCTGTAGGGCATCATGTGTACATCCAAGTGTAAATTGTGGTAAGAATCTTCAAAAAGTTGCCATTTTGGAATCAGGATAGTGTTCAGAATTAAGCAATTAAATCCAACCATGTTTTGAGTAGCTAGAAATCAAAAGACAACAATTTGTGTGGAGGTTTGAAGATGTCAGAATGAAGGTGGTCCTAAATGTGTTACCTATGATATGCTAAAGTTAATTACACAAATAAAAATTAATAATGTCAATGAATGGAAAATATATAAATGTAGTAAGAGACTTTAAAGATTAAGAAGAACCAA
>NW_012149286.1:1306010-1306581 GCF_000956105.1 Propithecus coquereli
AATAGCCTTGAAAAGAATTTGAAAAAACAAACTGACATTGAAACCACAACCAACAGAGTGATGTTAGAATTAAGGGCCCGAAACTAATCAGGTATATTGCCTGCCAAATTAAAAAAAAAAAAAAAAATTGAAACTCTTATTAGAATTTAGATAAAAGCCAGACTCCCATAACATGCCAACAAAAGTATACAGGATATAATAAAAAATTACTCAGGAAAAGAAAGTAAAGGAAATCTCAACTAATATGGAAATAGACAATCAGCTGACATTAACAATCAAATGATACAGATTTTGAATGTTCTAGTGAAGTATGTAACTCATTCACAAATGCTTCAACAAGCAGTCCTGAACACCTAAAAATGGAAAAATTCCAATGTCAACAAAGAAATAGAGAATATAAAGAAGAACCAAATGGGGATTTTAGAACTAAGAATGTAATAACAGATATGAAACCTTCATTGATTGGGCTAAATAGTGAAATAAAGATAAACTGGAAGATATGGCAATAAAAATCATCTAATCTGAACAATAAAAATAATTTTTTTTATAATAGTGCACAGGGCCTCAGGGA
>NW_012149286.1:1309275-1309528 GCF_000956105.1 Propithecus coquereli
TTCAACATTTTCTAATAACTGAATTGAGTAACCATTTTAAATATTAACTGATCAAATAATAACTTCAGTTAAAAATTCTATTAGTTGGTTACACTAGGCACATTTCATGTGTTCGTTATTCACTGGTGGCCTTTGGCTTTCATTTTGGACAGCACAGCTCTAGTACATGAATTTAAATTGTGTCTAAATACACACAGATATTTTCAGTAGGTTATTTCCCTTTTAGAAATGATTTTATATCTTGTAAGTCCTA
>NW_012149286.1:1310605-1311006 GCF_000956105.1 Propithecus coquereli
CTGTAAACTAAAAAAAAAGAAAATATCTCAAGAGTACCTAGAGAAAAATGACACATTACCAATGGGGAGAAGCAATTTGAACAATCGTAGATTTTATTCCTGAAATTATGAAGGACAAAGACAAATGACAACACAATCTTAGAATGTAGAAATAATAATAATAATAAAAACAGCCTGAATTCTATATCCAGCAAAAACATCTATCAATAATGAAGATGAAATACAGATGTTCTCAAAAAATGAAAATATGCTAAGAGAACTTATTTTCAGCAATGTGACCTAAAAGAATTGCATACAAAGTTCTTCACAAAAAGAAATGATATTAGAAGGAAACATGTAACATGAGAAATTGCTGAAAAGAAAGAGGAATACTACATAATAATATTAATAAATTTTTTAAT
>NW_012149286.1:1313487-1314651 GCF_000956105.1 Propithecus coquereli
CTAGAGCGAGTGCTGTGGTGTCAGCCTAGCTCACAGCAACCTCAAACTCCTGGGCTCAAGCGATCCTACTGCCTCAGCCTCCAGAATAGCTGGGACTACAGGCATGCGCCACCATGCCTGGCTAATTTTTTTTTTTTACATATATTTTTAGTTGTCCAGATAATTTCTTTCTATTTTTTTTAGTAGAGATGGGGTCTCGCTCATTGCTCAGTGTTTTTAATTTTATTTCTTGTGCCATGATTTTGACAAAACTCTCTGTCTGCTATGCCAGTATTTGCCAGTGTAGCAGCCAATCTGGTGTATTAATATTAATTGTGTTTGTCCTGATTCTCTACCTCATGTAGAGCATTCTGTCTTCTGATACGTCTGCTCAGTTGAGGTACACACAATGAAATGAAATAATTATTTGCAATTTGTTATCATTTGAATTGGTTAAAATTCTCTTTTCTAGATACATTAAATGATGTAATTGCCTAATACAAAAATCATTAAACTGATTTCATTTTCCACAAGGAACAGATGTCATGGCAAATTTTGCCTCACATTTGAGCAACCCCAAGCATTATAAAAAGAAGTTGTCATCTGCAAAATACAGCTCCATGGATTAAACAGAAAAGTGGCCAATTTTTAGTGTAGATAGTCTCCTACTTTGTATCTTTGTGCCTAATTCCATACTTTTAATACCCCAAGGGCCTTCTTAATTTCTTGTTACATCCCCTAAAACTCCAAGTACCTCATACATGATAATTTATATCATTATAATTCGTGGCAATGAAGAGACTGGGAAGAAGTTCTATGGGAAATTATTAATGAATAAGGGAATCCAAATTTTGACAGATTTTATTCATGCATTTCATCATCCACATAAATACACACATCTATCTGTGGACATAGTTACAGTTAATGATTGGTAAGCAGATTTGGAGTAATCCAAGTTTGGTGGAATTAAAAGTGCAAAAATTTGTCATGCATTTTTCATAGAATCAAAGAGATATTCTATTTTTATTTGTACGTAGACTCTTTATACCTTCCTGATCAAAATGTACTGTATCTTCACTGGTTTGGATGAAGCAGACTTTGTTTATTTTTTATTTTCTTCATCATTGCAACTTGAACCTAGCACAATGTAAGGCCAGGAATACTGTGGCTCTATAGGTATTTGTT
>NW_012149286.1:1320614-1325474 GCF_000956105.1 Propithecus coquereli
AGAATCATGCAACTTAAATTCCTCTGGCTGTTCCTACAAGACCTGCTTTAAGTTTTTAAAATAACCTTTGTGAAGGCCAGGCACAGTGGCTCATGATGTGATCCTAGCACTCTGGGAGGCCAAAGTGGGAGGATTACTTGAGATCAGGCATTCAAGACCAACCTGAGCAAGAGAAAGACCCTGTCTCTTCCAAAAAATAGAAAAAAAATTAGCTAGGCGTGGGGGCACACACCTGTAATCCCAGCTACTCGGGGGTTGAGGAGGTAGATCCCTTAAGCCCGGGAGTTTGAGGCTGCAGTGGGCTATGATGATGCCATTGCCCTCTAGCCTTCCAGTGTTTTTATTTTAGTTTCTTCAGTAGTGATATAACAATATCTCATTGTGACCTTACTTTTTATTCCCCTTGTTAACTTAAAAATCACTCAATTTATAATCAATCATATTATTAACTTGTTGAAAATTTTGGTTGTCCTTCTGTTAATGTTGCTATAAAATTGTATTTCTAGTTAGGTTGTGAATGCCTCAGAACTGAGGAGTAATTCAGTTTGCCCCAGAAGATTTATTCACTCTCCATTTGGAAGATATTTGGGTTGCTTCCTATTTGGGGTGACTATGAATAGAGTTAAATAGCATCCTCCAAAAATGTGGTCTTTTTTGGAAATAGGATCTTTGTAGACTTAATCAAGCTAAATGAGGTCACACTGGATTACAGTGAACCCTAAATCCAAGGACTGATGTCCTTGTCAAGAAAAGAAATGTTGGACATACAGAGATACAAAGGACAGCAGAGTGGAAAAGGCCAGGTGAAGAAGGAGGCAAAAGTTCAGAGTGATGCAGCCTTAAGACAAGGAATGCCAAGGACTGATCACGAAGGCCACAATCTAGGAAGAGGCAAGGGAGGATTCTTTCCTAGAGCCTGCAGAGGTACACTTCAAGCCTCCAGAACTATTAAAGAACAAATTTATGTTGTTCTAAGCCACCCAATTTTTAGTAATTTGTCACGGCAGCTCCGGGAACCTAACACAGAGCTACTATGCTAGGTTACGTGATTATTTGTTTAACATCATGAGAAATTGTCAAACTGTTTCTTATTTAGCATTCCTGCATGAATGCTAAAATTCTAGTTGCTCCACGTCCTATTCAGCACTATGTCTTAACAATCTTTTAATTTTAGCAATCCTGCTAGGTGTGTAATGGTATATAACTGTATGTCCAATTTTGCATTTTTTCAATAACTAATAATATTCAGCATTTCTGATGCCATTATTTGCTGTCTTGATCTCTAGAGTAAGTCTTTCAATGCTCATTTATCTTTTCCTCCACTTCCTAAAACCTCTTATCTTTCTCTCCTCTCTTCTTCTCTTTCACTTAGTGAATTTATATCCATTTTAAAAATTTTTTTTATATCATGATAATAAGTTTTCAGGAAGGAACAGAGATTAATGCATAAATTCAGTCCACTACCTTTCCTAGAGCTCCAGCTCTGGTCTTTATTCCTTCACTCAGTATAATGCCCTGATGTTCACCCAAGTGGTTTCATACATCAATTGTTTGTTCTATTTTATTGCTGAGAATGCAATCCTTTAATCTGTTGAGGGACATTTTAGTTTGTTTCTAGTTTTTGGCTGTTATGAATAAAGCTGCTGTGAGCATTCATGGACAGGGTTTGTGTGGACACAACTTTTAACTTTTCTAGATAATTGTCTAGGTGTGCAATTGCTGGGTCATATGGTAAACGTATATTTAGTTACTTTTAAAAATTGCCAAACTGCTCGCCTTGGTGGCTAGGCCATTTGCACTTCCACCAACAATTTCTCTTCATCCTTGACAGCATTTGGTGCTGCCAGTGTTTTTTGTTGTTGTTGTTGTTTTGTTTTCTTTCTGTTTAAGATTTCTTTCACATTTAATTGCTTTCCCTTAGTTTAATGGATATAATATGAAAAACCAAAGACTCTAAGACAAAAAATGGAAAACATCTTGCTTTATTTTTTAATTTCTAGCTTTATTTCATTGACATTCACAGACTATAAGACATGCCGTAGACTAGAGTAAGTCCCATTTCTGCCACTACCCAACTCTCGTCAGATCTAGGATCAGTCATATAACTGAGTCTGTTTCTTCAAATGTAAGAAAGGGGGTGGGCTGGATTTGGGATCCAGACATGATTTCAAGGAACAAGAAAATTGCAAAGATGTTACAATTTCCGAAGTCTAATTTAAGTTTTGGAAATTCTGTTAAAATTATTTTTTTCCTGCAGAACTTTCTGGGGCCTTAAATATGATACTGTCATTGTAACTCTCCAAAGAGAGTACAATATGCGGTATTCACCAAATTTACCAGACCTGGGAACCTTTTATTCATGGAGCATTTTGAGAGATCCAATTTTCATTCAACAGGTTAGATCACTTGTAAAATTCCATTCAGATTTAAAATATACTAAGTATATACTTCTCCTGGTCATAAAAAGTGTGAAATCCGTTTTAATACCAGTAATTATCCAGTCCTTTCTGTCTGGTAAGTGCAACCAGACTTTGTGTATAGTTGAACCCATGTTGTTGCATCTAATCCTCTTTTGAGATGAGCAAAAAATACAGGCTAGTTGTCTCTTCCTTCAAAGACTAGTGTCTTTGTAGAGAATCATGCAACTTAAATTCCTCTGGCTGTTCCTACAAGACCTGCTTTAAGTTTTTAAAATAACCTTTGTGAAGGCCAGGCACAGTGGCTCATGCATGTGATCCTAGCACTCTGGGAGGCCAAAGTGGGAGGATTACTTGAGATCAGGCATTCAAGACCAACCTGAGCAAGAGAAATACTCTGTCTCTTCCAAAAAATAGAAAAAAAATTAGCTAGGCGTGGGGGCACACACCTGTAATCCCAGCTACTCGGGGGTTGAGGAGGTAGATCCCTTGAGCCCGGGAGTTTGAGGCTGCAGTGGGCTATGATGATGCCATTGCCCTCTAGCCTTCCAGTGTTTTTATTTTAGTTTCTTCAGTAGTGATATAACAATATCTCATTGTGACCTTATTTTTTATTCCCCTTGTTAACTTAAAAATCACTCAATTTATAAACTTAGAAAGGAGAGTTTATTATTTCTTATAAAGGGTTACAGCCTGTAAGATGGCCATTAGACAAACTGAGAAGTGTATCCTTGGGCAAAAGCTGAGAAATAGGCACTTTGAGGGAGGGGAGAGTGGAACAGGGATTTAGGCTGAATGGGTTGACCAAGTATGCATATACATCAGGTTACGGGAAGATCTATAAATATTCATGAAGGGGGTCTTAAAGCATGCATATTGAATAAACATGCATGTTCCACGTGACCTATGTTCAATTTGAAGTGGAGGCTTAATGTTGGTATATATTATAATTAGGCCTTATATTTCAAAAGATCTTTTCAAGACACAAAGGCACTCAAGCACGCAGCCTCCGTAAACTGGCCGGAACCAGACCATGGTCACTGATCTTCTTATCAAGAGAAAGTTACTGAAGTCAGTCTCTTGTCCAATCAAAGCTGTGGTTATGGCTTGTGGAACAGAGAGTGGAGGCAGCACATCTGGCAGTGGGTGAGTTGTCCATAGTTTTAATATTGCTTATCTTCAGGCCAGTGCTTGATTAGCTGCTAGAGAAAAAGAAAAGCCTTGTGGCAATTAGGAGATGGTTTATTCCTTAAGTACAGGGGTGTATGACTTAACCCTTGCCTGGCACTGCCTTAGGTCTTGTTTATAATTTCATGTCTTATTGCCATGTCCAGTCCATTCCATTAGTCTTATTCTATTTTAATATTTATGCTGGTCAATTGTGTCTAAAGTGTAAAAAGGAGTGAGTATAGCAAGGTGTGTGTCACCTCCCATCCTATTAGGGCTGGGAACTCAGTTTTTAAGGTTTCTCGGGGGTTGGGGTCCCCTTGGCCAAGAGAAGATGCATTCAGTACGTTGGAGGGCTTAGGATTTTTTGTTTATACCCTAATGGCTAGTGATGTTGGGCCTATTTTTGTGGACTTATTTTCTATCCGTATGTTAGGACTATTTTTACATTTACAATGTTCCATATCACATCTGCATTGTTTCTGTGTGTGCTAGTGCATGTGCTATATGTGTATAACAAATTCTCATTAATTACTTTCCCAGCACACCATTATTCCACTCATTTAATTTCCTCTGACATTTACAATATAGGCCTATTTCTGCTTGTATAAAAGGTGTGCCTTTTTTTCTGCTAATTCACTAAGGAGTATGACAGCCATGAACAAGTATATATCAAAATCATAGTTATCAAATAACTAGCCAAGCCCCCTAACTAATCCAATCTATTAAATGCTTATCCAAGCCAGAAGAACACAAAGAAAATTTATTAAGTGAACTGGAAGTACACAGTCTGCCAGGCATAGACTATTCAGGTTAAAATCTTCATTAACAATCCAATTGACATTGTAAATTACACACAGATATCATGGCTACATTTCCTATGCCAATCCACTATCTCTAGTTTCCATGGAAGTAGCAACATCGATTCGCTCTTACCTAAGATACAAAATAGTCTTCCTTTGCCATCACAGTTTAAAAGAAATCCATCAAATTAAATATTTGTCCAGAAATACATATTTTTATATACACAACTGGCAGTCTAACCTAATATTAAAGTGGTCTGAAGTCTGATAACACAGCAAAATTATGATGGATTTCTCTGTCCTTGCTCTAACGTATGCAGCACAAATTACATTCTAAACCCTGGACCTGTTTGACATACAGCTTAGAGAGTTAAATCAAAATGTAAAGTTGATTAGAATCCAGAGCTTCACAGATAACATATCTAAGAAAATTCTTCTCATGTGTGGTTCTGGGTTGGTTGGTTTGCTTGTTT
>NW_012149286.1:1325524-1326938 GCF_000956105.1 Propithecus coquereli
GTTGAGGGACATTTTAGTTTGTTTCTAGTTTTTGGCTGTTATGAATAAAGCTGCTGTGAGCATTCATGGACAGGTTTTGTGTGGACACAACTTTTAACTTTTCTAGATAATTGTCTAGGTGTGCAATTGCTGGGTCATATGGTAAACGTATATTTAGTTACTTTTAAAAATTGCCAAACTGCTCACCTTGGTGGCTAGGCCATTTGCACTTCCACCAACAATTTCTCTTCATCCTTGACAGCATTTGGTGCTGCCAGTGTTTTTTGTTGTTGTTGTTGTTTTGTTTTCTTTCTGTTTAAGATTTCTTTCACATTTAATTGCTTTCCCTTAGTTTAATGGATATAATATGAAAAACCAAAGACTCTAAGACAAAAAATGGAAAACATCTTGCTTTATTTTTTAATTTCTAGCTTTATTTCATTGACATCCACAGACTATAAGACATGCCGTAGACTAGAGTAAGTCCCATTTCTGCCACTACCCAACTCTCGTCAGATCTAGGATCAGTCATATAACTGAGTCTGTTTCTTCAAATGTAAGAAAGGGGGTGGGCTGGATTTGGGATCCAGACATGATTTCAAGGAACAAGAAAATTGCAAAGATGTTACAATTTCCGAAGTCTAATTTAAGTTTTGGAAATTCTGTTAAAATTATTTTTTTCCTGCAGAACTTTCTGGGGCCTTAAATATGATACTGTCATTGTAACTCTCCAAAGAGAGTACAATATGTGGTATTCAACAAATTTACCAGACCTGGGAACCCTTTATTCATGGAGCATTTTGAGAGATCCAATTTTCATTCAACAGGTTAGATCACTTGTAAAATTCCATTCAGATTTAAAATATACTAAGTATATACTTCTCCTGGTCATAAAAAGTGTGAAATCCGTTTTAATACCAGTAATTATCCAGTCCTTTCTGTCTGGTAAGTGCAACCAGACTTTGTGTATAGTTGAACCCATGTTGTTGCATCTAATCCTCTTTTGAGATGAGCAAAAAATACAGGCTAGTTGTCTCTTCCTTCAAAGACTAGTGTCTTTGTAGAGAATCATGCAACTTAAATTCCTCTGGCTGTTCCTACAAGACCTGCTTTAAGTTTTTAAAATAACCTTTGTGAAGGCCAGGCACAGTGGCTCATGCATGTGATCCTAGCACTCTGGGATGCCAAAGTGGGAGGATTACTTGAGATCAGGCATTCAAGACCAACCTGAGCAAGAGAAATACTCTGTCTCTTCCAAAAAATAGAAAAAAAATTAGCTAGGCGTGGGGGCACACACCTGTAATCCCAGCTACTCGGGGGTTGAGGAGGTAGATCCCTTGAGCCCGGGAGTTTGAGGCTGCAGTGGGCTATGATGATGCCATTGCCCTCTAGCCTTCCAGTGTTTTTATTTTAGTTTCTTCAGTAGTGATATAAC
>NW_012149286.1:1337748-1339135 GCF_000956105.1 Propithecus coquereli
ACTAAAAATATATATAAAAAATTAGCTGGGCATGGTGGCGCATGCCTGTAGTCCCAGCTACTCGGAAGGCTGAGACAGAAGGATTGCTTGAGCCCAGGAGTTTGAGGTTGCTGTGAACTAGGCTGACGCCATGGCACTCTAGCCCAGGCAACACAGTGAGACTCTGTCTCAAAAAAAAAAAAAGAATTGCAAATCAAAACAGCAATAAGATACCATTAAATTCCTATTAGAACAGCCAAAATCCAAAACGCTGACAACACCAAACAAGGATGTGGAGCAACATGAACTCTCATTAATTGCTCATGGAAATGAGAAATAGCATATCCATTTTGGAAGACAGTTTGACAGTTACTTACAAAACTAAACATACTCTTACCATAAAGATCTAACAATTGCTCTCCTTGTTATTTACCCAAAAGTATCGAAAACTTATGTCCCACAAAAATCCTGCACATGGACGTTTACAGCAGCTTTATTTAAAACTGCCAAAACTTGGAAGCAACCAAGATGTCCTTTAGTATGTGAATGAATAAATAAACTCTCATCCAGACAATGGAATAGTATTCATTGCTAAAAACGAATGAGCTATCAAACCATGAAAACACATGGGAAAAACTGAAAATGCATGTGAAAGAAGCTAAAAGGTCACATTACGTATGATTCCAACTACATGACAATCTTGAAAGGTAATGCTGTGGAGATATTTAGTAGTAAAAAGACCAGTGGTTTGCCAGGTGTTTGAGAGGGTGGGGGAGATTGAATAGGTGGAATAGAGAGGATTTTTAGGGTAGTGAACCTGTTCTGTGTGATACTATAATAGTAGATACATGTCATCATACACTTGTCAATACCCATAGAATGTAAAACACCAAGAGTAAACCTTAATGCAAATTGTGGACTAGGGGTGATAACGATGTGTCAATGTAGGTTCATCTATTGTAACAAATGTATGACTAGTATGGAATGTTAATGGGGTGGAGGTTGTGAATGTGTGTGTGGTATATGGGGGGGTCTATGGAAACTGTATGTATCATTCAGTTTTGCTGTGACACTAAAATTGCTCTAAAAAATAAAGCCTATGAAAAGGGGGGAGAAATAAAGAAAGACAAAAGTAAAGTTGTTTTTTAAAAAAGTGTATATGTATATATACACACACATAAATTTTGAACATGTAAACACTGAGAGAAATTTACCTTGCTTTTGCCTAGGGTCTAATGCAGAATCAGGATGCTGATTCTTGTGCTTTTTTCTGAGCCTTACTTTCTAATACATGAGAGAATCCTACTTTGGTCAGTCTTTTCCAATGATCAGATACTGTACTCTCTTCTTTGATACTTTTTCAGGGCAGAATCATTAATTACATTGTTCAGCTTACATGTTCCCCGTT
>NW_012149286.1:1349170-1350307 GCF_000956105.1 Propithecus coquereli
TATTTCTCTGCTGATAACATCTATACATATTTTTTATTTAAGAGTGTTTACTTTTATCTCACAGAAGATGATAATAAATATTTAATGTCTTTGTTTAATAATTTCAATATCTGGGTCATGTCTGGTTTGGGAACTATTAACTATCTGCTCCTTTTTGAATTGTTTGGGCATCCTGGTTGTTGATGTGCCAAGCAATTTTGGGTTGGATAATGGATAATATGAATATTATGTTTCAAAATTCTGGTCCTATTAAAATTCTCTGGAGAATGTTGATTTTATTTTCCTTTGTTTGTTTTAAGAAGCAATCAATCTAGTAAACTTCATACTGTAAGTTCTGTCTCATTTACTGTGGGTGATAGATTATAATGTCACTTCAGTTATCAATTCCTTTGTTATATTTTTTGGATCTGTCCCTCCTATATTCCACTAGGGTTCATTCTTGGACTTGGGCAGTTGTTTGTGTTGTAATTCAATTATCAAAGCCTTTAGTAAAATCTTTTGGGGTATATCCTACATTTTCAGTGCTTGGAGGAATGGTGTTGGCTCATATGCAGAGTTAGGAGATTGATTTATTTAGCTTTTCTCTCTCTGTCCCCATACACCCTTTTCCTGTCTCCTCTGGCTAGAGTGATGGGGTTCTTTTAGAGTGTTAGCTTCATACACAACTGTGTAATGGCCAACTCTTGAGCTAATTTTCCCAGAGAAAAGAAAGGGAAAAAAAATGGGAATTTTCTCACACAAGTTTTTCTTTTCTTTTTAAATTTTTTTTATCCACTTTTTAAAAAAAAAAAATTGGGGTGCCTAGTCCTGAGTGACAGCATTGTTTTGGGTTTTGGGCAAGAATACACGAAAAAAAACAGGAAAAAAAAAACACCAAGAAGATTATGACTCTTTCTATACTCTTTTGCTTGCAGATTTTTCTTTCTCAGTTTTCTGACTAGAATAAAAACAATAGACTATCTTGGAGATTTCAATGTCCATGCCTGCTATACAATTACCTGGTTAAACCCACTATTGAATCAAGACTTGGGGAAAAGGAGGAGGAACAAAACATCTCACCACCACTGCATGGATGTTTCTTCAAGTTTCACTTCCATTACTTACCAATCACCTGTTATTATTACTTTTCAGAGTACT
>NW_012149286.1:1350357-1351583 GCF_000956105.1 Propithecus coquereli
GTGTATATATACCACATTTTCTTTATCCATTCTTCCCTCGATGGGCGCTTAGATTGATCCTCTATTTTGACTATTGTGAATAGTGCTGCAATAAACATGGGAATGCAGATATGTCTTTGATGTATCGATTTGCTTTCTTTTGGATATATGCACAGTAGTGGCATTACTGAAACATATGGTAGTTCTATTTTTAGTTTTTTAAGGAACCTGCATACTGTTCTCCATAGTGGTTGTACTAATTTACATTCACAAAAAACAGTACACAGACCTTCCTCTTTTTCCACATCCTTGACAGTGTCTGTTATTGCCTGCCTTCTTGACAAAATCCATTTTAACTGAGGTGAGGTGATATCAAATTGTAGTTTTGATTTGCATTTCTTTGATGATTAGTAATGTTGAGTAGTTTTTCATATGTTGACCATTCATATGTTTTCTTTTGAAAAATGTCTACTAAAATCTTTTACCAATTTTTAATTGAATTATTTGGTGTTTTGCAATTGAGTTGTTTGAGTTCCTTGTATATTCTTGTTATTAATTCCTTGCCAAATGGATAATTTGCAAATATTTTTCTCATTCTATGGCTTGTCCCTTCACTTTGTTGATTGTTTCCTTTGCTGTACAGAAACTCTTTAGCTTGATGTAATCTTAATTATCTATTTTTGACTTGTTTGTCTGTGTTTCTGAGGTCTTACAAAAAAATACTTGCCCAGATCAAAGTCCTGTAGGGTTTCCCCAACATTTTCTTCTAGTAGTTTTATAGTTTCAGATATTAGATTCAATCTTTAATCCATTTTGATTTGATTTTTATGTATGGTCAGGTACAGGGGTCTAGTTTCATTCTTCTCCCTATAGTTACCCAGTTTTCCTAGCACCATTTATTGAAAAGACTGTTCTTTCCTCATTATATGCTTTTTTTTTTTTTTTTTATACTCAGGATTGCATTGGCTATTCCGAGTTGGGGTCATTTGTGGTTCCGTTTAAATATTAGGATTTTTTTCAATTTCTTTGAAGACTGTCATTGGTATTTTATAGGGATTTTGTAAATTGCTTCAGGTAGTAATGTCATTTTAACCATATTAATTCTTCCAATTCTTGAGCATGGAATATATTTCCATTTCTTTGTGTCCTCTTATATTTCTTCCTCAGAGTTTTATAGTTTTTCTTGTATAGATCTTTCACTTTGGTTAGATTGATTCCTAGTTTTTTTTGGTTTATTTGTTTGTTTG
>NW_012149286.1:1351633-1352704 GCF_000956105.1 Propithecus coquereli
AAAGGGAAAATGGTTAATGAAATTAGACTTGGCAGGGATATTTTGAATAAGACCTCAAAAGCACAGGAAACAAATACAAAAATAGACAAATGTGACTACATTAAACTAAAAAGTTTCTGCATAGCAAAAAGGAAACAATCAATGAAGTGAAGAAACAACTATGGAATGGAAGAAAGTATTTTCAAAGTATGCATCTGACAAGGGGTTAACAACTAGAATATATAAGGAATTCCAACAACTCAATAACAAAGGAACAAATAATCCAATTAAAAAATTTATAAATGACTTGAATAGACATTTATCAAAAACATGTACACAAATGGCCAAGAGATATACAGAAAAAAATGCTAATATCAATAATCATAAGACAAATGAAAATGAAAAAAAACACACAATGAGAGACTACTTCAACCCAATTAAAATGGCTATTATCAAAAAGATAAAGAGTAACAAATACTGATGAGCATGTGGAGAAAAAGGAACTCTCACACACTGTTGGTAGTAATATAAATTAGTATAGCCATTATGGAAAACAGTATATAGGTTTCCTAAAAAATTAAAAATAGAACTATCACATGATCCAGAAATCCTTTTATGGGGTATATGTTCAAAAGAAGCAAAAGCAGCATGTCTGATAGCTGCACTTCCATGTTTATTGCAGTGTTATTCACAATAGCCAAGATATGGAATCAACCTAAATGCCCATCTACAGTATAGAAGAATGGATAAAGAAAGTGTGAGACACACACGCGCACACACACACACACACACACACACACACACACACAATGGAATACTATTCAGCCATAAAACACAATGAAATCCTGTCATCAGTGGCAAAATGAACTAACCTAGAGGATATAATTTTAAGCAAAATAAGACAGGCACAGAAAAACAAACACGACATAAAATCAATCATCTGTGGAATCTAACAATATTTCATAGAAGTAGAGAGTAGAATAGTGGTTACCAGAGGACAAGGATGATAGAGGGGAGGAGGGGAAAAGGAGATGTTGATCAATGGGTACAAAGTTACAGTTAGAGAGAAGAATAAGCTCTGGTGGTCTAATA
>NW_012149286.1:1363139-1363894 GCF_000956105.1 Propithecus coquereli
TGCCTCATGGATATTTCTCCCTTCAAGCATGTTGCTACCTATGGAGCTAAGGCAAGGACAGATCTCCTGCCAGGGAACCCAAGATGGGAAGATGGTTGACCCCCTCAACTTCACTTTTTCCATTGTAGAAACCGTAAGTTGGGAGAAGATTTTCTGCACATTTGGTGCCTGGCAGAATTAGGGTGGGGAGGAGCATCATGGATCTGGAATTTTGATTCTCCTAACATCTACTTAGAGTTTTTCACTTCTCTGTGGTCCTGGGTACTATCTCATCGTCATACCCAAGCTCTGGGTTGTTACTGGTGTAGATCTTAGCACTGTAGATTTATTTTTGGTTTTCTGTAGGAAGGAGAGGAAAAAACCAGCTTTCCTGTATGCCTCCATTTTGGAAACAGAACTTTGTCTTGAATTATTTATTTCCAAATATCTGAGACTCTTCTAGATTTGTTTTATTATTGGTCCATAATTTAATTCAGTTACAGAGAGTATATTTTTGTATTATTTCAATTATGTTAAGATTCCAAAGGCTTGTGTTTGTTGTTCAAAATGCGATCTAGTGAATATTTCATGTGCACTTAAGAAGACTATATCTTGTCCTGTTGTTGGGCTCACTATTTCATAAATTTCAGTTTTGCAAAGTTGGTTGATAGTATTTTTCAATCTTTATATTCTTGTTGATTTTCTTTATAGATACCTTAGAGAACAGTGTTAAATTCTCCAAGTAAAACTATGGATTTATCTATTTCTTCTTGCAG
>NW_012149286.1:1364135-1364618 GCF_000956105.1 Propithecus coquereli
GGGTTGAGGTGATATCTCATTATGGCTTTGATTTGCATCTCCTGATGATTATTCTTTATCTATTTTCCCTATTCAAGGCAAATGACACTTGTATTTAACACATACAAAAAAGGAATCAAACACACATGCATATATAGACACATACTATATCCACTTCTGATTAAAAGGGTTGGTGTTAGTTTTGGAAAACTGTGGTATCATCAATAAGAGGGGATAAAAGGCTTTATAATATTGGATAGCACTTTATTTTATTTCAAGCCAATTTTATTTCTATCTCCTACCTAATTTAGTACTTGAATTCTTAAATCAAAATTTCAAGATTTTTGACTTTCCAAAGTGAGTAGAGGAATAAAAGATATTAAAGTTAAGATAAGCTATAATGGTAGAAATATAAGGAGCATAGGATTCAGTATTATAATTATTCTGCCTTCCTCCACTTTCTTTTGTTTACTTTACTGGTGTTCTTCTGTGAGATCCACATTT
>NW_012149286.1:1366434-1366741 GCF_000956105.1 Propithecus coquereli
GACCCTGAAGAATAAGCAGGATCTCAAAATGGGAAAGACAATATAAGGATGGGTAACAAAGTACTAGGGAGTATGTGAACCATTAATTGAAAATTACTAATGACAAGAGGTGAAAATAGTAAAGTAAGCAGAGGTTGATTGGTTCATTAGAAAATAATTAATCCATGCAAAAGGTTTAGTTTTATTCTACCAGCAATAAGAATTTTTAAATCACTTAACCATAGAACTAATATACTCCAAATATCATTTCAGAAAAATTATTTGGAAAGCCATATTGAGGATGGATTAAGGAGAAAGTGACATGAGG
>NW_012149286.1:1379781-1380124 GCF_000956105.1 Propithecus coquereli
TATATCAAGGTTTTCTCTTATTCCTGCCACATTCTATCACATGTATTATACAAAAATTACATGAAACTTCTAACTCTATTCTTCTGTCAGTTTCTTTCCCTATGGAACACTCATGCACATCCATTAAAACATAGCTCATTAATTTCCTCAGCTGTGAGGCCATCCCTAATTTTCCAAGAAAGGAATGGCTCCTTTCTCTTCCGTGATCTCCCAGTACTTACCCTCATCTCAGTTACAGTATTTATCACCTTTATTGTAAGTATGTGCCCGTTCTGTCATAAACGCTCAATTGTGACCTCTTATCCATTTGATTTTCTCAATTTATCACAACGTCCAACCCTTA
>NW_012149287.1:0-571 GCF_000956105.1 Propithecus coquereli
AATAAAATATATCTTCCTCAATAAGTTTTAAAATATAACACTATTTTTAAAAATAAGCACACAAAACAATATATTATAATTTATCAATGTATGCCAAATTAGTGAAAGAAAACAAACTTCCATGGGAATGAGACATATTATTTTTGGGTAGTGGTTCTCTCTAGTGAAAGAGGGAAGAAAAAAGAATAGGTTAAAAGACTTTAGTGATACATATTATATACTATATTTTTGATTTTATTTTTTTAAAAGGATATAGAGAAAATGGATTTGAAACAAATAAAGCAAAATAGTAACATAATTTAATCCTATACGGTTAGGGGGAGTTATGATGTATTTTCCCTTAGGTTTTCAGAAACATAATGACTGGTTGTATTTAATACATAATAAGCATCCACCAATTTACAATTCAGAATGGAAGGTAGGAATGCTATGATAATATTTTTCTAACTATATGGTGCTGGGTCCATTCCTTACATATCTTCTCTCCCCCAAGAAAAGGTAACTATTATCCTGAATTCCCAGGTTATCAATCCTTCATGCCCTTTATTGTATAGCTTCATCTTATCTCTGT
>NW_012149287.1:4134-4418 GCF_000956105.1 Propithecus coquereli
GCTCTTGCTTAGGCTGGTCTTGAACTCCTGACTTCAAGTTATCCTCCCGCCTTGGCATCCCAGAGTGCTAGCTAGGATTAGAGGTGAGAGCTACCACTCCCGGCTCCACAAAAATTCTTAATATAGAAGATCGTCATCAGACAAAATGCCCTTTCATTAGATGGTTCAGGAGAGTTTTGGGGAAAGATACCTTCACATGACAGATACAAAAGAATTTAGTATGTTGACAAAAAAGCAAACACTATGAACATGAAGTTTGAATAATCAATACATCTCTTTATTAT
>NW_012149287.1:5639-6293 GCF_000956105.1 Propithecus coquereli
AAATGCAAATTAAAACTACAGTGTGATATCACTACACACCTACAAATGGCTAAGGTAAAAAATTAGTAACAACACTAAATGCAGGCAAGGATGTGGGAAACACGCATTGCTGGTGGGAATGGAAAATGGTACAAGTATTCTGGAGAACAGTTTGGCAGTCTGTTATAACACTAAACATGCAGTTACCATCAACCCAACAATTGCACTCTTTAACATTTATCAAAAAAAAAAAAAATGAAAATGTATGTCCATCCAAAAACTTGTACACAAATGTTCAGAACAGTTTTATTCATAATAGCCTCGAATTGAAAACAGCACAGATGTCCATCAATAGGTAAGTAACAAAACTGTAGTGTATACATACCACTTAATACTAATGAGTAGTGTATTCTGAAAGGAATGAACTTTCATCAAGAAAACCATGAAGTTTCCCCAAAAGGCTCTCAGTTGCCATAATTTTTTTTTTTTTTTAAGAGATGAGTCTTGCTCTGTCACCCAGGCTAGAATGCAGTGGCGTGATCATAGTTCATTGTAACTTCAAACTCCTGGGCTCAAGTAATGCTCTCACCTCAACCTCCTGAGTAGCTGGGACTATAGGTGTGCACCACCACGCCTAGATAATTTTTTAAAAATTTTTTGTAGTGACGAGGTCTC
>NW_012149287.1:8296-8985 GCF_000956105.1 Propithecus coquereli
AAAAAAAAAAAAAGAGGCTGAGAGAGAAAGTGACTTTCCAAAGGTCAATCAGGTAGATGAGTCAGTACAGTATATGGTTAGAAGCATATTCTTTGGTGCAAAATGTGACCCAGGTTCAAGTCTTGCTTCACTCTGTGGTAACTGTGGAATATTGGGCAAGGTACTTAACCTCTTTCAGTGTCTCTGTATCAGAAAGATGTGCACAATAGCTCCATACATCTGGATTTTGAGGTAACACATGCAGTGCACTTTGCACTCAATAAACGTCAGTTGACGTATTATTATTGATGGAGTTGGAACTGTTGTCCAGATTTCTTGACAGCAAATCCAACACTTTTATCTCTGCACCCCCCTTCCCTGATATCATTTCATGTTTTTTTTTCCTCTTTTCTTTCTAACCAAAAGAAGTTTCCTGGAAAGTAGGTCAAATGTTCACTAACTCTCACTACTGTAGCTTTTAAATGGAGGAGGGGGTGCAGGAAGCTTTTTAGTAGTTCTGAATGCCAATCCAGGCTTCTAAAAGGATGACAAAATATTTCCCTGAGGGTTTATTTAATTTTGTCCCCAGGCTTGTTCACAATTCTGACCATCTGGTCCTTGAGGCTTCTCTATTTTTAATATTTCTACTTTGGGTGTTTTGCTTTTTTAACCTATTCTAGGATTAGTCACCCCCTTTCAACCACCCCACT
>NW_012149287.1:10165-12835 GCF_000956105.1 Propithecus coquereli
TTGGAAAAATCCTTTTTGTTTTCTAAAATGTAACAACTTGTTGTTTTTCTCCCTTATTTATATAAGATTTACATTTCCAGGACATAACTTTAAAACTCCTATGGCAAAACACATAGTAAAGCTTGATAAAATATGACATTCTTTTAAATAGATAGCTGAGCTTTTAGGACAGTAAGGGAAATCATCAGGAGCCAAAAAAAACAAAGATAAAACTAAAAACCAGACAGAGTGGACAGTTTGTGAGCCCATGTGGCCACAGTTATTGTGGCAGACTCAATGTGTTGTGGGACAGTATGCCATTCTTGGGAACTAGGAAACTTGAGTTTTAATGTCCAAGTGGGTGAGGGTTGAGTTCCTGGGCTCAGGCATGGAGGAGATTTGGATTTAGACCCTTACGTGAATGAGAAGGAGGATGAAATGAAGAAGTTTGTAAGGACAGGGAAATAGGTAAACAAGAAAGATGAAGAGATCTGGATGAAGATAAAGGAGATCAAAGGGAAAAACAAGAACCTAAAAGTGAGGGAAGAGATGATAAAAGTGTGAGCTGGAAAACAAAAACAGAACTGACCGCCAATTCAGAAAGACCACAGAAAATTTGTACATTTCCATTTGTGCCCTAAATGGTAAATTAAAAATTGCCTGAGAATTTGCAACAATGGTCTGCCCTTTTTAGAACTGATGTTTTTGAGGAGTGTTGTCCCGATTTTTTGGCTCCTTGCTTGGAAAAATCGCAAGCAGGGCCAGTGTGAGGGAGTGATGACAGACATTTAACGCTTCCACACAAGCAGTTGTTACAACAGACTTTTCAGTACAGAAAATGAAGTACATTTCCTGATGGGAAACGGGTCTGTCTCCATGAGTGGAGAAGACCCTGGGTTTACCACGCTTCTACTTTTATGTTTACACCTTATGATATGCTAAATGGCAAACAGAATAGTCATTATTTTCCCGGTAAAAGGGTGCAGAGTTCTTAGAGCTAAGGGCCCTCCCCAATTTTATCCTTATAGGGTAAATTCCAGGGGTCGCCATGACATTTCTAAACTGTCATGGCACTGGTGGGTATGATTTTTATGTCAGTGTTATGTTAATGGGGAAAGGGTCACCTTTGTACATGAGCTCCTAGTTTCTGCACATGCTCCTGGCCGGAAAAAGTTCCTAACTGCAAGTTCCTGCTATTGTGGGTTTGGTTCTAAATGCTCAGGGGCCTCCTCATTTTTGGCCCCCTCCTCTTTTCCTGTGGTTAGTGCTGCCAACCTGCACCTGTCCCTAACACCCTCATATTGCCTTGGTGATTGAATGTACACCACCTTCATGGTCAGAGAAGCCTCCAACTGAGAAATTAACCTAAGAAGTTGTACCTCCCTGGTAATATTATTAGGTAAAAATGGAAAACTCCTCTGGGGAAACAATTTCTAGGAAACCACCTCAGATTCTCACAGAGAAGGCCCAAGTAAGATGAGCTCACAGAGTTATCAATAGACAAATAAACAATATTCCATGAGTGAGTCAGCAAACTAAATAGACACCAGGAATAAGATTTCCCAAAACACCAAGTGCTCTCAGATAGTCCTTAAAAGAAGAATATCTAAAATAAATGAAGAAATCAAAACAATAAGAGAACAAAACAAGATGCTACATTTTTTAAATGCCCACACTCATAAAATATAGAAGGTAAAATTAACCTGAAAACTTACCACCCAGAGGACTTAAGTTAACATACAATTTGCTGTATCCTTCCAAACACATGAACACATACATATAAGCATGTGAGGTGTATGGTTCCACATACATGTCCACAAGCAGGCAGACATAAAAGATTTTTTTTTAACAAAAAGTAATTGCCTTATATTATGCAACTATTTTGTATAACTGCTTTCTTAATAGTTCATGAAATATTTTTCATACCAATAAATATTATCAAATTAGTCTCATTTAATTTCTGAACACAGTATATACATCTATTTTATTTCTAAGGCATGGATATATATTATATTAGTCAATACATACATAGATTAATCACTGTTTTATTGGTAGATTTATAGTTTACTTCTGTTTTTCTTTGGTATAAACAATGCTTTAATAAATACAAATATCTTGTGTAGTTATTTTCTCAAAATCAATGTCTTTAAGCAAAATTTCTAGATCAAATGGTTTATAAATTCTCAAGTATTGTGATACATAATGATAAATTGACCTCCAAAAAGGTTGTATTAATTTATACTCACACTAAAACCATACAAGGGTTTCTATTTTCTCATACTTTTATCAACACCCAGTATTGCTCTTTCTAATTTTTGCTAATATGAGGAGTGAAAATGGTATGTTCTGTTTAGGTGCATTTTTTCATTATTAATAAACTTGAAAATATTTAAGCATGTTTATTATTTTTATGCTTCTTTGTGCATTGTTTCTTTATGTCTTTTTAGGCAAGTCATTTAATCTCACTGAAGCTCAACTTCCAAGTTTGTAAAATGACATTAATACATCCCACATCTCAAGGTCAAAGTATAGATCAAGTAGACTAATGTCAATAAAAGCTCTTTAAAGACAAAATAATATAGAAGATTTATTTACTAATTTAACAAGTTTTTACTAAGTACCTGCTATGTGCTGAGCTGTGTGCTATGTTTAGTGGAAGAATACAAAAGTTCATGGACTGTCATTCAGGTA
>NW_012149288.1:0-316 GCF_000956105.1 Propithecus coquereli
ACATCAGTCCTATAGCACTGTTTATATTGTATGATAAAAGTTGAAGAATGATATTTGAACTTTCATTTTTAATACATTAGTATCCTAATATCAGTCACCTTTTTTATCTTACAACTGAAAGCAGAGGTTTAAATAGACCCTACAGTCAAAACAGTGATGGGAGGTAGGGATCACTGTGTCACTGTTTTTTTGTTACTTGTATACAGAAGCAAGTACTCTGCCACTGACAGTGACATTACACGGTTTTTGTGTAGTGGGCAGCAGATTCATTCTAGCATGCTTTACAGCGATTGCTGCCATTTGATAAGTAACTCCA
>NW_012149288.1:2751-3320 GCF_000956105.1 Propithecus coquereli
TAATGGGTGAATATGTTTTCCTTGGGACAGAACAGCTGTGTACTTTAGGTGTTGTCAACATATTTATGGAACTATTACATCATTTATCCAATACATTCTATATGCTGCATTACACAAATGAGGTGCAAGCAGCAGGATATTATTTATGTTGCACTGTGGGTTTGAAAGCGACACCACAAACTTTTCAAATTTATTAATTTAGCAACACAAATGCAGATGTCTTTCTACTTTTTCTGATAGTTACAATATCCAGGTTATTAAAAAAGGAGGAAAGTATACCTGCCATGCTTGCAACTTTATTTCAATTATTTGTTCGCATTTTAGTAACAGGTAAACATAGCAGAAGAAGAAAACAAAAACAAAAATCTCCCATGGTTCAAGGTGCAGCCTATTTGATCACCATGTTTTAAAATATTTTAAAGATGTGTGACCTCAAGGTCATTTCTACCCCAAACTGAATTGAACTGGAATAATTTAGGGATTGGAAAATTGAGCAACGCTTCTGAGCTCTGTCAGTGATTTATTATTAATGGAGAAGCTTTAGGGATCTGTCATGAAAGAAAGGTTTC
>NW_012149288.1:8257-8869 GCF_000956105.1 Propithecus coquereli
ACTGCCATACTTGGGGGAGGAGGGAATACCCTATGAATTGGCCAATCATAACTTAGTGCACCAGCTGCAAAAGAATGAAGAGGACTCTCTAGCCATGGGCCAAGCAACATAGGTACCATAGAGTCTGGAAGTGACCTAGAACATCCCACATGCATAGTAAGACTCAGGTCATGCAACTCCCAACTGTTCACTCAAAGTGGTTTCATGGTGACATCTGCCACTAGAGGGATCCCCATACGGTCACTACAAAACAAGAGACAGACCATAACCAAGCCCCTTTTTTGTTCCTTTCCTTTTCCTCTCCCTTTGCTGCAACAACGGGGCCGGTCATCATCTGTGGCATATGTATCCTGCTCTGTAAATGTATATCTTGCTCTTGCTCTATGATACTATCTTTCTTTCCTCAAGAAACCTCATTTTCATGCTTGACTTATTTCAGTGTGTCTGGTAATTCTTTGGCTATAAGGCTGTCAAGAACCGACATTTCAGACTGAAACCTGACAGTTTCATAATTTTATTTGCCGTGTCATTTATAATCACTTGTTAGTGAGATGATTATCTAAAATCATAACACAAAATAACTCAGATAAGTGCTTAGAGACATTCTTTCCT
>NW_012149288.1:8919-10068 GCF_000956105.1 Propithecus coquereli
ATTTAAATATTAGCTCTAAAATTAATATGATTGTGCTGACTTTATTTTTGGACTCAAAACTAGAATATATCAGTTTATGGTACATGTATATCATGGTGTCAGGCACAGTGATGCAAGCCTATAGTCTCAGCTGCTAGGGATGCTGAAGCAGGAGGCCCACTTGAGCCCTGGAGTTCAAGGCTATAGCGTGCAATGATTGCACCTGTGAATAGCCACTACACTCTAGTGTGGGCAACATAGTAAGACCCTGTCCCCCCCAAACTAAAAAATATGTCTCATGCAGAGAGTGGGGGGCAAATTATTTGTATTAATGATTAAAACTTTCTATGAATTGGTCCCATAACTAAGCAAACAATGTACACTTTCTTTTACAATTACTTATGAGGCAACAACATGGAACAATATAACATGATCTCTGTCCTTAATCGGGTCATAATCTAGTGGAAGACAAAGTGATGAAAACAAAAGTACTAACATATGATGGGGTGAAGGTTAAATAGTATGGATTTGCAAAGGAGAAAGCAGAGTTTTAGGGATTAATATTTAAATTGGTTTTTGAAGGATGACAAGAATTAAATGCTCTAAGAAAATTATTCCCAGGGAAACTCAGGAGCATTAAGAAGGATGTTTGAGGAGCAGCAAGACTAAAGGGAATACTGTGTAGGGTCACATAGACATGGAAGAAGCTGAAACTGAAAGCAGGCATGAATTTGACTAGCAAACAGTATTGTATGTCAGTATTAAAATTTTATATCTTACTTGTAGATAGCAAATTGAGAGTCAACATACTTTTTTTTTTGTTTTGCAGGAAGTTGATCAATTTTATTTTCCCTTTAGAAAAATAACTCTGGCATCAGAGTACAATCTGGATGGGAGTGTTGATTTCCTTGAGGGTAGAAAGTACACAGCGAGAGTAATTAAAGGCTAGTTAAGAGATAGTAAAAGGTCTGAACAAGGAAATGGCAGTGGGTTGAAGAGGAGAAGAACAACTTTGGGAAATTCTGCTGAGGTCATTAACTGATTCCATATGCATGGAAAGACGATAAATTGCTAGATATGATCTTCAGTTTTTTCAGCTTGGGGTCTAACACAAGTAGTTTAACAGAAGTAAAATTGTTGGGTTGGCAGTCTATTCCCGGTTCTTGGTGA
>NW_012149288.1:23818-24392 GCF_000956105.1 Propithecus coquereli
AGTTTTCTTAGTTTATATTATTGTATAAAATGAAAAGCCATAAGAATCTCCAAATAAGATGTTAGAACTAATAAAAGAGTAGACAGTGTGGTTTCTGGATACAAATATATATGCAAAATTAAATCAACTGTTTTTGTGTGTATCAGAAACAATTTGCAAGTAATATTTCAAAAAGTTCTGTAAGGAAATATACAAGTTACAATGACATAAGAATGGATATTACACACACACACACAAGTATACCTCATTTTATTGTGGTTCACTTTATTTCTCTTTACAGATATTGTGCTTTTTACAAATTGAATGTTTGTGGCAACCCTACATCAAACAATCTATTGGCACCATTTTTCCAACATGTGCTCACTTGGTGTCTCTGTGTCACATTTTGGTAATTTTCACAATATTTCAAACTGTTTATCATTATATCTGTTATGGTGATCTTTGATTAATGATCTCTGCTATTACTATAATATCAATGATTGTTTAGGGGCACCACAAGGCACACTTACATGACATCACAAACTTAATTGATAAATATTATTTGTGTTCTGCCTCCTCCATTGACTGGCCGTTT
>NW_012149289.1:0-992 GCF_000956105.1 Propithecus coquereli
TCATCTTGAAAAAGTACAGCCTGTCCTATCTCACATTATTAGTGGTGTTTCAAGTTTGCAAAGTTGAGTGCTATAAGAAAGAGATTTATTTTAAATTTATAAAAAAGTAGAAATTCTAGTTAATTTCAATATAGTACTCTCACTGAAAAGCTATAGTAATTAACAGATAATAAACTGATTAGATACCAAAATAGCCACAAATTTTTGAGGGAGTCAGTTTTGTACTCTCTTTTAAACTCACTTGTGGTTTCGGTGCCATAGTGGAATGATTAAGAACACAGCTCCAGCCCTGGGCTGCATCAGTTTATATCATGGCCTAGATACACAACAGCCTCGGTATCTTGGGCAAGTTGCTTAACCTTCCCCTGTCAAAGTTTATTCATGTGCAGCGGTAATAGTGGAAGCTTATAATGTCATTATAAGGATTCAGTAAATTAGAATCCAAAGCACTTAGAATACTGCCTGTCATATGAAATCAGTTAATAAATTAGTTATTATTGTTTATAAAGGGGGAAAATAAAGCCAGAAAAACTGTGGTTCTCACAGCAATCCATACCTCAATGTCTGCTTTTACCTATTCAGATTTGTTTAAGTATTAATAAGTGAGACAGTGGACATGCAAAAATAAATAGAAAAATGGGCTTTGTCCTCAAATGACAAGTCCTACAGACTCAACAACCTGTAATAACATGAGCACTCAAAGTGGATGGGTTTGGAATTGTTTATAAAACCTTCGTGAAACTTTATCTGCTGACGTGAAAATAGCATTCCATTAATTTTGATAGAATTCACCTCTCTTTCCTCTCCCCTTCACAGCAGTCAGTGCAATGGAAAGAACATACACTTACAACTGCTATCAGTATTGTTCCTTGCTTAATTCACATCTCCAGAAAAACGGGGGCACTTAGCCAGATCTTTCAATAATGACTCTGAAAGTACTTGTGAAATAGCCTTAAACTAGAATCAGAACTTCCATCAATTCAGAGCAAAAG
>NW_012149289.1:3897-5399 GCF_000956105.1 Propithecus coquereli
CTTTCCTCATTGTTGACCAGAACCAAGCAGTTTGTGGACTGGCAGACTATCATTCCATTAGCACTGTGGTGAGAGACCAAAACTGAACTCTGTACTGAAACATGCTTCTAAACATTTAACCAATGTGAAAGAAAGAGGGAAAAGAAGAAGGTGGTGGTGGGGGGTATAAAAGGTGAAGAGAGGAAGATAGATAGTTGAAGAATCATAAGGATTAAAAAGGTCAAAGACTTGAACCAAAACTGGATAGACGCTGCCACAGGCACCTTAGACAAAAGAGTGTACTGGTACCCTAATGAGACTGTGAGTCTGGATTAATTCTCCTTGCGGTTATGCAGTTATATCTAGAAACTTATATCCATATCTTCCCATTATAATCCTATTTGGGTCTCCCAAAATGTACGCTGTGTTTCTTTTTTTTTTATTTTTTATTTCAGCATATTATGGGGGTACAAATGCTTAAGTTACATATATCGACTTTGCCCCACCCGAGTCAGAGCTTCAAGCATGTCCAGCCCCTAAACGGTGTGCACTGCCCTCATTAGGTGGGTATATACCCATCCCCTTCACCCCTCTGCCATCAGCCACAAAAAACAATGGTGATCTAGCACCTCTTGTATTATCCTGGATGGAGCTGGAGCCCGTTCTACTAAGTGAAGTATCACAAAAATGGAAAAACAAGCACCATATGTACTCACCATCAAATTGGTATTAACTGACTTAACTGTACACTGTGTTTCATTGACAATTGGCACATGACTTTTATTCAGACAACTTCCAAAAATTTCCTCCCAAATATTTCCGTGATCCCCCAAATTCTGTCATAGTTGTACTTATGACCATACCAAAAATGTTGGAATATTTCCATTAGATAAAAAGATCCTTGATAGAGGAACTATCCTAACACAAGTTTGGCGTGGCAACTAAATCTCAGATGGGCAGAACTAATGAAACTGAGAACAGTTTGCTTGATACTTACTTATGCCTAGGTGATTGCCTGGGTCCTACAGAGAAAGACAACCATAAATAAAAGTTAAAAGTTCTGGTTTACTAGAAAACTCAAGACATTGGGATATAAATAACAGGGCTTCACCTTCTTTTTAAGAGATGAGAAGGAAAATATTCTCTCCAACTTTGCCCCACAGGATGCTGCATAATTTTGGTACTTGAAGTCTCGGGTACAGAGTAGAGATGCCTACTGAAGGCAGGGATATCCTGTGGATCCAGCAGTGTCCAAGAGAAGAGAGGGAAGTGCTCATATTAGCAGTTCTCCTGACCGAGGTGGGGGATGGCAGCTGAAATAGTGCCTTTGCCAATAAGGCAACAGTTTGGGTATTGGGTTTGACAGAGAGAAAAGAAAATTATAACAGCCACCAGTGTGGGCTGCACACTTGTTTGTTAACCAATTTTTGATAAAAGGGGGTCTTCTCTGGTTCCATAGGAAGCGTAAAATTATTTTTTCTCTATCTATGAAAAAATGATGTTTGTATTAGAAGACTGACAGT
>NW_012149289.1:6594-7426 GCF_000956105.1 Propithecus coquereli
CAAATGTACCAAAAGTGATGATGGTTACAAAGTGATGACGATATATATCTATATCATATTTCCTTTTTAAAATCCAAACTATATGAAATTCCAGAACTCGTTTTCCCTCAAGATTTTTTTGTCAGTAAATGTGGAGCTTTAGAATCAAGCCCACAGACAAGAATTATATGAGATAATTCACATGACAGATTTAACCCCCAGTACAGGACACATAATATATATCCAATACAGTGATGTTACTAATATAATTGTTATTGTCAGTTACATTTCCTAACATTTCACAAATCGAACAAATTTTCCTCTCTGAATTATGAAATCCTAAGAGGTCTCAGCTATTTGGAAAAGTTGGAGGATTTCTGGTGCCCAAAACCAAGAAATATACCTCTCCAGTGAGGACTCGTGCCCTCAATGATTGGCACTTTCAGTGCCCTCTTTGGCATCTCTTCCAGAGCCTGTGCTCGGAGCCCTCGTCTACACACTCTTCAGAATGATCACAGCTGTTGGCCTCTCTAACCTGCAGTTCATTTATTTAAATTCTCCCTGAAACTTCTTTGTGCTTGGATTTCCAATCTCATTTGGGCTCTCTTCTTTCCAAGTTGCCTCAGACAGAACCCTCCCATCACAGGGATAACAGGAATCTGTCAAGTGTTGAATGTCTTTCTCACAACTGCTATGTTTGTGGGAGGCTGTGTGGCTTTTATTTTGGATAACACCATCCCAGACACCCCAGAAGAAAGAGCGTTAGGGAGTGGAAGGGCGTGGGCGAAGGGAACAAGTCACTCCACGGCATGGGATCCTACCATTTGCCATTTGGCGTGAACATTATTAAAAA
>NW_012149289.1:7476-8675 GCF_000956105.1 Propithecus coquereli
GTGGTGTCTTTTTAGATATTGATCCATTTTGTTTCTGCTTGAGCCATATGGTAAAAGGAGAAGCAAAATAAAAGTAAAGAAGCTATTATTACTCGAGGAGTTCTGTAGGAATAGGCAATGATAGCATGATATTTTGTTTCACAGTGATAATTTTGAGTTGGAGGGAGGAAGGAACAATTGTCTCCCAACTAGGCCAGCTGTCTCTGGGGTAAAGGAAAGTGTGAGGAGCTGTTGTATCCAAGAGGAGCCTACGGAGACACGATAGCTAAATGCAGTGTGGTGTCCTGGAAAAGGGCATTAGGTAAAAACTAGAAAATCTAAATAAAGTATGAACTTAAGTTAGTTATGATATCAATATTGGTTGATTAATTGTGGCAAATGTACCACACCGATATTAGATATTAGTACTCATAATAGGGGAAACTAGGTCTAAAGTCTTTATGCATAATTTTGTTTATTTATTTTTTATTTCAAAATATTAAGGAAGTGAAAACGTTTTTTTTTTCACGTGGATGCACTCTATAATGTTGAAGTCAGGGCTATCAGTGTGCCTGCCACCAGGACAGTGTTTGTTGTACCCAACAGCTAAGTTTTCCTCATCCTCCTTCCTTCCTCCCCTCTTCTTAGTTTCCAGTGTCCTTTACGTCTTTTTGTGCCCAACTGCACCCATCGTCTAGCTCCCATTTATTAGTGAGAATACGTGGTGTTTGCTTTTCCATTCCTGAGATACTTCCCTTGGGATAGCGGTCTCCCGTTCTATCCAAGTTGCTGTGACTGTCATTATTTCATTCCTTTTCATGCCTGAGTAGTACGCCATGGTATATATATATATACACCACATTTTCTTTATCCACCCATATATTGATGGGCTGATTCAATATTTTTGCAATTGTGAATTGTGTTGCAATAAATATTTGAGTACAGGTATCTTTTCGATAAAATGATTCTTTTCCTTTGGGGAGATACGCAGTAGTGGGATGGCTGGATTGACTCCTGGGTCTACTTTTAGCTCTTTGAGGACTCTCCATACTGTTTTCCACAGAAGTTGTACCACTTTGGACAACCTCTATGAAAATTAGTACAACCTTTATACACAATTTTAAAATCCAAAAATCTCTAAAAAATGTTTTTAAGATTTGGAATAACTTCATTTGATGGCAAAATGTGACCTCTTTGCCATCTTCATTTATCTCACTTTA
>NW_012149289.1:10571-11323 GCF_000956105.1 Propithecus coquereli
GGACTACAAAAAACAATTTTCAGTTCCCATTATTGTAAAAAGTTAAGATGCCAAAGTTATCCCTCTTTGCTGCCACCTGTTGTTCCACCAAATAAATAACTCATTTATAATATTTCTCCTTCGAACATAAATTGCTCATCAAAATTGTTATTTCTAATATTAAAATCAGATTGTTGTCATGATACTTTTTTGTACAGGGAATCTTTTTGTCTCTAACAGTTGGGGAAATAAGTTTTCAAGCACTCATGCATGACCACACAGAGATTTAAATTTTCCTCCTGGCACATGCAGTAGACATTTGAGAAGTTTGAAAAGACAAAAGCATAGAAAGCCTATCGTTCCCAAACAAGCACACGATCCCCAAAAAGGGCTTGTAAACCAATCGTAGTGAAGTAAAGGCACTTAGCTTAATAACAACATTCTTAGCCCTGAAAGTAAAATTTAAGTTCAAGACTCCCCGTCCCCACTCCTTCACCCCCAAATTGCTCTGTATTGGGCACATTATTAAAAACTGGAAATATGGAAATAAATGTAAGAGGGTCCCTGTTTTTGAGCATTCAGAATTTAAAAGCGAAGACAGTTACATTGCGAGAAGGAAGTTGTTCATGTTGATACAGGATGTATTGGTGATGAATTAGGAATCGAGACAGGAGACTTTGATAGTAATTCTGCTATGAGATAGCATCAGTAAAAAGGAAAGTATTAGTGACATGAGTGGAGAAGAGGCTATGAATAATTAAAATGCTGAGATT
>NW_012149290.1:0-385 GCF_000956105.1 Propithecus coquereli
CAGCAAGACTTTTCCTACACATTTACTACTCCTTCCCAACTGCAATATGAGAAGCATCAGAAACTGAGTGGTAGGCCAGGGATGGAGGGGATATGCGATGTAGAAAAATAGAATAACTACCACATCTTCATTTTTCCATTGATGTCTTCCAGCTCGAAGCAGGGGCTGAGAGAAGACTTGACCTTATATCAGGTTGAAAATTTTGATTATTATCTGAGACTAGGCAACCTAATTTCTAAATGAGAATACATTTACAGCTTAAAGTGATCCAGGACTCAGTTACCTAAAAATGAACAGAAAAGTCATGGGGTCTGTGAAAATTTCAGCTGGAGAATAGGAATGAACAAATTTTATAAAATGAAGATAGGAGAACCACTGCCCCCCA
>NW_012149290.1:3258-3698 GCF_000956105.1 Propithecus coquereli
CAGCAAGACTTTTCCTACACATTTACTACTCCTTCCCAACTGCAATATGAGAAGCATCAGAAACTGAGTGGTAGGCCAGGGATGGAGGGGATATGTGATGTAGAAAAATAGAATAACTACCACATCTTCATTTTTCCATTGAAGTCTTCCAGCTCGAAGCAGGGGCTGGGAGAAGACTTGACCTTATATCAGGTTGAAAATTTTGATTATTATCTGAGACTAGGCAACCTAATTTCTAAATGAGAATATATTTACAGCTTAAAGTGATCCAGGACTCAGTTACCTAAAAATGAACAGAAAAGTCATGGGGTCTGTGAAAATTTCAGCTGGAGAATAGGGATGAATAAATTTTATAAAATGAAGATAGGAGAACCACTGCCCCCCAAAAGTTTAATTGCATCCTGAGATTTTCTTGTTCATTAACTTGGTAGAATAAGAGT
>NW_012149290.1:5288-7069 GCF_000956105.1 Propithecus coquereli
CTTTAAAAAATAAATGCTTATTTTTAGTAAATAAACTAAGGATATTTGCAGGAAGCCATCCCACTGTGATTTCCTCACCCTGGTGAACTGATCTGAGATTGTGTTGAGGACTAATGAGGATTTGACACATTTCCTTTCCAGGTGACATCTGTAATTAGACAAAAGTCTCAGCAGCACCTCACTTTGGCATCCAGGTTGGCCAGTTGAGGCGATGGGGTGAGACAGGGGGAGAATTGAATCCTCAGTTTTCCAAGGGGATGGAAGGGAGATGTTGTACTTGGTGGGCAGTTACCTACTCTGCCTGCACATATGAAGTAACATTATGTCACCTGGAGATAATTACAAACTCTGTCATAAGAGGGAAAACAGAAGCAATTCACGAGTGGGAATAAAAATTAAAAATGAACAGCCAACCCAGTTCAAATTCACAAGGTAAGGGGAGAAGACACTGAACTCATTTTATTTAGGAAAATAGGTTTTGTTATTGATGTCCAGTACAGAATCACAGCTGGCTTTCCCTGACCAAACTTCTCCAGGGTGCACTAGGTACCTGATCAAAATAGACACACATCTTTCTAGGAAGGTAGAGTTGGTGAGCACGTGTTTTATGCATTTGATGTTTACTGATTGTAGGTACCTACTATAAAAGGTAAAATTCTAGGCTGGACATCAAAAGGCATGCGCAAAGCTGCCACTCCAGCTTCATGAGTGAGTTCTGTGATTAAACCATTCTGAGCTTCAGTTTTCACATCCATTAAGTGACTGTAAATACATACTACATCCTGCATGGGTCAAGCTATTATTGCTCAGATGATAGGGCATTATGTCAATGCCATAAAGTCAAAGTATTATCACCTAAACGACGATCTCTTATTTCAACTTATAGAGTATCATAAAGCCTGAGGTCTCTGCTGTGACTCTGATGACGACTTCTATTTCGAGTGTTTCTGTGAGGGTGTTTTTAGATGAGATTAACATTTAAATTGGTAGTCTAAGTAAAACAAATTGCCCTTCCCAATGTGGGTGGATCTCATCCAACCAGTTGAAGCCCTGAATAGAACAAGAAGGCTGACCCTTCTCAGAGTAAAAGAGGATTCCTCCTTCCTGACTGCATTTGAATTGGGACATTGGATCTTCCCCTGCCTTGAGCCAGCTGGCCTTCAGACCAGAACGACACCACTGGCTCTCCTGATTCTCAGGCCTTCAGACTTGGACTAGAACTAAACCACTGACTCTCTTGGGTGTCCAGTTTTCTGGGTCACTCTACAGACGTCAGGACTTGCCAGCCTCCATAATCATGTGAGCCAATTCCTTATAATAAATCTCTTTATGCACACACACACACACACACACACACACACACACACACACACATCCTTTTGGTTCTGTTTCTCTGGAGAATGTTGACTGATATAGCATTGACCATTTGAAGGTTTTTTAAAGCAGAAGATTGTTAGAATCCAATTTTATCATGGTCTTAGGACTGTTTTTGATTATATCATGGAGAGTAGTGGACAGAGAAAGGTTGTGATAAGCATATTATTGTTTTTAAATATTCTTTGTGAAAAAATACCCCTCTTGCCTATTGGATTTAATATTAGCCCTTGACCCACCCTGACCAACAAAGTATGCGCAAATAACTTATGCCACATCGGAGCGCAAGTGCAAAGAGCCATCATGCTGTTTTGCTATTATTCTCTCTTCCTTGGCCACGAGAGCAACACGTCTCAGATAGGGACTGCTCCTTCAATGAAGGTCCTTGAAGAAAGACAACACATGGA
>NW_012149290.1:11844-12922 GCF_000956105.1 Propithecus coquereli
AGTTGGCTACTGGGGAAGAAAATCCAAAAACTGTATGTTAGATACTGAAGTCAACTCTGAAAACATTCTGAGCAAAAGTAGAAAAACTGGGGTAAGTCTATGATTTCCAAGGAGCTTATTTTGAAGGAGCCCAAACTCCTCTGAATGCAAAAGTGAGGGTATGTTTCTGATTACTTTCATTGTCTTATTAGTAGGGTTTCCCACCTATAGCATACGATTTTTCGAAAAATCTTCTTTCCCAGATTTAAGAAGCTGGACATGCGCCTGTGTTTTTCACAGAGGTACTCATAACATGCTTTCCTGATCTTTTGTCAGTGTGAAACTGATGCGAGATGAAGTGATATAAGTACTCAGAGGGATCTTGAAGGAGTAAAGGAGAGCATTTTGTAATGTGAAAAAAACCAAAAATGTGACAGTCAGATGCTGCTAGAATCCTCACCTACTGAGATCTCATCAGAAATACAGACAACTTGACTCATCACTTGCAAATGTTGGCAAAAAATAAAAACTGGAGCTATGGTGTTCACACAACAGGACCACATAGGTCCTACAGCATAGGACTGCAGCCTAAGAAAGAAGGAAAGACAGAAAGAAAGGGATGGTCCAAATGTGGCATGTTTGAAAAACTATTGAGGGTGTTAAAAAACAAAACATTGAAGCAAGAGATTGAGGCCTCTGTATGAAGACTGACATGAAAGAAAGAAAGAAAGAAAGAAAGAAAGAAAGAAAGAAAGAAAGAAAGAAAGAAAAGTAAAGCTTATTGTTTGACAAGATAAATCTTTGGAAACTGACAGGTAAACTAAATATTTATCTTTTGGGCCATTAATAAAATGAACACTTAGGAGCATATGTTTAGGTTACGTATATTGCCTTTGCCCCACCCGAGTCAGAGCTTCAAACATGTCCATCCCGCAGATGGTGCACACTGCATCCATTAGTTGTGAAAATACTCATCCCCTCCTCCCCTCTCCCACCTGCCTGACACCCCATGAATGTTATTACTGTATGTGCACGTAAGTGTTGATCAGTTAATACCAATTTGATGGTGAGTACACGTGGTGCTTGGTTTTCCATTCTT
>NW_012149291.1:0-1077 GCF_000956105.1 Propithecus coquereli
TAATGGTGAAAGGGAAGATCTAACAAGAAGAATTAATAATTCTTAATATTTATGCACCCAACTCAGGAGTCCCCAGATACATAAAGCAAACCCTGTCTGATCTAAATAGCATGATAAACAATAACACCATAATAGCTGGGGACTTCAACACCCCACTGAATGAACTGGACAGATCTTCCAAAAGAAAATAAGTAGAGAAACAATGGACTTAAACAGAGCTCTAGAACAAAAGCGTCTGACAGACCTCTACAGAGCATTCCACCCAAATAAAGCTGAATATACATTATTCTCATCAGCTCATGTAACTTTTTTTCAAAATTGATCACATACTAGGCCACAAATCAAACCTCAAGAAATTCAAAAAAATAGAAATAATACTGTGTATCTTCTCAGATCATAGTGGTATAAAATTAGAGTTCAATTCCAACAGAAATACACACCACTTCACAAAATCATGAAAATTAAGCAATTTATTATTGAATGAATATTGGGTAAAGGAGGAATACAGAGAGAAATCAAAACATTTTTTGAAATTAATGATAAGGAAGACACAAGTTATCAAAACCTGTGAGTCTCAGCAAAAGCATTCCTGAGAGGAAAACTAATAGCATTAAATGCTTACATCCAAAAAGCAGAATGCTCAAATATCAACAATCTAACAAACAATTCCTCAAGGAATTGGAAAAGGAAGAGCAAATCAATTCCAAACCTAGCAGAAGAAAAGAAATAACTAAGATCAAAGCAGAACTAAATGAAATTAAGAACAAAAGAATAATACAGAAGATCAACAAAACCAAAAGCTGATTTTTTGAAAGGATAAACAGAATAGACAACCCTCTTGACAGATTTACAAGAACTTGGAGGGAAAGGACTATAATAAACTCAATTAAAAATGAAAAAAAGATAGGTCACAACAGATATCATGGAAATACAAAATATTATCTTTGAATACTATAAAAACCTATATGCCCATAAACTACATAATGTGGAGGAAAGGGACAAATTCCTGGAAACATACAACCTCCCTAAGTTCACCAAGAAGGAAGTAGAATTCCTGAACAGACCAATATAAAGCAC
>NW_012149291.1:13004-13865 GCF_000956105.1 Propithecus coquereli
TCTAATCATCAGGGAAATGCAAATCAAAACCACAATGAGGTATCACTTATCTCCAATGGGAATGGCCTTTATCAATAAGTCACAAAACAATAAATGTTGGTGGGCTGTGGAGAGGTAGGAACACTCATATACTGCTGGTGGGACTGCAAACTAGTACAACCTCTGTGGAAAGTAATACAGAGACACCTGAAAGAGCTATAAGTAGAACTACCATCTGATCCAGCAATCCCATTACTGGGCACCTATCCAAAAGAACAAAAGACATTCTATAAAAAAGACATCTGCACTAAAATGTTTATAGCAGCACAATTCATAATTGCAAAGATGTGGAAACAACCCAAGTGCCCATCAATACATGAGTGGATTAAGACAATGTGGTATATGCATACCATGGAGTTCTACTCAGTCACAAAAAACAATCGATGGTGATCTAGCACCTCTTGTATTATCCTGGATAGAGCTGGAACCCATTCTACTAAGTGAAGTATCAGAAGAATAGAAAAATAAACACCATATGTATTCACCATCAAATTGGTATTAACTGAACAACATTTAAGTGAACATAATAATAGCATTCATTGGATGTTGGGCAGATGGGGAGGGGGGATGGATATATACAGATCTAAAGGGCACGATGTCCACCATCTGGGTTTGGACGTGCTTGAAGTTCTGACTCAGGTGGGGCAAAGACTATCTATTAACCTAAACATTTGTACCCCTGCAATATGCTGAAATAAAAAAAAACAACAACAACAAAAAAAAGAAAAATAGGAAAGAAGGAAGGAAAGTAAGAAGGAAAGAAGGAAAATAGGAAGACTAACAGTCATTTCCCTAGGATGTGAATCAAATCATTCAATTGAA
>NW_012149291.1:13915-14527 GCF_000956105.1 Propithecus coquereli
TGATCTAGCACCTCTTATATTTTCCTGGATAGAGTTTGAGCCCATCCTCTGAAGTGAGGTATCACAAGAATGGAAGAATAGGCACCACATGTACTCGCCATCAAACTGGCACTGATCAACACTAAGGTGCTCACACAAGTAATATTCTTTGGGGGTAGGGAGGCTGGGGGTGGGTAAACTCACAACTAATGGACACGGTGAGTGTTGTAGAGGGCAAAAGGGCACGTCTCAAATCATGGTTGCGATGTAGCAAAGTCATAACATGTAACCAAAATGTTTGTACCCCCATAATTTTCTGAAATAATAATAATAAAGGAACAAAAGAAAAAAACAAATTCTGTCTTTCTTGTAGAGACTCTCTAGCTGGTGGTTTTTCTCGTCCACCATCTTGCTGGAAAAACACTTATAGACATCAGCCTAGGCAAAGACTTTATGAAGAAGACCTCAAAGGCAATCATAGCAACAGCAAAAATAAATAAATGGCACCTGATCAAATTAAAAAGCATCTGCACAGCTAAGGAAACTATCATGAGAGCAAACAGACAGCCTACAGAATGGGAGAAAATATCCACATGTTACACATTCGATAAAGGGCTGATAACTAGAATCTAT
>NW_012149291.1:16555-16898 GCF_000956105.1 Propithecus coquereli
ACACAATTACCTTTACCAAATTGGCAGACTTAAAGAAGAAATAAAGAATTTAGCAAAGCTGATGGATGAAATGGATTGGCCCAAAATAATAGCAAAATGTTATGAGATTGCTTGGTTTCAAGTCTGTCCTTATTCAGGATCCAGCAGAAAAATCTTTGAAAAAACACTGAAGTTGCGAAAGCTTTGGCTTTCCCATCTATAAAATGATAATAATAAGAAAATCTTTTTTATAGGATTGTTGTGACAAACAAGATTATCCATATGAAAATTCTTAGACTGGTATATTACATACACATCATTTAAAATCAACATATAGTAATGAAAAACACTTTTATTGAGACTT
>NW_012149291.1:19643-20131 GCF_000956105.1 Propithecus coquereli
TACTATAGACCCTGTGTTTCATTGGGCTCATTAGGCATATTTATTTTTATACCCACAGCAGCAGACATGGAAATTGAGGTCCAGAAAGATTATGTAAACTTGACTTCCTCATTTGCAAAAAAAAGAAAAAGTTTGCATTATGTCTTTTAATTTTGCAAGGCAAAACTTATTAATATTGACTAAATGAGTTGTGTTCTTGTAATGCCACTGTAAAAATTACCACAACATTAGTGGTTTCAAAAAATCCAAATTTACTGTTTTTCTGTTCTGTATGTCAGAAATCCAAAATGAGTGTAACTGGCTAAAATTAAGGTGTCCGCACAGCTGTGTTTCTTTATGGAAGCTCCAGGAAAAACACTGTTTCCTTGGTCCTTCAGGTTATTAGAAGACTTTACTTGCAGTGGTTGTAGGACTAAAGTTTTACCTTGCTACCTAAAAGCTGACACCCATGTTCAAACCCATCAACACTGATTCAAGTCTTTATTACC
>NW_012149292.1:0-787 GCF_000956105.1 Propithecus coquereli
TGCCATGGGCGAGAATAAAGAATGGAGAGGCCTGGCTAATCCGTTAAGTGGAGATTCTACTCAACCCTTAACACAGAACTCAATGCCAACACTAATGACTTTTTGGGCTGGATAATTCTTTGTTATGAATGGCTGTATTAGTTTCCTGAGGCTGCTATTAAAATTATCACAAACTTGGTGGCTTAAAAAAACAGAAATGTATTCTTATTCTTACAGCCCAGGAGTCCAAAATCTGTTTGTTTCACTGGGAGACACGCTCTCTGGAGGCTCCAGGGAAGAATGCATTACTTTCCTGTTCCAGCTTTTGTGGTGGCTGCCAGTATCCTTTGGCTTACAGCCACATCACTCCAATTTTCAAGGCCAGCATCTTCCAAACATTACTTTCTCTGATTGTGTCCAACTTCCCCCTGCCTTTCTCTTATAAGGACTATTGTTGACTGCATTTAGTCCCCACCTTGATAATTAACTTCATCATCTCAAGATCCTTAACTTACCTGCAAAACCCCCGCTAATGTTCTTTTGCTTTTTGCCATGTAAGGTAATACTCACAGGTTCCAGGGATTAAGACATGGATATCTTTTAGGGAACCATTTTTCAGCCTACCACAGGGGCTGCCCTGTGTACCATTGCAGGATGTTTAGCAGCACTCTTACCTCAACTTACTAGATGCTGGTAGCAGCCACCGCCATCAGAGTTGTGACAGCCAAAAATGTCTTCAGACATTGCAAAAATTGCCCCTCATTGAGAACCAGAGCATATGTACTATTAACAAAATGACTAGAAAATG
>NW_012149292.1:11102-11445 GCF_000956105.1 Propithecus coquereli
GACAGAGAAGATGGTTACCAGAGGCTGGGAAGGGTAGTTGGGGGGAATAAAGTGGGGATGGCTAATGGGTACAAAAATACAGTAAGATAGTTACATAGAATGAACAATATTTGATAGCACAACAAAGTGACTATAATCAACGATAAGTTAGGGTATACTCTAAAGTAACTCAAAGAATGGAATTGGAATGTTCCTAACACAAAGAAATGATAAATGTCTAACGTGATGGATACCTGAATTACCCTGATTTGATTACTTCACATTGTATGCCTGTATCAAAACATCACATAAACCCTATAAAAATATATACCACTATTATGTACCCATAATTAAAAATAAATTT
>NW_012149292.1:11495-13280 GCF_000956105.1 Propithecus coquereli
CTAAAATTGCCTAATAGTCACAAGTGACTATGCTAGCCATTGCAAGAAATCAAAAAAAGACAGTTTCTGTTCAAACTTTTATCCATTAGGAGATATAAGACAAACTATAAAATTAGGTTGAACCATCTAATATTACCACAACGTTCAAGCATCATTGACTCAATGGCAGTTTCATATAGTTCAACCTAAATAAGGAAAAGAAAATTAACTGAGGAGGAAGAGTACACTGTATCATGAGATGTAGATGGACGAGTGAAAAATAAGATAGTATACACAGATGTACCATATGAGTGTGGGAACAAAAGTAGGTTAAAGGAACATTGTGGAAAGCCACCAGTGAACATCTCTTAGGGCATCTGATTAGGGGATTATTACCTCAGGGAAAAATCTATGAAATTCACCTGGCTATTTCTTGAACTTCAGAGTGAGAGGCTACAAGAGTAAAAAGCTACTACAAAAATCAAGATTGGAACTAAAAATAAGGGCCTGACCTTGACTGGTGGAAATGGGATTGGAAAAAAAGAGAAAACGAACAGGGACAATATGATTTAGAGGTAGCTCTTTTATGAGTCTCACACTAATTTCATCTTTATCTTTAATGATAAGCAGAGTGCTTAGCACACAGCAGAAACAAAATAGACCTTTGTTAAACTGAAATGAATATGAAGCTATAGGACCCGTAAACTGACTGGATATGGAGGGAGAAGAGTCACCACAAATGATTCTCAGTCTAAATAACTGGGAAGAACAAAGGTGTTATTAACAGAAAGAAATATTAGAGAAAAAGACAGTTTGACAAAAACAGAATTTGAATTTGGACAAGTTGAAGTTCAGATGCCATCAGTATTACAGGAGGTATAGGTAAATAGAGGTCTTAAGTTCCGAATGGCAAAAAAGAATGCAAGTCTAAATTACCCTTTATTAGGAAGTCAGTTCTCTAGTTTATCCCCCAACCCCAAAATGCTCAAAGAGTATAAAAGTCTTCTTAAATGAAAAAAATAAATTATGTAGACTTATACTTACATTATTATCCGGGGGTGATATTCCATTACTGAGTTATTAAGATAAAAACGCTTGAAATACATACAAGCTGTACCCTAAGATGTAAAAAATACATTATCAGGATCTATTTGTGCATATATAACATGTTAAATTTTATGAAAAAGAACTTATTTATGCAAAAGTTTCTTTGAAAAGGTTCTCCATAACGTACTAACACTTGTTAATTCTTTAATCAAAGTAACGAATTACTACAGAAATGCCATAGCCAAAAGCCCCTTTCCCACCCTTTAGTTGTTCATCCCCAGGCCACCCTGGGTATCCTTCCTATGGTCACTGGATTTAAAAAAATAGATGCGTGTGTGTATTTTCGAATTCAGATCATAAAAAATGTCCTGAATTGGAAACATTCAAGGTGAAAAATACAAACGTTCACAGATTAACAAATCAATCTTGTAAAAATATTGATAGAATAACATGGTTGCGGCATTATAAGCCTTCTCTCTAAATCCACTCCAGATCTGTGATATAACCATGATAACTGTTGCCAAACTGAACTGTAGAAGCAGTACATACCATTTACTGAATGCATCCCATGTGCCAGACTTTGCCAAGCACAAAACTATTCTTATTTTAATCCTTACAACAACTTGGTGAAGTATCACTATCTCTACTTTACAGAGAAGGAAAATGAGCATCAATGAGGTTAACTGACTTATTTGAGGAAACACATTTAATAAGGAACAGGACTGAATTCAACTAAGACCTACCTGTACTTTCAACCAT
>NW_012149292.1:23730-24148 GCF_000956105.1 Propithecus coquereli
TGTGAGGATGAAATTATTTAATACACGTGAGGATATAGTAGAGTGGCTGGATTCTACAAAATATTTTTTAAATGTTACTTATTACTTAATTGACACATGGGATAGGCTAATTGGAGGATGTAACATTTATCTGAATTTGTATTGATATTGAGGGAGAGGGCACTGTAGGTGATAGGATCTACTTGAGTGAAGACAAAGAGGCAAAAAGTGCAAGGTGTGTCTAAAGCCTAGGAAGTGTAGCTTCACTGGTTGGAGAATAAGGTGAATTATCTGAGATATGAATTAGTAGGAAGATTAGCAGAGGGCTTTGAATGTCAAGCTGAGTAATTGGTATGTAATGAGCAAAAATTTTTGAGTGAGAGAGTAAAATGATCAGAGTTTCATTACTTTAATCTGGAAATTATTTGTGACTGTTTTG
>NW_012149292.1:26523-27687 GCF_000956105.1 Propithecus coquereli
TTCAGCATCTCTAATCATCAGGGAAATGCAAATCAAAACCACAATGAGATATCACCTAACTCCAGTGAGAATGGCTTTTATCAAAAAATCCCAAAACAACAGATGCTGGCATGGATGCAGAGACAAAGGAATACACTTATACACTGTTGGTGGGACTGCAAACTAGTACCATCTCTATGGAAAGTAGTATGGAGAAACCTCAAAAAACTGAAAGAAGACCTACTGTTTGATCCAGGAATCCCATTATTGGGTATTTACTCAGAGGAAAAAAAGTCATTTTGTCAAAAAGACACTTGCACTTGAATGTTTATAGCAGCACAATTCACAATTGCAAAGACGTGGAAAAAACCTAAGTGCCCATCAATGCAAGAGTGCATTAATAAAATGTGGTGTATGTATACATGGAGTATATATCATGGTATACCATGGTATACCGTGGAGTACTACTCAGCCATAAAATAATAGTGCACTAATACCTCTTGTAACAACCAGGATGGAACTGGAGAGCATCCTTCTAAATGAAGTATTGCAAGAATGGAAAAACAAACACTACATGTACTCACTATTAAATTGGAACTAATTGATCAATACTCGTGTACATATGATAGCAAAACTCAACAGAAATGAAGCAGGTGGGAGAGTGGAGAAGGGGATGGGTAAATTTACATTTAACGGGTACAATACACACTATCTGGTTGATGGACACACTTATAACTTTGATTCAAGCTGTACAAAAGCAATGCATGTAACCAAAATGTTTGTAGCCCCATAATATTCTGAAATAAAAACAAAGAAACAAAAAACTACAGATGGCTGAATTTCTCATTTAGGCAGTCTTGGCAGGCCCAAGCATTTGCATTTCTATTTTGAAATGATGCTGGACCACCACTCTTTGAGAACCAGTACTCCAATTGATTTTTATAGCTTGAGTGATGGGGAGGATGATGGTGCCCGTATCAGTGAGAGTTTTCACCTTTTCTTTTAGGTTAATTGAAGGAAATCACCCTTTTATTTCTTATTACCTTTATAAGAGAGAAAATGGAAGATGCTTAATAATTTGTTGGCCTTACACACACAATGTGACCACGGTAAAATTTAATATCCATTTGAAAAAAGTGATTAATAACTACATTCTCAGTGGCTAAAAATAAAGGTAAAGAAAAA
>NW_012149293.1:0-341 GCF_000956105.1 Propithecus coquereli
AGTTACAGATCTCAGGGGCCCTTTCATGCTGAGCTGGAGTGTTTGGACACCTCTCTACTGAGTGATGGGTAGCCACTGGTTTGGTTTTAATCAGCGGAGTGACAAAATCGATTTGTTCCCTAGAACAATTGCTCTGTCAGAAGCATAAAAAATGGAATAGAGTGACAAGTTCACACTTTTTTTTCTTACCTCAAATCTATTTATTTTTTTGCTTTTTCCAACGGCTTTTGAAGAAAACAAAATGGGTATGTAGATCCTCTAAATAATATTTTAAGAATAAAAAATAAATTTGCCTGCAATACTAATTGTAATAACTTTTTGTCTTAAGGCAAGGACTTGGA
>NW_012149293.1:4942-5948 GCF_000956105.1 Propithecus coquereli
CTAATAGAAATATTATCTTGACATTAGGAGACCAGAGTTTGAGTCCAAGCTCATTCTGTTATGATTTCAGTGACCTTAGGTAATCCCCTTAAATTAAGTCTGTCTCCTTTTCTGTTAAAGGGATTGAGCCTTGCTCATAGAGTTGTTTGTAAAATAACATGAGTTATTCTGCACAGAATTACTACTAAACAGCATTGCCTAAATCCTAAAAATGTCAAAATACTCCTTGCAAGGAGAGTTTGGCACAGCAGAGAAAGATTTGGTAATGACTAAATGAACATATGATTTGCACCGTGGCTATGAAATTCAGGACATTTGCTTACAGAAAAATAAATTGGTGCTTATTAAGTATTTAGAATGTCACAGGTCTTTCTCAAAGTCCTTGATATATATTATCGTATTTAAACTTACATTAACCTTACAAGAGAGGCATGAGAAGTGAGGAACAGAGATGTTGAGCACAAATCTACAAGTTATCAGCTACAAAGGGTTGAATCCAGGATTCAAATCCAAGATGTGTTTGTAATCACTATGATAAACTGCCAGACATATTAATATTTTGAGAACTTTAAACAGTGATAAAACTTAGGTGAAGTGGCTATATAAAAAAGGCTGTCTTCATATTCTATGTTTGGAATTATTACTGATCACTGTTTAAAACCCCACTTTATCACATATACCCATGCTACCAATAGTAGCATCTTTCTTCCTGGATAATACCGCTTAGAAGAGGACAGAGATTTCCCTCTGATAGCCTCCTCCAAAAAGATTCTTATAAACAGGAGGAGTGAGAGGTAGAATATATTTAATTACTTGATATTTTGGTGCTGGATTTATTTATTCAAGACCATGGACATTTTGGAACAATGCTTAGTTATATGTACTAATATTTTATAACTATATGCTTATGGTTTTTAAAATGTCATTCAATACTACTAATGAATATATAGAAAACAGACCCTCATTTTTAAACTTTCAACTACTATGCCTATTTTTTTAATCAGTT
>NW_012149293.1:7978-8279 GCF_000956105.1 Propithecus coquereli
AATCCCTCGCTTGAGATATCCTGCCTTTTCAGGCCAAACCAGTGTATGCCTTCCATGTATTGATTTATGACTTTACCTATAATTCCTGTCTCTGTGAAATGTATAAAACCAAACGGTAAACCAACTATAATGAGACCACTTGTTCAAGGCTTCTTGCGCACGGCTCTCTGGACCATGATCACATATATTCAGCTTAGAATAAACCTCTTTATATTATTTTACAGAGTTTGGGTTCTTTTCTATTGACATTGTTCACCTCCTTCATCCCTTTCCTTTTTCTGTGTATGCTTTTAATAAATAC
>NW_012149293.1:10532-11260 GCF_000956105.1 Propithecus coquereli
GTAAGGCTCAATGGTAGAATGAATAATAAACAGCAGATTCACCGAGGGTCCTAGCCATGGCTGGAGGTAAGACCTGTGATTTCTTATTGTCTAAGGGGAGAAAGATTTTGTCTATTGAGAGTTAGACAAAATGTCAATTTGTCAGAATGGCAATACTGATTCTTCTTTGAAGACAGCTGCCTACTCAGGAAGGAATTTTAGTCGTGAGGTACCATAGTAACAGATGTTCTACTATCTACTCTTCTGATTTTTTCACAGTGGTTAACAATGGTACTGACTTATTCAGCTGTCTTTACTTTCAAAGAGTAAAATCCACATTTGGGATATGATTTGGGAGATATAAACTATATATCTCCACCTCTATAATCTTCCCTATTCCTCTATCTGGCCCAATATTCTGACAGTATACTGTTTTTCTATTGAACAAAAACAATTAAAACTATAAAATCAAGGTAATGCTTCAATCATGCCGTCATTTGTATATCTCTTTAAAAGATACAAGGTGGTATTATGTCTAACATTTTTCTTACAAAAAATTAAAGGTACGTATTAATATAACTCATTTTACATATAAGGGATATGTAGCTCAGAGATTATTGAAACATTTGCCAAATATCATAGAGCTGTGATTGCCTAACTTATGTATGGAAACTAAGTCTTCTAATACCTGATTTGCACCTTCCTTCTCAAGCATATTTGTAACCAAGGCACCTTCTAAGCAATGCACC
>NW_012149293.1:15332-16034 GCF_000956105.1 Propithecus coquereli
TTAATAGTATTAAGCAAATTCTCTTAGGTTGTCTTAACGAATTCTTAACTTTCCTCTCCTCTTTTCTCTCTTTTCTTACTTGTGGGATAGGATTACAGGGCATGTCTCTTAATTTATTGGGTGCTTAGCACATGCTTTTCCTCTCTTACTTTCTCTCTCTGTATGTATATACAGTTACATGTATACATTTACAGGTATATACATATACACATATAAGTATACACATCTATATACACTTCTCTCTACAGATACAGATATCATCCAGCATTTTTCATACTTTGTGTTTGGAAGTTACTTTCAGAATATGTATTTGGTCATATTGGCAAAAATGAGAAAGCAGATCTCATTTTTCAAAAGTATTATCTCCTTCTCCCTAATCTGCCAACTAATGCCACCACACTGAAATCTGGACACATTTCATTCATTAATATAAAACAAACAAATGATTAGCTAGTGAGTGCCAGGCTGTAATGGTGACTGAATAAATAAACTCTGTTACACAACTCTACGATGTGTCAAATAAAGGTCCACATGAGTGGAGTAGGCAGTACATAATTTCTAAAGTCTTAAAACAGGCTATTCTTTATAGGAAATATGCATGCTAAAACACAATTTAAGACAGGAAACATATTTTATTTAATTCAAATCAAACGATTTGTGTTTATCCATGGCTGACCTGGTACTTTCCAGAGGAAATAATAT
>NW_012149294.1:0-722 GCF_000956105.1 Propithecus coquereli
CCTGGATCTGGAGCAGGTCTCTTCGCCCTCAGCCTTGGGGTGTGTGTGACTGTGTGAGTGTGTGAATGTGTGACTGTGTGTGTGTGTATGTGAGTGTGTGTGTGTGTGCTCTGGGTCAAGGTCAGCAGTGTGACCACCATCACTCCAGCGCCTCTGGACTGGCCATGCCCCTATTTGGAGTCCTCTTCCCAGGTGTCTGCAGGGCTCACCCCCCACTGCCCTCAGATCCCTGCTCATACTCAGGGGCGTCCTTGGGAGGGACCTTCCCTGGCCACCTCCTCTAGGGACCCTAGGTCTTCCCCTCCTGACCTTTCCCTGCCTGTTCCCTCTGTGGCTCTTGTCCACAGCTGACCTCACATTCGAGATCTCTCTGCTTGTCTGTCTTCCTCCCGCTGGGATGTGAGCTCTGTGAGGACAGGGACGTGTCTGACCTTTGTCGTGCCCCTGAGCCCAGGACAGGCTGCGGACACCTGTGGGTGAGTGAATGAGCGTTCCCAGGGCCCTCCGCATCCTGGTGTTTATTTTACAATGAACATAAGATAGTATCTGACACTGGTGGGTAAGGGCCATGTTTGGTGCCCCTGGTTATGTTTACTTGAAGCGTCAGCCTGATACGGTTATTACCATTTTCAAAATGTGGTGACCATTGATGATTAACCTGGAGAACACAGAGCAATTCAGACTGTCCTGCCTCTTTCCAATTCCAATTCAATGTGACTTTC
>NW_012149294.1:3826-4103 GCF_000956105.1 Propithecus coquereli
AGAATGAGAGAAAAAATTTGCAAATCATAGATATCATAAAGCTTTCATGTTTAGAACATACAAAGAACTGCTACCACTCAACAACAAAAACAACTCAATTAAAAAAACTGGGCAAAGGGCTTCAGTAGACATTTCTCTAAAGAAGACATGCAAATAGTCAAGAAGCACACAGAAAGACTCTCAACATCATTAATCATTAGAGAAATGCAAATCAAAATCACAATGAGATACCGCATCACGCCTATACTAATGGCTATAATTCTTTTAAAATGTTACA
>NW_012149294.1:14148-14568 GCF_000956105.1 Propithecus coquereli
GAGTGAGCCACGCCCTCCGCCGCCCCCTCCCTGTCCCATTCCTCGGGGGGCCCTCCTCCCGCTGGCACCTGTTTGGAGGGACGGGGTCCAGACTGGCACGGTGTTGGAGAGGCCATTGCAGAGGTCCCCCTGGCGGCACACGTGGGTGTAGGAGACGACGGAGAGGCCCAGGCCTGTCCTGTGCTCGGTGACGCGGGCCTCGTGGTCCTCCTCCTTAGTGCAGCCCTTGGTGAGCACCACTGTCACGTGTGGTCCTGACCGGAGAGGGAGGCAGGCGGGGTGGGGATCAGGACTCCAGGGTCCCAGAGGAAGAGGCTGCATCGTGGCTTGGAGTGAGTGGCTGCGGGGGAGGCTCCTGGGCACCCGAGGGGCTGCACCTGCTGGGGAGGGGGCTCCCGCGACCCTGCCCGGGAGGCAGGC
>NW_012149294.1:17143-19929 GCF_000956105.1 Propithecus coquereli
GGGAGTGAGAAGCAAAGTTGCCCTGCCCCTCCTTCCCCTTCTGCTCCCCTGACCCTGACCTTCCTCTCCTGCCCCTCCACCTTCCACTTCCCGACTTCCGCTCAGCGCTCAGCCTCAGACATCACTGCTCCCCGGGGACATACACAGCGCAACCTATGGCAGACAAACACAGACAGATTGGGACTCACAGAGCTGGAACCTGATGGAACTTTTATTTTTTTGAGACAGTGTCTTGTTCTGTTGCCCTGGTCAGATTTAGAGTACAGTGGCTTCATCGTAACTCTCTGCAACCTCAGGCTCCTGGGCTCAAGCAATCCTCCTGCCTGAGCCTCCCTAGTAGCTGGGACCATATGTGCGCACCACCATGACCCGCTAATTTTTCTATTTTGTGTAGAGACGGGGTCTTACTCTTGCTCGGACTGGTTTCAAACAACTGGCCTCAAGCGATCCTCCTGCCTCGGCCTCCCAAAGGGCTAGGATTACAGGCGCGAGCCACCACGCCCGGCCCTGATGGAGCTTTGACAACACATAGGCAAGACCCCACGGGAAATGTCTGCACGTGGATGGTGAACAAAACATGCCGCCTGGCCCGGGGCCTCTGCCCTCTACACTTCCCCCACTGCCCACCAGGGGACGGCAACGCGGTGTGCGAAGACAGGACACAGGCACCTTGGAGGGTGTGACCACCTGAGCCCTGCTCTCTGGCAGATGTGGGGCCTCCACCCCTCATGACTCGGGAGGGAGGACAGAGCTGGACAGGTGGGCAGGGGTGAGGGAGACCCCTTCAGCTCCCAGAACGCAGCCCACACCCACCGCCCCTCTGAGTTGTGAGCAACTTGCCCCACACACGGGCTCTCTGGCCACTGCCTGTCCTTCCTCTGCACAGAGGGGCTTGACCAGGCTCCGAAACCCTCAAGGCCAGACCCCAGGTGAGTCAGCACGGGGAGGCTGAGCCCATCCTGGCCGCAGAGGCAGTCAGGAGCTAGTATGGGTGTATCCAGGTCTGAGCCCCTGCCCTGCCCCACAGGTCCCCAACTAACCAACCAGCACAGGCCCCTCCGCCCAGGACACATGAGAGCCTGACACTGCACACCTCCAGGAAGAACAGCTCCCTCTGGGACTCTCGGGTCCTGGAAGCTGTGACCAGGCTAAACCCAATGAGAGAGAGAGGGTCCCTGTCACCAATCATCACTCAGCTTGACCGATGCATGGCGGGAGTACAATCCCTGGGACAGGGCTCCTGGTGGAGCCCCCGCCCTGCTCCTGCTCTGAAGAACCAGGTGGGGATGGGAGAGGGCAGCAGGGGTGGGGCTCCCAGTGCACCCCGACCCACAGCCGTGGGGACGACAGGACGCTGAGGGCCCAGGGCTGTGCTCACCCAACTAACAGACGTGTGTATGTGTGTGTGTGTGTGTGTGTGTGTGTGTGTGTGGTGTGTAGGTTGGGGTGACAGAATCCTTGCTGAAGAAGGCAAAGGCTTCAGCAGTTTTCAGGGGCCTGAAATGTGGACAGAGCGAAAGGGGAAGGACCGACAAGTGAAGCAGAACTGAGAGGGGAGGGGACAGAGAGGCGTCCTTGGCACAGACCCCGCCCCAGCCCCATGACCCTGGGAAGTGCTCCTGCCCCAGGAGGAGGCTCAGCACAGAGGGAGGAAGGACAGCAGAGCTGACGGGTCAGACCAGTCGTGCTCAGAAGCGTTCCTGGAGCCAAAGCTCTTCTGCACAGAGGACAGAGCAGGCAGCAGAGACCATGGAGCCCCCCTCAGCCCCTCCCCGCAGAGGGCGCGTCCCCTGGCAGGGGCTCCTGCTCACAGGTGAGAGGGACGATGCTCTGGGGTGGGCGGGAGGAGGGAGCACAGACACTGGCTGGGGTCTCCTGGGGAGGACAGGGCTCTGAGAGGGACAGAGGTCTTCTATTGGGGCCTGAGAGGGGGGGACACCAAAGCGGGAGAGAAGGTCACAATAGGAAAGTCACATTGAACTGGAATTGGAAAGAGGCAGGACAGTCTCAATTGCTCTGTGTTCTCCAGGTTAATCATCAATGTCACCACATTTTGAAAATGGTAATAACTATATCAGGCTGACGCTTCAAGTAAACATAACCAGGGGCACCAAACATGGCCGTTACCCACCAGTGTCAGATACTATCTTATGTTCATTGTAAAATAAACACCAGGACGCGGAGGGCCCTGGGAACGCTCATTCACTCATCCGCAGGTGTCCGCAGCCTGTCCCAGGCTCTGGGGCACAACAAAGGTCAGACACATCCCTGTCCTCACAGAGTTCACGTCTTAGCGGGAGGAAGACAGACAAGCAGAGAGATCTCGAATGTGAGGTCAGCTGTGGACAAGAGCCACAGAGGGAACAGGCAGGGAAAGGTCAGGAAGGGAAGACCCAGGGTCCCTAGAGGAGGTGGCCAGGGAAGGTCATCCCTCCCAAGGACACCTCTGCGTGTGAGCAGGGATCTCAGGGCAGTGGGGGGAGAGCCCTGCAGACACCTGGGAAGAGGACTCCAAGCAGGGGCATGGCCAGTCCAGAGGCACTGGAGTGATGGTGGTCACACTGCTGACCTTGACCCAGAGCACACACACACTCACACGCACATACACACATTCACACACACACACACACACTCACACACTCACACACACCCCAAGGCTGAGGGCGAAGAGACCTGCTCCAGATCCAGGGGCCACCTTTCCATCCCAATTCCAAGGTCCCAATATGGATTGATTCTCTCTCCTTCCTCCTAGTCTCACTTTTAACCTCCTGGAACCCGCCCGCCAC
>NW_012149294.1:20762-22751 GCF_000956105.1 Propithecus coquereli
ATCTGAGCCAGGAAGAGCGGGGGACTCCTTCAGAGCTCGTGGAGCAGCTGGATAATCCAGGCATTAGACTAACCTGGTCATTACCCTGGCTCTGATACGTACCAGGTGTTCGACCTTGAGCACGACGCTCGATCTCCTGAGCCTCAGTTTCCTTATCTGTAAAATTAGAACACCTGGATCTCAAAGTCGTTGTGAGGGCAGTTATTAGGAGATCAATGAAATTAAAGCCCTTAGCACAGGGTCATACCCAGTCAGGGCTCAATCAGTGCCACCAACTGGACTGTTAGTTTTATCAACACTGTTTTGAATAGCTGTAAGTCAAGCAGCTTGTTTCGTTGTTACCGGTTCTGTGATATTCATTGACTTACTGAAGCGCTTTAAGTCTCATATTCTAAATCTGCAGAATGGGGGTGACACCCCGTCTCTCTAAGGTGACGGCAGGATCAGAGGAGGGGCTGGGAAGTTATTTCCCCCTGTGCCTGGCATGTAGAAGGCACCTGAAAACAGCCATGAACAGCGTTGACCTGGCCGGGAAGGGCCTGCCGCCAACACCGTCACACGATGGAAAAGAAGAAACGGGGAGAGGTGTGACGCGAGAGGACAGTGGCATTAAGGGCACCAGGGCAGGGCGAGGTACAGGCTGCGTGTGGAGAAGGTAGAGTCAGAGCAAGTCCACGGTGTCACCTGAGAGGCTGAAGATGATGCCACCATGGAGAGCAAGGGAATCGGTTATGATGACAACACAACAAAGGGCACAGGGACATGGTGGCATTTCCTTCCTCCCTGACCACACCCCTTCCTGCAAGGCCCCTTGTGGTTTCCCCAGGAGCAGACTTGGGGCTGATCCCGTTTCTTCTCCTTTCAGCAAAACAAAACGCCCCGGGCCTCCCTGTGGGGGCGATCGCTGGCATCGTGACCGGGGTCTTGGCCGGATTGGCTCTGGTGGCCGCCCTGTGGTATGTCCTGTTCCTCAGAAGGACTGGAAGGTACCAGGGCTTTCCCCCCATCCTCGTCCTGTCCCCCAGCTGAGCCAGGCCGGGAGGAAGGAGACCCCGTCCTGTGTTCTGGGCCTGGCTCTCCCAGGCCTCCCGACCCCCCAGGCATCCTTCCCTCTCATTCCACCCGGCCCCTCCCTCGCCAGCTGCTGGCCCTGGGCTGCTTCCTCAGCAGCATGGTCCTCTGTGAGTTAGGCACAGGTGAGGACAGGCCCTGAGTGTGTCTTGGTTCCCTTATAGTTCCCTGCAGCGCTGCCTGGGGTAAGTGCTCTGTCAATGGCGCCCCCTGCTGTCCATTCCAATCCACCCACCCAGGGAGGGGCGATTTACAGGCTCAGGGGGTGAGGGGGTCCTGGCCACGGTCGCACAATGGAGAGTGGGAGAGCCTGGACAGGCCGGGGGCCAGCAGCCCCTGATGGTGAGACGGGAGTGCCTGGGCCCGGCCAGGGCGGCACGTCCTGTAGCGTCCTTCTGTCTCTTGCTGAGGTGGGTGGAGAGAGAGGCCAAGGCTGGTCACATTTCAGTCTGTTCTGGCCAGAGCCAAGGGTCTGTCTACAGCAGGGACAGCAATTTCAGGGAGGACCGAGGAGTCCCGCAGCTTCCCCAGTGTCCTGCCCACGTGGCTGGCCGGGATTTCCCTGCAGGGCCTGGACCCTCCGCTCAGTCCAACCCTCCTCTGGCCCCACATCTGCCTGAGGGTCCTTCCCTCTGGGCCAGGACAGATGTGGATCTTAAGGCCTTTCCTCAGCTCCCTCTCCTGCCCCCACCACAGAACCAATGGAGAAAGGAGGTCTCCATGCCCCTCCCTGGAAATGGGGTCCCCTCCCTGTTCCCTGTTCTAACTCCACAGTTGTGATTTTAACCCCGCACCCTGACAAATGAGCCTGACCTTTCCTAGGGCCAGTGGCCAGCGTGACCTCAGGGAGCAGCAGCCCCCCAAGTCCACCAGCGGTGAGTGCCCCTTCTCCCTGGGTGTGGCTGGAGCCCCAAGGCC
>NW_012149295.1:0-394 GCF_000956105.1 Propithecus coquereli
CCTTGACATTGCTACGAATTAACATTTTGTATATCAGTTGTGTCTGCTATTCTTTGGTGGTTGAAGTGTATCTATTTTGGAGGTGAGATTTTTCAATAAAGAGAAGAGACTGGTAAATTCTAGGTAGCTAGCCTACCAAAAGAGTTCTTATCTTTCAAATATCAGCACATTAGAATGTTACTAAGAGAATCTTGTCTTTAAAAGAGTAGCAATGGAACATTACTAAGGCAACTTTTGTCTAAAGATTTTTTAAGCAGCATTCTTTTTCTCCCAATGCTCAGTTTCATTTTGCTAGCCAGTCTGGCCTAAACGACACATGGTCTTCATGGGTCAGTGCTTCTCAGAAGAGGAGGCCAAAGGCTTCCTTGGTGGTCTTTAGCAGATCTGTGGTGTT
>NW_012149295.1:3996-4278 GCF_000956105.1 Propithecus coquereli
CAAAAGACATGATTTCAATCCTTTTATGGCTGACTAGTATTCCATGGGGTGTGTGTGTATGTGTGTGTGTGTGCATGGGTGTGTTTATATATGTGTGTGTGTATATATATATATATAAACACGCACACACATTTGCCTTATCTAATCATTCATTGATGAACACTTGGGTTGATTCTATATCTTTGCTATTATAAATAGTACTGTAATAATCGTATGAGTGCAAGTATCTTTTTGACATAATGATTTCTTTTCCTTTGGGCAGACGCCCAGTAGTGAGATTGC
>NW_012149295.1:6083-7146 GCF_000956105.1 Propithecus coquereli
ATATCAAGGAACTGATCCTTCAAAAGTCTCTAGCTGTTGAATAAAACACATATATTGTGAAAGTTGAACTCCCTACTCTGAATTTAACATGTTATTCGTATTTATAGTGTTTATTCTTTGTGTTAGAGATATTAACATTATTAGAGATATTAATTTTTTACGTAGTTACTATGAGCTGCTAGCACCTTGGCATTCTCCTGCAAAGTTTGATTTCATTCAAAAATCATAAAATTTGGTTATAAAAACATGCTAATAAACTGTAGGCATGAGGTGAGGGGAAGCTTGCCCTTTCCCCCAAAAGTTCACTGAGAGATAAACTCACAATTTAGTCAGATTAATAAGAGAAAAGTTTATTTATCATGCACATGGGGAGAATCACAGAATGAATACCCAATATCTCAATGAAGTTCAGATATTTTTATACATGCCTTTTAGGGGAGGGGAAGAAAATGAGGAGTATAGGTAATTCTGTTTAGGGGCAATAAAAGATTGCCAGGGAGGATGGATGGATGGGGGAAACAGCTTGACTTATAAATTAACCTGAGAAACAGGTATTATTATGTTTTAAATGATTTGGGCCAAGTCTGGTTGCATTCTTCAATATATTGAGATAACAGGGACAGGAAGGGAAGTCAATTTCCCCCTCTGATCTTTTGATCAGGTCAGTCTGGTTATACAGATAGAGAGAAGGCCTCTTCCAAGTGCCTGTTAAGCTCTAAGAGCCTTTAATTCAAATGCTCTTTATACCAAGGAGCCATATTTTGGGGTGAAATTTCCAGAGTTCCCTCAAGGCATTTAAGCTGAAACAAGAATTTTATTTTTCAAATGAGAAAGTCAGCTTTCTTTTATTTATTTTATTACTCTATTGTCCTCTATTGTGAATGTTTATAAACATTCACAATATTTATAAACAACAAAAGTCATATGAAGAAAAGCACTATGCTGTGGGAAAATTGGAAAGTTATATCAAATATATATTAAAGGTATATTAACACAAGCAAATATTGAGTTTTAATATCTGTATAGCAGATCATTCTATGTTCTTAACAACATTTGTTTCTCA
>NW_012149295.1:12700-13376 GCF_000956105.1 Propithecus coquereli
ATACTTCAACTACACTACAATGAGATCAGACAAGTCATTCCTTACTCACACAAAATTGATTGCTTCTGTAATTAGAAAATTCATATCTGTTATATTTAGTTCCTCACTTATAAATAATACTAGAAATTTTCTTGCTTTCATGACTTGGGTTATCATTTTTATTCTCTCCAATAAGAGTGTGGGAATGAATATTAAATAGATTTTTCCTTTACAGTTATATTCCAGTCTGACTCATTCTTAATATTGTGCTTTGATGAATATAAATTGATGAGGCATAAGAATACTAACCTCAGCAGATATATTAGATCATGATGTCCCAACACAGCCTTCATGCAATTTGCATGTAAGCAAATAATAGGCAGCAATAGGCTTTCTATAAAATGAATTACTAAAATCACAAAGCCAAATGGTATTCTCTCGGGTTATATATTTTTGCTTTCTAGAATATTAGCTTTTTAACTGTTAAAATATTAACAGTTTTATGTTTTGTCAGTATTCAAATGTTTTCAATTAATTGTACATCATTGCCCTTCATAATTTCAGATTTTGGGAGAGAACATTTGGGGAGATTCTTCCATCAAAATTTAGAATTCTTTATGACCCATAATGTAATTACAATAAAACTAAACATCTAATATGTGATGTTAAGTGACAGTTTTTGTAACTTCTTATTAAT
>NW_012149295.1:24359-24624 GCF_000956105.1 Propithecus coquereli
CTTTAGATGCCTGAGAGGTCTCCTTTTCTTGAAGATGGGGAGATACTGGCTTTAAGACCAGTATGATAATGATGGAGACACATGATTTGATTTTAATATGATTTGGAGACACAATTGATCACAGTGGTGGATATTGACTTAAGAGATGCTTCATGTATGAGAGTAGTAGGTCATATATTTTTGTTGCTTTTTTGTTTCTTCTGTTTCACTTTGTTCTGTTGACAGATGACAGATTTTGGTTATCAGGAAACTGTGTGTGTGTGTG
>NW_012149296.1:0-2388 GCF_000956105.1 Propithecus coquereli
TGTTAGGGTGTTAGGGTTAAGGTGTAAGGGTGTGTGTTAGTAGTAGGGTTTTAGTGTGTTAGGGTTAGGATGTTAGTGTGTTAGTGTGATCAGTGCTAATGTTAGGGTCCTAGGGTTAGAGTGCTAGCACTAGAGTGTTAGGGTGCTATGGTGTTAGTGTGTTAAGGTTAGGGTCTTAGGGTTAGGGTATTAGGGTTAGGGTGTTTTGGTATTAGACCCTAACACCTTAAGACTAACACCCTAACAGCCTAATATGCTAAGCCTAAGATCCTAACACCCTAAGCCTTATACCCTAAGATGCTAACACTCTAAGCCTAACACTCTAACACCCTAAGCCCATGTCAGGAAATTAGGGTTAAGGTATAAGGGTGTTAGTGTGTTAACATTAGAGTTTTCATGTGTTAGGGTTAGGATATTAGTGTGTTAGGGTGTTAGTGTGATCAGGTGCTACCGTTAAGGTGCTAGGGTTAGGGTGCTGGGTTAGGGGGTTAAGGTGCTAGGGTTAGAGTGTCAGGGTGTTATGGTGTCAGTGTGTTAGGGTTAGGGTATTATGGTGTTAGGGTTAGCATGTCTGGGTACTAGACCCTAACACCCTAGAACTAACACCCTAACACCTTAAGCCTAACACCTTAATACACTAAGCCTAAGACTCTAACACCCTAAGCCTTACACCATAACACCCTAGCCCTAACAACTTAAGAGGCAAAGACCCTAACACCCTAACACCCTAATCCCATGTTAGGGTTAAGTTGGTTGGGTGTTAGTGTTAAGGTATAAGGGTGTTAGTGTGTTAGCATTAGGGTTTTAGTGTGTTAGGGTTAGGATGTTAGTGTTTACGGTGTCAGTGTCATCAGGTGCTATTGTTAGGGGCCTAGGGTTAGGGTGTTAGTATGTTAGGGTTAGGGTGTTTGGGTATTAGGCCTAATACCCTAAAACCAATACCCTAACACCTTAAGCCTAACACCCTAATACACTAAGCCTAGACCCAAATACCCTAAACCTTACACCCTAACTCCCTAACCATACCACTCTAACGCCCTAAGCCTAATACCCTAACACAAACACCCTATCACCCTAACCCCATGACACCCTAACACCCAAACACCCTAAAATCCTAAGCTGAGCGCCCTAAGCCTAATACCCTACCACCCTAATACTATAATACCATAACACCCAACACCCTAACACCCAAACACCCTAAGCCTTGCATCCTAACAGCCTAAGTGTAATACCCTAAAACCTAACACCCTACCACTCTAAGCCTAAAACCTTAATCCTAACATTCTAACAACCTAACACACTGACGCCCTATAAACCTAACATCCTAAGCCTAACACCCTACTGCCCTAACCCTACCACCCTAACACACTAAACCTAACACCCTAACCCTAACACTCTAACTCTCTAATGCCCTACCCCATCACCATAAACCCTAATCCTAACACCCTAACTCCCTAATCCTAACACCCTAATACCCTAACCCTAACATCCTAACACCCAAACACCATAAGCCTAACACCCTAAACCTAATACTCTAAGAACCTAACACACTGATACCCTATCATCCTACACGCTAAGCCTAATATCCTAATGCCCTAACCCTACCACCCTAACACCTTAACACCCTAACTCTAATACCCTAACACCCTAAACCTAATACCCTAACATGCTAAGCCTAAAACCCTAACACCTGAAGCATAACACCCTAACACCCTAAGGCTAACACTCTAATACGCTAATACCTAAGCCTAACACCCTAACACCCTAAGCCCGTGTTTGGGTTAAGGTGCTGGGGCCCATGTTAGGGTTAAGGTGTTAGAGTTCACATGTTAGGGTGTTAGTGTGTTAGCATTAGGGTTTTAGTGTGTTAGTTTTAGTGTCCTAGGGTTAGGGTGTTGGTGTGTTAGGGTTATGGTGTTAGAGTTACAGTGTTAGGGTGTTGTGTTGTTAGTATGTTAGGGATAGGGTCTTAGGGTTAGGGTATTAGGGTGTTAGGGTTAGAGTGTAGGCATCTATGTAATACACCATATTAACAGAATGTAGGAGTTCCTGGAGTTTACATACAATTGCCAGCATTTATGCTAAAGAAACAAAACAAAACAGAGATCATAAGACTAACAAAACAGATTCCTTGTGACAATAAGATACTACATAATTAACAGGACCGAACCCCACTGTAACACTAACCCTCACAACCCTAACCCCTAAACCGCAATCCTAAATTCTAAACGCTAACCCTAATCCCTAACACCAACCCCTAACACTAACCCTAATCCTTAATGCCTAACCCTAACCCATAATCACTAACCCCAACCCCTAACCTTAACCCCTAACCCTATCCCCTACCCCTGACACTAACACCCTGACCCTAATCCTAACCTTAAAAAC
>NW_012149296.1:16033-17393 GCF_000956105.1 Propithecus coquereli
TCACGCAGGGCAGGGCTTCCTGCGTCTTCTCACGCATGGTGAGGCGACTCCCCCCTTCTCAGGCAGGACAGGCCGGCCCCGCCTCCTCTCACGCAGGGCATGTGGCGCCTCTCCTGTCATGCAGGGCACGCAGCCCCTCCTCCTGTCACTCAGGGCACACTGGCCCACCTCCTCTCACTCAGGGCAGGGCTTGCCCGCCTCTTCTGATGCGGGATGGGGCGGCTCCCCCCTTCTCAGGCAGGACAGGCCGGCCCCACCTCCTCTCACGCAGAGCACACGGCCCCTCCTCCTGTCACGCAGCTCATGCAGTGCCCCTCCTCTCACGCTGGGTTAGTGGACCCGCCTTTTCTCATGTAGGGCAGGGCTTGCCCGCCTCTTTTCACACGGGGTGGGGCGGCCCACCCTTCTCACGGAGGACGGTCCGGCCCCACCTCCTCTAACGCAGGGCACGCAGTGCCCGTCCTCTCACGCAGGGCAGGTAGCCCCGCCTCCTCCCACGCAGGGCACGTGGCACCCCTCCTCTCACGCAGCGCACTTGGCCCCTCCTCCTCTCACGCAGGGCACGCAGCCCACCTCCTTTTACTCAGGGCATGCAGCGTTCCTCCGCCGATGCAGGGCACGTGGCCCCGCCTCTACTCACGCAGGGCACGCAGCCCCTCCTTCTGTCACTCATAGAACACAGCCCCACCTCCTATCACGCAGAGCACACAGTGCCCCTCCTCTCAGGCAAGGCAGGCGGCCCTACCTCCTCTCACGTAGGGCATCAGCCACGCCCCCTGTGACACAGGGCACGCAGTGCCCCTCCCCTCACGCATGGCATGCAGCCCCTCCTCCTGTCACGTAGGGCACGCGGCCCCGCCTCCTCTCACGCATGACACGTAGCCCCTCCTCCTGTCACATGGGGCACGCGGCCCCGCCTCCTCTCACACACGGTACGCGGCCCCTCCTCCTGTCATGTAGGGCACGCGGCCCCGCCTCCTCTCACGCATGGCACGTAGCCCCTCCTCCTCTCACGTAGGGCACGTGGCCACACCTCCTCTCACGCTGGGCATGGCACCTCAGGACATGATGGGCGTTCCTCCCCCTGCTGGCCATCGCAGGCACAGCAGCCCTCGGAGCTCACAGGGAGGTCACAAGCACCCCCTCCTGGCCATGCTGCAAAACCAGTTAAATTCCGAGTTCAGAGTATTCAGTGCCAGGATCTGGAAATTCAGAGATGGGGCTTGTGACACTTTGTCTTCTAGAAAAAGGGTGAGGGCAGGAAGAATTAAGTGGAAAACATGTAATGAAATAAGTGTAGACATAAACTTTACAACTTCCACAAAAATTTCACTCAAAATAGTCCTCAGACTTAAAATAC
>NW_012149296.1:17443-18654 GCF_000956105.1 Propithecus coquereli
ATCCTCAAAGAAACAAATGTAGACCTACCATTCTATCCAGTGATCCCACTCCTGGTTATCTACCCAAAGGAAATGAAGTCATTTTATCCAAAAGACACCTGCACTCGAATGTTTATTGCAGCACAATTCACAATTGCAAAGATGGGGAATCAACCTAAGTGCCCTTCAATTCATAAGGAGACAAAAATGTGTATGTGTGTGTATACACATGTATAAATATCATGGAGTACTACTCAGCCATAAAAAGCAATGAAATACCAGCCTGAGCAAGAGTGAGACCCAGTCTCTAAAAACAATAGAAAAATTAGCTGGGCATGGTGGCACGTACCTGTAGTCTCAGCTACTCAGGAGGCTGAGACAGGAGGATCACTATAGCCCAGGAGTGTGAGGTTGCAGAGAGCTGTGATTGTGTCATTGCACTCTATTCCAGACAATAGAGTGAGACCCTGCCTCTAAAAACAAAAGGAAATGAAATAATGCCATTTGCTGCAATGTGGCGGCAACTGGAGACCATTACCCTAAGTGAACCATCTCAGGAACGGAAAACTGAACACCATATGTTCTCATAAATAAGTGGGAGCTACTATATGGATACACACAGGAACAAAGCAATGTAAAGGACATGAGAAACCCAGAAGGGGGGAGGGAGGGAGAGTGGGTGTAGGATAAAAACTTGCCCATGATGAACACTATCCTGGTGATGGACACACCAAAACCCCTGACCTCAGCATTATAAAAGATATCCATGTAACAAAAACACTTGTACCACCTTAACTAATGTTTTGAAATGAAGAAAATAAGATTGTACTGAAGTTCTATTCAGGATAATTAGCTAAGAACAGGAAATAAAAGGCATCCATATGTGAAAGGAATGTAAAACTATTCACAGATTCCAAATCACTTGATCCTAAATATAGAAAATCCTAATGAATTCAAAAAAATTATTTCAGCTAGCAATCAAATACAGCTAAGTCACAGAACAACGTATCAATACACAGAAATCTATTTTATTTCTACACACTAGTAATCAACAACCTGGAAACAAAATTAAGACAAAAATTCCATTTGAAGAACATCAACAAAAATAATTCGCTTAGGGAAAACATTAACCAAGGGGTAACACCTGTATGTGGAAATTACAAAATATTACTGAAAAAAATTTTTAAAAATCTAAATAAATGTAAAGACACTCCATGGTCATGGACTGGAGA
>NW_012149296.1:31332-37160 GCF_000956105.1 Propithecus coquereli
GTGACAATAAAATACTAAATTATTAACAGGACCCAACCCCTAGCCCTAACCCTGACCCCTAACCTGAACTCGAACCCAAACCCAAACCAAACCCTAACCCTGTCTTTGATTCCTTCCCCCTGACTTCTAACCCCTGACTATTGACTTCTAATGCCCCACCCCTAACCATTGTCTAACTTAATTCTAACTGTACTACAAAGTTAAACCCATACCCAAATTTGAATTTTAACCTGATCCTATTTTCAAGTGCTTTGGAATCAGAATTGACATTTTCACCTGATCTCCAATTCTTGGCCTTTTTTCCTATTTTCAACTTCTCTGTATTTTAACCCTGAATCAAACATTATTTTTTAAAAACCCCCCCAAACCCTCAATGCCTTTCCTGCAAAAGCCAAAAACTTGGCCCAACCCCAACCCAAAACAAACCTCAAACCCCTATCTAGACATTACCCCATTCTCCCTGACTCTAGCTCTAACTTCTCATCTCTAAATGTACCCCAAACTCTTGCAGCCTCGTGAAATCTTGCCCAACCCCAACCTCAACCTCAGGAGGCTTTACCCTGCCTCATCCTGCCAAGTGTTTGCCTGGATCTTCACCCCGTTCTCTACATGAATCCACCCTTGAATTGGAAACAGGGCCCAAACACAACTTACAGAAGTTCCCATTTTCTTTTGAGCCCTCCTGGCAGTGCGCCCCCAGCCCACATGGCACACAAGACACGTCGTTCTCACACCCTTGCACACAACAAGAGCAGCATGGAGAGGTTTTATTTTTTGAATTTTTTTGCTAAGTTTTTCTTTTAATCCAAGGACTTTGGTTCATACAAAACGTCACTGTAGAAACAATAGCGGAATCCAAAGTTTGGCTGATAAACAGTACTCAGGCAGCAAACTAGTCAATCACACAATTTTTTTTTTAAGTAGGTCCCAGTTGTGCTGCATGGTTGGGATTTTTTTTTTTAACACTGTTCTTAAATATAAAGTTTTCCAACAAACCTTTGATTTATATCAAATATAATTAAAAACTAACAAATGAAAACATTGTATCAAAAGTACAAAGAAATGCATTTTCATGCACAGACTTGTACATATGTATATATTTTACATGGACAAATAACTTGTCCAAACTATAGCCACTGCTTGACTGGTTCCAGATGCATCTCAAATTTGGCAACTCACTATGAGATTTCAGGGGAAAGAGGACACTTTGATAAGAGACAGTACAGATAGAAAACCCAAGGTCAGGAAAACAAGACATTATGTCTCCTTTCTCTCTTCCATGTAGTTTTCACCACTTCCAATGCCTAGAAGATTCCAGACAAGCCAGCTAGGCTGTGCGGGTCTAGTAAAAAGGATTCTGGACCAAATATGGCCCAGGGAAACAACTGTGGTTCTGCATAGAATGGATACATTGGACACCCAAGATAACATGGGCCAGAGGTGAGGGGAACGAGAGACAACACATCAGTATCAAAATACACGTACTTCCACTTTGCAACATGAGCACAGTGATCACATGCACAGTCCAACCTTCCAGTTTAATTTTATTCTATTGGAATAAAATACTCTATTAGCTTTAAAGTTTCAGAGTGTTGTGCCTTCACGGAAGGAAATTCTATAGGCAGGTTTGGTCACAAACATGCTGAAACACGAGACCAAGTGGTGGTCTTGTGTGTTTTATTTCTATTAAGTGTATGTCTTTTGTTGCACAGCCCTGTGGGTTAATGACATCCACTCACTGAACACACCACCACACACACCGCATCTCCCATGAGCACAGACACACATCACACACAGTTTCTTTGAGACAATTCATGGAGTGGAAGCCAAGAATCCAACAAAGACATCATCAAATTTCAAAACATGGAGGACACACCAGAATCAACTTGTCTAAATGCTGCCTTTCTTCATAACACAGGGGGTCTCCCAACATTTGGAACACACTGAAAAACGTCCTGAGTATGGTTTCCCCCTTTTGAGAGCGGCCATGAGGTTAGATTTCATTTTACTGCCTGCTCCAGGAACAGTGCGGGGCCCAATCTCAGCTGGGGAAGCTGAGTTTCTCCTCCATCAACCGCCTGCTCTGAGTTTCTGCCAGGGCTCCCTCCCCACTGCCCTGCTGCCCCACATCCCACCCCCCAGTCTCCCTCTTCCCTGCTAGCCTGTCCCTCCCTTCAGCTTTATGTGGAAAGAGACCTATTTCACACACAACAGAGATTATGCTCTACTTGGTAGGCACCCATCCCTGAGACTCAGATACAGAACAATTGAAAACGTCTCACACAGCACACGGTCTGCCGCTCTGAGCTTCCCCAGGAACACTTCCTTTCAGGGAAGGAAGAAGCCAATGGTTGCCATGTTTCCAACCATAGTGTCCTGCTGGATGTCATCTCATTTTCTCCACTGACATCAACTTTCTACCCAGTTGCTGTCTTCAATCATTTTCACAAAACCCACCTGTGGTGGTTCCCAAGGCCTCCGTCACACCACGATGCCCAGGAGTCTGGTGAGCGAGGGCCCGGAGGTCAGGCACTTGGTCAAGAGCAGCAGGGGCCCAGGTCATCTGCGGGGCCACCTGGACTGGACAAAGTCTGAGGCTCTAAAATTTCACATTCTCTGAATTTCTGAGGATATATCCAGCCATTCCCCCCGCCCCAGTACTGAGGCCCCTATTGCATTCACGTGTCCACAATGAATGAGAGATGATGGGGTGGCCTCTGAAGGCTGATCAACAATCCCCTCGGCTACTTAGATGCTTCCTACCCATCCAATAGCAATTGATTGTGCCTGAGGACACTTGTGATTTCAACAGGGTGGCATATCAGTTTAGCTGATGGCTGCTGTTCTCACCAAAGGGTGGCAAAATCAGGTTGGAAAACCCCAAACAGGAATCACCTGCCAAACTTGGATCCCTGTTCCCGTCAGAACCCACAACCTTCAACCTAAGCAATGATTCTCCAAGTGTGGTCCCAGGGCCGGCAGCACCAGCACTGCCTGGGAACTTGTTAGATACTGACTTTCTTGGCCACCCCAGACCCACTAAATCAGGCACTTTGAGGGTGTAGCCTCCCAAGCAATTCTGATGCATCCTCCCAAGTGGTTTCAGAACCACAATCCTGAAGAAACAAACCATATATTTTAAAGCATAAAGTCCTGACCTCCTCATCAAAGTCCACCGGCAGGTGTGGAATAGTGGCTTGAGCCAGTGCCTTGGTCCACCCCAGGCTTTGTTACTTTCCAGCTGTGGAACTCTGGTACCTCACTGAACCTGTCTCAGCCTGTCTCCTTGCCTGTAAATGGAGATATCACCTATGGAATCAGTGGTCCTGAGGTTAGAAGTAACGCCTGTAGGCAGGCTGGACCTCTAAAAGGTACTTAGCGGTGGCTCCATTTGCTCCATCCGGTGGACGGTGAGGGAGTTCACAACATACACCCCCAAATATGCACTCTGGTATATTGACTATTTTGAGTTAAAGGCACCTGGAAAACAGCAGATGCAAAAAGGACACTCCGATGATCCCCGTTGTTCTCCCCTTAAAAACAGGAGATGGAATTACTTTGTGAGAGCTGCCATTCCTACACCAGGAGAAAAGAAACATTCTTATCACCTAGGACAAGAGGTGGAGACCCAGAGAATTCTGTGCAGACTTTGTTACCATCACTCTTACGTTCCTTTAGCCTCCCCGTGTGTTTTAGTTACTTTTCCGCAATTGCCTCTCTGTTCAACCCAGTATGAAAGTATTTAGGTTTTGCTAGTTCTGTGGGTCTTTACTACCTTATCAGGGCTTCCTGTCAGGTAAAACGCGTTTTAGACAAATCTGTATGCTGTTCTCCTGTTAATCTGCTTTCTGCCAAATTAACTCTCAGGCCCAGCCAGGGTCCCGCAGAAGGCCGAGGTAAGTTCGGCCTCCCTTACCACGGCATTTACGTAAAAGCCCAGAAACGTCCTGGCTTTTGCACCCTTCTCCAGACACAGTCCTTTACATGCTCTCAGATCTCACGTCTGCGTCCAAGGACTCAGAGAAGGCCAAGCAAACCCTGCCCTGCTCCCTGAGGAACCCAGAGGGCCGGAGACGCGCTGCGCCGGCGGTCAAAGGTCAGCCAGGCTGGGGGCGGGGCAGAGCCGGCCCGGCCAGATCCCCGCCCCCACGGCCCCGGCTCCGCGCCCGCCCTCGCCGCAGGGCGCGCTCGCCCCGCGCGGCCGGAAGTCCCGGTTGGCCCCGCGCGGCCGGAAGTCCCGGCGGGCCCTGCGCGCGACGCGCCGCCCCTCTTCCCGCCCCGGGGGCGGAGTCGCCGGCGCGCGGTCCGCGTCCCGCCCACGAGCCTCCCGCGCGGGCTCCGGGCGAGCAGCGGGCCGGGCGGGGCGAGGCGGCGGGCCGGCCCGGGAGACGCTGCCCGCCGCGGGCTGGCGAGGGCCGCGGGCTCCGGCTCCGGCGGCCGCCATGGGGAACAAGCAGACCGTCTTCACCGAAGAGCAGCTGGACAACTACCAGGTAGCCGGCGCGCCCGGCCCCGCCGCCCCGCGCGCTCGCCCGTCTCTTGCCGAGGCCTCGGGAAAGGAGGTCACGGGGTTCAGACCCTGTCTCTGCCTCCAGCTCGCGGCGTGGCCGTGGGCGGGTGACGCCCCCTCGCCAAGCCTCAGTTTCCCCGCCCGGAGAATGAGAGCGCTTTCCAGGAGGAGGGTTCTCTCAGGCGCACCTCACTCCCCGCCCCAGACTGGACCCGAACCCCTCCCGAGCCACCCATGCCCAAACCCACCCTGGCACGGAGAGTTATTAATTGGACTGGACCAGGACCGCCCTTCCCTCCTCGCCACCAGGCAAGTCTCAGGAAATAGCCCAGGAGAGCGAGTCGCGGTGAAGCAGAAGTGAGAGCCGAGGTCCCATCTGCGCAGGGAGTGGGTGCATCCGTCCGCAAATGCAGTCTTAAATCGGGGCTGTCGCGTTTATTTGTTGAGGTCTCTCCCTCTGACCCCAACCTGGAAATAACTGGAGCAACAAGGCACGTCACGTACCAGCCTTACATGGCCACCTCGCCAAGCTCCTGCCAGCCTCCCCAGCCGCGGGCTTAGACCCTTCTAGAAGCAGCTGTCCAGAGCCGTTGTCCCGATGGCCTCGCACACGTGTAAAAACGTCTGCGTGGTGCAGGATGAAGCCCAACACCCTAGCTTGCGGCCCAGCTCACCTCTGCAGCCTCAGTCCCCAGGCGCCTGCCCTGCCCTCTGCACTGCAGCCACCTCTGCACAACCCGCAGCCCCTACTCCTGGGCTCTTTCCTCCCTCCCTGCCTTTGCCCGTGCTGTTGCCTGGGCCTGGGGTGCCGCTCCCCTCTCCCCAGGTGATCTCTCTCATCCTTCAAGGCCCACGTCTGACGCCCATCCCTGACTCCCCCGTAGGGGGCAGGACCGTGCTGTCACCTGTGTGACGGGGCAAGAACACCAGCAGGGTCTCTGCAGATGCCATGGCCTTTCCGAGCACTCGCTGTGCTTGCGAAGGAAAGCAGGCCTGACGTGCGGGTCCTCTGGTGTGCGTGAGGGTAAACCACAGGCCCCTTCTCCTCCTGGAAGCCCTGGTTGTCAGTAACACGGATTTCTCAGATCCCTGTGTGGGGCCCTGGGAGGGAAGAGGGGAGGCACGTGTGTACAGAGCGCGTGCTGTGTTCCAGGCACTGCGGTTCGTCCCCTCTAGACATCAGCTCATTTCAGTATCATAGTGAGGTGGATTATTAGTCCCATTTTACAGAAGAGTAAACAGAGGCTGAGGAGCCATTTGGTGTTCTGGCCAATCAGGGCTCACACAGGAAAGTGAATCTTGAAAACCAGGCTCACTC
>NW_012149296.1:49550-50140 GCF_000956105.1 Propithecus coquereli
GGCCACCTGGGACACACACCGCACAGCCCCACGGCCACCGTTCTCAGGCTGCAGTGTGGGTGGTGCCTCCTGCAGCTGCCTTGTGCAGGGACCTGTGGGTCCTCACTCTGGAGTTGAGAGCAGCCACCTCCCCCGTTATCCCACAGGGTGTCCCCTGGTCCTCCAGTCAGCCACATCGACCTGCGAGCTCTCCATCTCCCTCCTAAACGTGTGCCTAGTGTGCACCTCTGCCCATGCACTTAGCTCCCCAGGCCAGCTCAGGACGGACAGAACCTCCGGCTGCATTTTCTGGGCTCGCTGGCATCGTCCGTCCCCAGCCAGCGGGGTGGGGAAGGGCAGCAGTGCCTCTCCTGGCCCCCGTCCCGGGCTGCCCCCGTGAGGCCCTGTGGTGTCGAGGGCTCTGAGGAAGAAAGGAGCCAACGGTGTGTGTGCTTTCCCTCAACAGGACTGCACCTTCTTCAACAAGAAGGACATCCTCAAGTAAGTGGCTGCTTCTTCACCTGCTGGGGCCGGGGTACTCCTGAGGGCTGCTGGGCTGGCAGAGCTGGGGAAGAGCATCGGCCTGCGTCAGGAGCCAAGTTTGGGCCTCA
>NW_012149297.1:0-287 GCF_000956105.1 Propithecus coquereli
ATCAAATATTCCACATTGTAATTAGTAGCCATGTGTCATTAGCATTCTAAGATCTTCAGTCTTTTTCTGTCTTCCATGACCTTGATATTTTGAAAAGTGCTGGTCAATTAGTTTGTAGACTATCTCTTAATTAGGGTTTGTCTGATGTTTTTCCATGATTAAAATAAGAAATAATATGTCCCTCTCTGCACATTATATCAAAGAGTATATGATATTAACATATCTTGCTACTAGTGATGTTCATTTGATAACTTGGCCAAAGTAGTAACTAAAAGTATCTTTAAAAT
>NW_012149297.1:1082-1404 GCF_000956105.1 Propithecus coquereli
GTTACTTGATATCTCATTGTGGTTTTGATTTGCATTTTCCTGATGATTAGAGATGTTGAGCATTTTTTCATATATTTGTTGGTCATTAGACTGTTCTTTGGAAAAGTTTCTGTTCATGTCCTTTGCCCACTTTTTAATGGGGTTGTTTTATTTTTTTCTTGTTAAATTTCTTAAGTTTTATAGATTCTAGTTATCAGCCCTTTATCAACTGTGTAGCATGCAAATATTTTCTTCCATTCTATAGGCTATTCACTCTAATGATAGTTTCCTTGGCTGTGAAGAAGCTTTTTAATATGATCGTGTGCCATTTTTTTTTTTTTTT
>NW_012149297.1:3565-3962 GCF_000956105.1 Propithecus coquereli
ATAGGGATTGCATTGAATCTGTAGATCACATATATAGAGATTTTAACAATGTTGATTCTGCCAATTCATGAGCATGGTATAGTTTTCCATCTGTTTCCTTCCTCTGCTATTTCCTTCTACTGTGTTGCACAGCTCTCCCATAAAGGTCTCTCACCTCTCCTTAGTTAAACATTCGTAGGTATTTTATTTTCTTTGTTGCCATTGTAAAAGGTATTGAGTCTTTGATTTGGTTCTCAGTTTTTACTGTTGTTGACATATATGAAGGCTACTGATTAGTGTACATTGATTTTGTGACCTGATACTTCGCTGAATTTATGAATTGCCCTAGTCTCCTGGCAGAATCTTTAGGGTTTTCTAGATCTAAGATCACATCATCAGCTAAGAGTGATAGTTTGAT
>NW_012149297.1:4607-4825 GCF_000956105.1 Propithecus coquereli
AAATGCAATATGGTATATACATACAATAAAATATGATTTGGTAATAATAAGTGACAAAATTTCTTACATTCTGCAACATGGATTAACCTTGACAATATTATGCTAAGTGAAAAAAAAAGGAGTCATAGAAGGCCGGATATTGTATGATTCTATTTATCTAAAAGGTCCAGAATATTCATGTCTACAGGGACAACATGCAGATTAGTGATTTCCTAGGG
>NW_012149297.1:6262-7420 GCF_000956105.1 Propithecus coquereli
ATGGTAGTGAACTTGTCATATAGAATATAATATGAATGATGCCCCTGGAATTGTGCCATATAAAGGCCCCAGTTAATACAAAGTGGTATAGAGAAGGTCAAATTCTAGAAAAATTTTGAAGGTAGAACCACCAAAATTTATTGGAAGATTACCTGTGGAGGGGTTTGTGAGAGAAAAAGAGGCATAAAAGATGATTTTAGGTTTTTAGCCTAAGTTCCTGAAGGAATCAAGTTTTCATTTCTGAGATAGGGAAGATTTCAATAGAATACCCTGTGTATAGAGTAGTATGAACTCAGTTTTGAGCAAAATAAGTTTGAGATGACTATTAGATATCCATCGGATCTGTATTCACAATTGATGAATGGAAGTTAGGGCAGAGGTCTTTTCTGGAGATCTAAATTTTGAAAGCATCCAAATAATGCTATTTAAAGCCATGAGCCTGAAGGGGAACATACTGCCTTTTTTTCTCAGGTAATTCATCATCTACTCTATTAGACTTTCTCTATACCTCTAAGCTATGTTAGATGCCACTCCCATGCACTTTCATAGTGATCAGTACAATACTTTCTAATGGCCTAGCATTTTAATATGCTATATGTTGTCTATGTGGTGGGGATCCCCACCAGGCTACAGTGTTTGGGGATGGGTTTTATTTCTGTATTGTTTACCACAGAATAGGACAATAATAAGTATGTACATAATGAATGAAGGAAGGAATTTTAAAGCTATCCACAGGGTCTAGGATAAAAGGGTGACTCTAAAAAATATTTGTGTTTAGTATAATGCTTTTCCCTATGAGATTATGAAACTATCAACACTGAAAGCATTCAAACAAAATGTAAAATATTTAATTTTCATCAAGGAACTCGAGCTGGGGAATCTTACACATAGTGAACATAGTGAACAGGACCTCAAGAACTCTGACAACTCTAAAATCTTAACTTTGTGAATCAAATGAATGTATTAATATTAATGAGGAAAGGAAATTAAAAAATAATACAGAGGTAGGAAGATCCATTAAAGAAAAGGAGGTGATGTTAATGTGGTGCCTGCACAGTCAATTGTCTATCAAGAAGCATCTCTAATATGTTATTACCTTGGCAATTTCACCAAATGTTATTAGTCAGTCAAATCCTCAAAAATTTAATGATGCTTATT
>NW_012149297.1:7470-8579 GCF_000956105.1 Propithecus coquereli
CATTGAATTTGTAAATCATTTTGGGCAGTGTGGACATTTTAAAAATGTTGACTCTACCGATCCTTGTGCTTGATATGTTTTTCCATTTGTTTGTGTTATCTGCTATTTCTTTGCGCAGTGTTTCATTGTTCTTCTTGTAGAGATATTTCGCCTTCTTGGTTAAGTATATTCCTAAGTATTTTATTTTCTTTGTAGCTATTGCAAATGATATTGAGTCTTTAATTTGACCCTCAGCTTGACTGCAATACATGTAGAAAAATGTTACTGATTTGTGTACATTGATTTTGTAACCTGAGACTTTGCTCGTTTATCAGTTCTAGCAATCTCTTGGTGGAATCTTTGGGATTTTCTAGATACAAAATCATATCATCAGCAAAAAGGTATAGCTTGACCTCCTTTTTCCCAATTTGAATACCTTTTATTTCTTTCTGTTGTATGATTGCTCTGGCTAGCACTTCTAGTAATATTAAATATGTTGATTAGCAAAGGTTATAGTGGGCACACTTGTCTTGTTCCAATTCTTAGAGAGAATGCTTTCAACTTTTTCCCATTCAGTGTGATGTTGGTTGTTGGTCTGTTATATATGGCTTTTATAATTTGAGATATGTTCCTTCTATGCCTAGTTTGTTGCAGGTTTTTATTATTAAAGGGTGCTGGATTTTGTCTAATGATTTTTCTACATCTATTGAGATGATCATATGGTCTTTGTTTTTGCTTCTTTTTCTGTGGTGAATCACATTTATTGATTTACATATGTTGAACCATCCTTGTATCCCTGGTATGAAGCCCACTTGGTCATGGTGGATTAATTTTTTGATGTACTATTGAATTCAGTTTGCTAGTATTTTATTGAGGATTTTTTGCATCTAGGAAAGTAAAATGGTGCCTTTATTTTGGAAAACACTATGCAATTCCTCAAAATGTTAAACATAATGTTACTGTATATTCTAGCAATTCCACTCCTAGGTACATATCTAAGAGAAATGAGGACATATGTCCATACAAATACTTGTATACAAATGTTTATTACACACTTATTATTAATAATAGCTAAAAGTGAGCATTCAAATATTTATCAACTAATGAATGGCTAAATGCAATATGGTATA
>NW_012149297.1:8629-9111 GCF_000956105.1 Propithecus coquereli
GTCAGCATTGATGTGACTTCTTAAGCTATAGGAGTGAACAACTGCGGCAAAAACTACTGCCCTAAACTTACATTTTTGTGAGAATAATGCATCACAAACAAGATGTAGTATAAATATTATGCTAGGTAGAGAAATCAGCTAAGGAGAAAAAAGCAAATTGGTGAAGGAAATTTTAGGTAGCATAGCCAGAGAAGTTCCTATTGAGAAGACAGCCTTTGATTGAAGACTGGAAAGAAATGAGGAGTGATTCCTGCATTTATCTGGGTGAAGAAAAAAAATAGAGGAAATAGCAAGTGCTAAGTCTGTGAAGTCTTCCAGGTACTATTGACATAATGTTGAAGCTGCAGTGCAGTGCTCAAAGGAAAATAAATAGTTGATGAATTTAAGAAATGTTGACAAAATCACATAGGGCTCTTTGGGTTATTAGAAGGATTTAGAGATTTTTCTGGTTGAAATGAGAAAACACTGGAAAACATTCATTA
>NW_012149297.1:12381-12959 GCF_000956105.1 Propithecus coquereli
AGGAATTATCTCATACCTATACAGAATTCAAGTGATGGAATGAGACCAATAATCTCATTACTAATGCACATAATTTGAAATAAATCTAAATAGTACCACTTGGTAACCTAGTGTGCAGAGTCTTTTGATGCTTTTATAGCACTAGCCACACTGTTTCCAGTAACAACCATTCTTTGAAATCCTGTATGTTTGAGTACCAGCTCAATAATATTTATGGGAATATGATCTTATTTACCTATAAGGAAATGAATGACAAGATTACACAGCATTTAAATTTCTCTGTATTAGTAGAATACAAAGCTAACCTTACCTCCTAATTTAGAGCACAGAAATCAATACCCTTAAAAGTTATGTACATTGTTCATTATCACACAATGATTAATACCAGGGACAGATAAATCCCAGATTTCTGACTTTGATCTTACTATTTTCTTCATTATACCAAAGTATGGAGCACTAAATTTATGTTTTGAAACCTCATATTTGTAAAGGGTAGATCTATAAAAGAACAAAAAGGTAACTCATGTAAAAATTTTTTTAGTATTGTTTTGTTTTCATTTTCTTTCTTTCTCTTCTTT
>NW_012149297.1:13386-14140 GCF_000956105.1 Propithecus coquereli
ACAACAAACGAAGTGATTTGATATACACAAAAACATGGATGAATCTCACAGACATTAAACTGAGCCCCCCCAAAAGAAAGCTGACATGAAAGTGTACATACTGTATAATTCTATTTATATGAAGCTTAATAACAGGAAAAATTAACATATATGCTAGAAATTAGAAGAGTGGTTGCCTCTGCAGAGAGTGGAGATATAAATTTTTCAAGAAAGGATACAAGGGGGCTTACTTGGATAAAAGATGTTATAACTTGATCACAGTGTGATCTACATGAATGTATACCTTTGGCAGAACTTATTGAATTTTATAGTTAAGATCTATGCACTTAATTAAATGTAGATTATACCTCATACTTATCAATACTTGTTCATGTTTTGTCTTCCAAGCTAGATTCTATTTTCATAAAGGCCAGGCTTATACACTCATTGCCTAGGATAGTATGTCAGGTACCGTGCAAAAATGTTTTTTGAATGAATGGGTGCAGAATAGACTAAACTAGATAATTAGAGACAGTGAGGAGTTGACTATGACATATATTCTTTGTCTGAAAAAAATGGATGGATATGGAGTCATTCAAATGTATTTCATGCATGAAATGCTACAGGAAAATCTAGTTATTTTGAAGAGATGAGTGTAGTTTTGAAAATGATTGGGTTTGGGACACTTGTATGGCATCCATAAGATATTACAAAATTCAGTGACTACAGTTTTTATTATTCCTTCTCTAATAATACAAGAAGCAAGCAGACGTCT
>NW_012149297.1:14934-15809 GCF_000956105.1 Propithecus coquereli
AAAGGATTTGTGGTTGTAGAAACAGGTGTTGGCTGCAGTTTTCCATATAAGGCTAGAATTACCCTTACAAAATATTTCTTTCAGGTGTTTTTGTATGATTTATTCTTTCAAAAGAGAAGTTTCAAAAATCTCTTACTAATTCATCTCACTTAGAACTTAGCAATGCTCATATTTATTTAGCATCCTTAGAGCAGTGATTTTGTGATTAAAGAATACAAGATTTATTGAACAAAAGTAACTTGATCAAGGTAATGAAGATATAAAGGAAAGAGGACAAGATGCAAATCTCCTCTAGTTGATCATAATGTCCAGGATCTTCTCATGACCCCAGTCTCATTGCATGAAAAAGAAATATAATGTGCCTTTGTCTTTTTTGAACATTAGAATTTATTTGGGTGTAAAAAAGATACGTAAAAAATAAACACTGTAAGATTATAACACATTTAAATATGAAATTGGCTGGTATAGACATTAAATTGCATACAGATTTTAATGAGGGACATAGAGAAAGGTTTGTATACTGAAAGGTGTCTAATGAGGTTAGTGAGACTTGCCCCATTGCACAAAATTTATGTAAAACTTAGAAAAACATAGGAAATATTATGGGCAATATTTATATTTTCCCAAGTATGTTCCTGACAGGTAGTTGTCATCTTATTTCCTTTCTAGATCACTGCACAATCTTAACTGATAATGAGGCTTGGATTGCTCTTTTCTTATCTACTCCCCTCACTTTGGAAAAAGTGGCTCCATGGTAGTAATGTGCGTGCCCTTGTTGTGGTCCTGTTTTTTCCTAAAGTGATTTTTACAACAGCAACTGTATGTTTATGTATATGTGAGTTTGATACCTTCAAAGGACCAAGTCTTTTTGATAT
>NW_012149297.1:15859-16377 GCF_000956105.1 Propithecus coquereli
TAAGTGTATTATTATCATTCCCATTATGATGACAAAATAGTTTCAAAAAGGTCAAGTGACTTACCCGGACACTAGCTTGGCAACAATGAGCAAAACTACCAAAAATTCGTCTTCTTATTTTTTCAGTTACAACACATAGATTTTCTGCAGATACAAAACAAAAGAAAGGAAAAAAAAAGAGCCAAAAAGTTTCCATAAGAAACAAGAGATTTTTATAAACTAAAATGATCTGAAAAGGCTTCATTGAAGGTGTGACTTGGGCCCAAATGGCTGAGTTGGATTTGGACAGATAAAGATCAGTGTGTTTTATGCAGAGGGTACAGTATAAACAAAGATATGAAAATAAAAACAGAATGGCAAATGTGGAGAAAAGTGAGGTGATCAACCTTGAGACAGTGAAAAAATGTGCATAGGCTCAATGGAAGATAAATTTGGATAGACCGAGAGGAGTTATGTTAGCAGGTGGATAGAACTTGATCTCTGCTCAAAGCCCCTTATTTCCTTAAACATACATTTTT
>NW_012149297.1:21774-22645 GCF_000956105.1 Propithecus coquereli
TGATATTTTCCCTTATATCACCCCTCTTCCCCTTTTAAGTTTTTTCTAGTTCATCCTATGATTCCACCTGAAGATTCTAACAAATATAAATCATATTAAATAAACCTAGTGTCATTTTGATAACTACTTCAGCAATATTTTCGTGAGTACCATCATGTAAATATTATACCCATGCAAATAATTAAGATATTCCTGACAAATAATTTTCAAATTATGGCAGAAAAGCAACCCTCATATTCAGAAATACTGTGGTTCAGAGAAGCTATCTGGAAAAAAAAGAAAGAAAAAGCACTTCACAAATAGTACAATCTTCTCTTACAAAAAATATTTTCTTATTAAATAAATACCCAGAACTCACTGTATTTCCTCAAGTGCTATGACATAATTCTTTATTCTAAGGTCTGTTAAAGTTACCAATTACAGGGCTACAGGCTGACAATACACTAAAAAATATTTCTCATTTAAGGTTAGTTTATGTTCACTTCCAAGTTTGATTTTTTTTTTTTTTAAATCACAGCTTAGGTGGTATTTCATTGTCCATTCTGATGGTAAAAAATACAATTTGAACTTTTATAAACTTCCATTTTCTGTGATCATATTAAACCAGTGGCTCAAAGTTTGGAAACCGAGAACTACCATGTGAGGGATGAGAAAATACTGCCCTTTCTGCAAGGAGCTGGCTTTAAGAAAACAGGACAAATGGAGACCAAGAGGATAGATTAAACTCAGCCTGCTTTTCCTCACTGTATATGCTATTATTAAAAATGAACAGTTAAAGACTTAATTTACAAAGCCCTCAACAATTTTAATTTGTTATGAAACGTGTACTTTATCAAGTGAATATTCACTGCCTATAAGCTAATCACCATTC
>NW_012149297.1:22695-24186 GCF_000956105.1 Propithecus coquereli
GTGATGGGTACACTAAAATTTCTGACTTCACCACTATACAATCATCCGTGCAATAAAAAACACTGTACCCCCTAAATCTATGGAAATAAATTTAAAAAGCATTTAGATGTGGCTCCTTGTGGTCTTGTGACCTAAGGACATCATTTGTATAAGTAGCTTTAAGACTGTAGTTATCACTTCCTTTTTCTACTACCCATTGCATGTTTCCTTTGCCCTAAGCTAATACTTCAGTTTATCACTATTTTTTTTTTAACAATGAGAGTTAAACTCATTTTTGATATATCTACATATTTAGTTGCCCTAATTTTATTGAGTCAATGTAGTTTTTAAGTAATGTTTGCTATTGGATATGACCGTAATCAGCAGAGCCCACGTGAATCCTCTCAGTTCCAGACAGAGCCCCCTGATTGCATTATAGTAAAAACAACCCAACGTTTTCCTGATAATAGAAATTAATCCTCCTATCCAGTACAGCCCTTATGTTCTACCTATTGAACATCAATGAAATAACACAAATACCTAAGAAATGAAAGTTTCAAATAAGAAATTATGAAATCATTGAAACAACAGTAAATGATTCCAGCTATGTATAGGAGACTTTTGTTAGAAATGCTATAGCCTAAATATGTACAGTGTCTCTTACTTTTAGAATATTAACCTTGATATTTTATGACTTTTGTATTCATTATTATTAAAACTTTAATGTTTTTCTATTATAACCTTCACTTTAGAGTCAGAAAAATCAGACAAAAGTCATGTAAGCTAATAATAAATATCTTTCTTTTAAAAAATATGGCAATATACAGGGATTTAGTAGAAGTCTGCTAGCTGTGAAAAGCTTGTCTCATGGAAATTATAATTGGTCTCTGTAATTGAGAGCCATCCTAATTGGGCAGCCTTAATTGTTGGCATTAGCTGCAGCTCCCTTAGTTATGTCTGTTTAAAAGTCACAGGGAGGAATATACTGGATTCCATCAGAAACAAGACACTTAAATAATGACCAAACAAATTTTTCATGATTAAACACAGAGAAACCACAAAAACGATCATGGTACAACGATTTTTGATTGCTATGGCATTATGTTAGTTTACAAAGAATAATATTCAATAGATTGCATTTAATGATATCTTAAAATGACTAATTTTTTAGTTAAAAAATCAGAATTGGAGCAAATGAACATTTGAGATTAATGTGTATCCTGTAATTTTTGGAGGAAAGTGAAATTTTTGTTAGTTGAATTGGAATTTAAATGCCTTAGAATGAGAGAATGAAATTTAACAAATGCTATAGTAAAATAATACTAATGATAACATAAATAATAATTTCCAAATGTTGGTATAAATATTTTTTGCATGGGGTTTTCTTGAATTGGGATATACTAATAATCTATAGGTTCTAATTGATATGTGATTTAGTTACTACATGCCAACCTTTAAATTGCTTTTTTATTACTCTCAAATATTTCTAGATGTCTAGTGAACTCAAATGAG
>NW_012149297.1:37086-38772 GCF_000956105.1 Propithecus coquereli
GTTGAGTATCACATATTTTGTATGTTATATGTACTATATTCTTATAATAAAGTAAGATAGAAAAAAGAAAATATGATTATAAAAATCATAAGGAGGAGAAAATATATTTACTGTTTATTAAGTGGAAATGGATCATCATAAATGTCATCATCCTTATCATCTTCACATTGAGTAGGCTGAGGAGGAAGAGAAAGAGAAGGAGTTGGTCTTGTCTCAGGGGTGGCAGAGGCAGAAGAAAAGCCACATAAGAGTGGGCCTGCACAGTTCATACCTGTGTTGTTCAAGGATCAACTGTGTATCATTGTGGACCAAGTAAGAATCAATAATATTACATAGCATTGTGATGGCTAACTTTGAGTATCAACTTGACTAGATTAAGAAATACCTAGAAGCCTGGAAAAGCATTATTTTTGGTAGTATCTGTGAGGATGTTTCCAGAGGAGATTAGCATGGGAGTCTAGGTGGACTAGGTGGGTAAGATCCACCCTCAATGTGGGCAGGCACCATCTAATCTGCTGGGGACCTGAAGAAATGAAAAAAGAGAAGGCATTTATATCTATCTGTCCACTGGATCTAGTATATACTCTTCCTCTCCTGATCTTTGGCCTTGGACTGAGAGTTATACCAATGGCTTTCCTGGTTCTAAGGCCTTTGGACCTGGACTGAGCCCCGCTGCCAGCATCCCAGGGTCTCCAACTTGCAGATGGCCTGTTGTGGGACCTCTCAGCCTCCATAATTGAGTGATCCAATTCCCCTAATAAATCCCCTCTCATCTCTCTCTCTAGATATAGATAGATATAGATATATAGATACAAGTATAGACATATATGTCTCCTATAGGTTTTGTCTCTCTGGAGAACGCTGACTAATACAATCATCATCTCTCCTCAACAACGGACAAAGCTAGTTTAAGATGCTAAAACAAGTTTTAATGTCTGTAACAGAAGTGGCATAAATAGCTGACTCGGGTAAGAGTAACAAATACAATTAAAACATTTTAAAATAAGGCATGTGAGGAGAATATGAATAAACCACTGTTATTTAACTAAGAAAGGAGATCTGAGAGATTTACTAAACCTATTATAGTCTCTGAGAAAAACCATGTAGTGTCGAATAAGGAATATTTGTTCATAGTAGGAATAGAACAAATCACGCAGTTATTTGCTTCTCCAGGACATATAGGATAATGTATAAATTCCTCATCACAAAATCTCATTGCTTCCGCAGTCCTTTCCTACTATCTGTTTCAAGTTTGTGCATTTTCAATCACATACACATAAACACACACACACACACACATGCACGTACACTTATCAGTACAATAGCAGAGTAATATTTTTCTCTTCTCTTCTCCAAACGTGTTCTGCTTTATTCCAGTTCAGCTTGTCCTCTTCTCTCTTCTTGGAATGTTCACTATCCCATTTTTACTTGCCCAAATTGCTTCCATGGTTAAATGGCTCCAATCCAAGAAGGCATCCTTGACTCATGGAATAAGAAGGAAGCTTAAGGTACTCTGCTATCCTCACTAGTCTTTTTGTGTCTTACTACTTTATAGCTCACATGGTAATTTATGCACAGCATCTGCCACCTTCTCAGTCCCGAATATTCTGCCAATATAAGTTTTGAAATTTATACACCTCTATGTCCTCCCTAAGCATATAGAACAATTCCATGCATATAGAAAAT
>NW_012149297.1:38822-40634 GCF_000956105.1 Propithecus coquereli
GACCTCAAATAGTACCATTATATAAATATTATTAAAGTGTCCAATTTTTTAAAGCTAAACAATATAGAACTTTGAGTTAGATTGGATTATGTTAAATTCTAGGGCTCTACTCTAGACAATACCTATATACTGCCGTAATTCTCTTCACTTTTCTGTGTCCTCTCTTTGTAAATTCTCCAAGCAGTTGATTCACTGACTAGTCTCTTCTTGAAAGGTAATGCCTTGCTTGGTCACTATTTGGAGATTTGCTGAACAAATCATTTTTGCTTCCTGCCACTGCGCTCCTAAAACTGAATCTGTGCCATTCTCTCACTTCAAGGGGAACATGACTTCCTATGGGTTTACATTTTAAAATGCTAAGGAAGCAATAAACATAGTCCCCTTATTTTTAACCTCTTGTTGTTTTTTTTTTTTTTTTCCTCCTTCCCTATGCAGTTCTTTAATGAAAAACTCAGATTCATTCCCATGTCCTCTGTGGTAATATTCATTGTAAAAATCATTACGGATGTGAGGGCTCTCCCTTAATTAAGAACTAAAAGGCTTCATTTCCTAAAACAAAAGCATGTGGCAGGTTTTATTGATCTGGTCTGTGTCGCCAGCTGAACACATTAGCAGAGGTTATTGATTATTCTAGCGGTAATGAGCTTGGGTTCCTCGTCAGGTGAAGTCCACATTCCTTGGGACCGTTTTCTGAAACTAGCTAATATGGAAGTACGTGTTCACTATGATATACGATGCAGTAGACTTTTATAGCTTTATAGCCAATGAATCATTCTTTTAAAACATAACAGCAGTCATTAAAAAGGTTATTTCCCAGTCATTATCATCTTTATAATTTCTTCTGAATGCTAATGATGCACTTATGAATAGATGCTAAGCCAAAACAAGGGTAGCATTAAAGAAATGTAATCACATATGGGTCATATTGCTTTTAATAAGTTCCCAAGTAACCATCATTGTTATCTGCTGATGACCAAACTGGGAAACTTAACTAGTTCAGCTTTATCATTATCAATAGTCATGATCTCTATCCAGCGCTTGAATAATAGTTGATGTAAACAGCTTTGCGAAGTGATGACCAATAAGAAAAGGCAGGTGTGTAGGTGGTAAAGATAAAGATTCAAATGTATAATACGTCTTAAGAAAAACGGTGTTAACTTCATTAGGGGAAATACCTTAGATGAGTATTGCTAAGATATATTTTTCCCCAAGATTTGTTTTCAGATCAAAGACCCAGTGCACTATTTATTAATTTATTCTAGTGGAACATTTCCAAATGGGAAGGATGAAAGCAGCAAAGGGACTTTTTGATAGGACAACACAAAGGTGATATTTGAGCTTCTAGATTTATTATAGATATATATGTATTCATCCAAAAGAAACTGACTCATCTTAAAAAACATTTTTAGAAATGCATCTAGAAAACCATTAGAATAATTAATTTTTAAATATGCTATTTTCATTATAGATAAATTCAGAATATACCTAAAGGAAAAATTTCTATCCTGCTAAATGGAAGGAAGTTACCCTCATGAAAATAATATGCAATAGTTCAACAAAAAGTGTGGCCAATGAGAACACTAAGAGATATTATTTGGAACCTGGACTTTTTATGTTGACATTGGAATTTGAGGAAGAGATTATTTTATTTCAAACACTCAATCTTTCATAGTCTGTGGAGCTGATTCTGTTCAGTCACTAAATATGTTACAAGGCCCTTTGGACCCTCTTCCAGACAAAGATAACATCTACATTTCCCTTATGACCACTTCTGTATCCCTTGATTGAAGGAACAAAATTGTTTCTGAACTT
>NW_012149297.1:49104-49480 GCF_000956105.1 Propithecus coquereli
ATATCATTCCCTGCTTATTTGAATTCTATTTAATTTATTATACCAATCAATTTTTTACATCATAATGTAGTTAATCCTAAACTGCCCAAAATTCTAATGGAGGAAAATAGTTGTATAATGGTGTTTCTCTCAAGTTAATTCATATAAGTTTATTGTCTTAAAAGTATTCGTTATATAATGTATAAGCCTTTTCATCCTGAAGCAGATAGGAAAGCTATAATAATATCTGACTAAGAGGGTGACGCAGTCTTATGATCATTCATGTAGAAAATGTCTTCTCCGAAAACTCCAGGTCACACAGAAGAGCTTCTTCATGACCATTTTGCAGAACATTATTGTACTCTAATTTGCAAAATAAATATGGATACAGATATTT
>NW_012149297.1:49530-51242 GCF_000956105.1 Propithecus coquereli
ACTAAGAGTTTGTCATTTTTATTTAATGGTGAACAAATATGGGAGTCATAATTCATCTTAGTAGGATTTTTATTGTCAATATTTTCCAATTCCTATAGGTACATCTGCACAAACATACACCTTGGTAAGTGCTATCGGCTGGTTTGAAGTTCTTGTAGGCTACAGTGTCTTTACTTTCTTCTGCCCCAGTTTCCTTCCTGTAGAGTTCCTAGTGATTATATAGCTAGTTGGGCAGCATTTCTGGTATGTGGTCAATAAGTTTAAAAATACATCAGTGCAAGCAAAGCGGTTTATGTGCAGATAGAACCTATAGGGTTTTGAAACATTTGTAAGGCTATTCAAAGCATTTGAAACATCTGTTGTCATCCTTTTTTAGATAAAAGGGTGAAGGTTTTAAAGGCAGAATTTGATCTAAATTTGCAAAAAAGGAAAAAAAAACAACACTTGGGAAACATAAGACGTTGTTTCAGTCTGTTTGAGAGCTAAACTCACTTATAAGCAGAAAACATGTTTAAATTGCAAATATGTCCAAAATTAGTGAGAAAGCACTTACAAATAACCACATTTTTAGCACATGCAAGCTAATGTAATTGTTTATAAAGACTTGTGTAAGAACTTTCCATCTTATGAATATATGAATAGATGAAATTATTCTGACCCGGGGAAGTCTATCACACCCAGCCAGGTTCAATAAATAAGTACATGGAAATATCAAGGAAGGATTCTCAGATATTGCCTCAGAGAAAAACTGAGTTCTCTAACGCTTTGCCTTATTTGTACAAAGCAGTTGAGTATCTCTTGTTTTTATAGGTACTTTTTAAGAACATTGTGATTTTATACTCAATTCAAGGAAATTAGTAATGGAAGAGTTTTTGGGGAAAAAAAGAAGCAATACTTTTGCTCATCTCCTGATTGGTTTTTTAGCTTTCAAAAAATTGAGAGTATCTCAGGGTCAGATGTTGAGTTCAATATTATCTCATTATTTTTTCTGGGTATAAATAGACTATATTGTAAACTGTTTCCTCGATGTAACACTGCTTGAAGGCTCTGTACTAGGACCTCAAATAGTACCATTATATAAATATTATTAAAGTGTCCAATTTTTTAAAGCTAAACAATATAGAACTTTGAGTTAGATTGGATTATGTTAAATTCTAGGGCTCTACTCTAGACAATACCTATATACTGCCGTAATTCTCTTCACTTTTCTGTGTCCTCTCTTTGTAAATTCTCCAAGCAGTTGATTCACTGACTAGTCTCTTCTTGAAAGGTAATGCCTTGCTTGGTCACTATTTGGAGATTTGCTGAACAAATCATTTTTGCTTCCTGCCACTGCGCTCCTAAAACTGAATCTGTGCCATTCTCTCACTTCAAGGGGAACATGACTTCCTATGGGTTTACATTTTAAAATGCTAAGGAAGCAATAAACATAGTCCCCTTATTTTTAACCTCTTGTTGTTTTTTTTTTTTTTTTCCTCCTTCCCTATGCAGTTCTTTAATGAAAAACTCAGATTCATTCCCATGTCCTCTGTGGTAATATTCACTGTAAAAATCATTACGGATGTGAGGGCTCTCCCTTAATTAAGAACTAAAAGGCTTCATTTCCTAAAACAAAAGCATGTGGCAGGTTTTATTGATCTGGTCTGTGTCGCCAGCTGAACACATTAGCAGAGGTTATTGATTATTCTAGCGGTAATGAGCTTGGGTTCCTC
>NW_012149297.1:51292-52399 GCF_000956105.1 Propithecus coquereli
TTCTTCAAGCAAGGGCTACTAGAAATTTCATACATTATTTTGAAAAGCAAAAAATTAAATATCAACTTTGAGTATATTACGGTATTTTTTATTCCCTATATACTATTTTACTGCCTCCGACTCTGCATATCAGATCCAAATTGGAGGGACAAAAAAGCACAATCATCAATTGAGGAATTTTGATATTTTTTTTTAATGCAGTCACCTTTTAAATAAAATCTATTGATATTCTGTGACTGTATAGAGTATTGTGCATTCAAAATAGAAGACATGCAGAAGGGACAGATTTCTCAAAGGAGAAGGGTCATCTGCACACATACTCATCATTGAAATAGCCAGTTAACAGAAAACAGGGCTGCAAACATAACACATAACCCTGGACAGCTGTAACTCTGAGTGAGTCCTATGAGGAACGAAATCTGCACAGCCATCTGTTCCCAGACATTCCTGACATTCTAGAATCGATTTGCTACTATCACAAGTCAATTAAGGACATTTGTTTTAAACAGGGCATACAAAAATAGAAGACAAGATAACATTGAACTGCCAACTTTTTGCTTTGATGGCTCATCCTGGGAATAGGAATGAATGAAAAAAAGGGAATCATAAATATGCTTTTTTTTTTTTTTTTTGTAAAGTTATGTGACCAACCCTAATATCTCACAAGTGATTCCTCTCTCAAGAAAAACTACACACATAGGCATTATATATGAGATGCCATAGGATCAGTGCTCCAGTTCCCAACTAATTTAACTTCGGGAACATTAGTATATATCAAATCTTGTATTAATACTGATCATTAAGGAAATCATTTTCTTAGGTTCTAAAAAGCTGTTTTTAATAATTTAAAAAAAGTTGAATCACAGATGTATGGTTTGCTACTTTTATTTGGGAAATCACAAAATGCTTGCAACATGTTAGCATTTTTATAGGATGGCTACATCTGTATTCACATAAAAAGATAATTGTTTTTGGAAAGATTCATTACAAGAATTAGAAACCTTCATCTGTGTGTTAATTATAGCAGAATACATAAGGTGATGAAATGGAAATAACCACTACAACAAAACAATTCAGATTTCATAACTTATATTTGAACGCTTTTTT
>NW_012149297.1:52449-55446 GCF_000956105.1 Propithecus coquereli
TTTCATTTGATTGAAATCCAGTTCCTTAAAACTGGTACTAATTCTTATGTTTTTAGTATTAAAAGATTATATAAGAGACCTGAAATAAAAACTTAGTCTCTTCCGCTCCCTACCCATCTCGATAAAACCAAATTGCAACGAGTGGCTACAAAAAATTCAATAAGAGTTTCCTCCTTTCAGAGCACTGTTTTTGTAACCATATATTCCTGAAACAAGCTGAATATTCAATTCACTATCCTGGATAAAGCTTTTTTTTTCCCCAAGACAAAAATATTCCTTCAGAGTCTTTTCATGGCCAGGATTTTCAGACAAAGGTTTATGCTCAGCAATGCTCTACTTGATTTTCTTCCACAGTTTTTGGTGCTGTGGCTTGAATCAGGACTGGGTCACTTGCTGCTCAGCCCAGGCCACTTTAGCAGGATGGATCATACCAGAGTCTGTGATGATTCCCAGACTTCATCAGAGTTCCAATGTCTGAACACTTGAATAAGTTTTGCTTTTGACAAACTAGTGCTCCACTGGCCTTATACTGAAACACCGCATAAGCATTTATTCTTGTGGCTTAAGTGTTTTAGCATAATCTTTGATTTAATTTGTTCACCACTCAGGGGTCTCATGAATGATGTAGAAGCATAGTGACAAGACTCTCTCTATGTGATAATTTGTTTCTAATTCTTTGTTGTCATTTGAATATGAGTAATCATCTCTCATTCCATGAGTCTCTAGTTTGTTGCCCATATTCTTACATGCACAAATATTATGGTACCAAATAGTACTAAATATTTAGCACTTAACAGTTGAAGCTCTGCAGAATTGTACTGAGGACAATTTAGAACTTTGATGGCCACTTGTGGAACTTGATGTATGAACAAAATAAGCCATTTATGTGCTGCCTTAGAATGAAAAGATTCAAAGATTATAAATATTCAATAGTCAGTATTTTTTGATTGATATAAAGAGGTCTCAATAATACGTGAAAATTCTAAAATTATTTCCATCAAAAATGCCCTGGAAAAATGTAAAAACATGGAAATTATTTTCTCTCCTTCTCCCCACCTAACTGCAAACTGGCCTCCCTCCTGGACTCTTCTTGCACTTTGATTTCCTCCTTCATATTAGTCTATTCCTTTTTCTCCTGTACTATTTCCAAGGTTTTCCCCTTTTCTAGACCACCCCCTCTATATGCTCCTCTCTCACTCAGAAATATCCTCTCCTAATATCTAACTCGGGTAGAGAAATTGGCCAGCCTCATTATTCCTATAGTTTGCAAACTCAGTAAAGATCAGATTTTCAAAATCCAGCTAAAAACTTTTCAAACCCTCATAAAGAAAGACAAAAAAAAAAAAAAAATTCAGGATTGATTTGAGAAATTACAGTTCATGATTTCCTTATTTCTATGAATTAGTGATTTCATCGTGAGACCCAAAGTTTCTAAAACTTGGTGAGATAAAATAGGCTGGGTTGATTCCTGAAATGACTTCAAATATATGCATCAATATTTGACCATGGATGTGTATAAAAAGTATAAAAATGGGACAAGACCTCTTAGCAGCTATCCTTAGGTATTTTCTGTTAAAATTGCTTGGTTAAAATTCAGGTCTATAACAAGGGAAAAGGTAAATCCTTCCTTGATCTCAGAATTCGCTTAACTACCCTCTTCTGAGAATATCCTGGTCTCAATAAGGGTGAAGATATCAAAGCTACCTAATCTACTTTTGTTGTTGTTGTTGTTGAGTGACCTCTGGGTGGGCCCCTCAATGAGTAGTGTACTCAATTCAGTAGTCTTTATACCTAGAATCTAAAATTATATCAATCTAACAAAAATCCAGGGGATGGACCAGAATTAAGTTTCAATCTCCTATTCCCTCGTATGGCTGGGTGTCACCAAGGCAGTATACCAGCCCAGCCTTCCTAGAATGCCCACAAAAGAAAAGAAGCTGGAAGTTCTAAAGTGGTCATGGTAAAATCTTGAATATTTAAAACAAATCTGTATAGCCACCTTGCCCTTTTGTCCTTATCAGTACATAAGAAATCATCAAGAGGAGATGGTCCTTTTCTGAGAAAAGTTGTACTTAATGGTCAAACTGTCTTACTATGATGTGTAGATCAGGAGGAGGTGAGGGAAGTAAAGGTAGACTATCAGCTCATCAAGTAGCTTCTGTCATAAGAGTCACAGATTGACAAACTGCAATTAGTCTGGAAAGCTGAACACAAGACACATATTAATTTCAACAGCTCTATCAGTATGACTGAAATTAACTCATTAATAAAAGAAAAAAAAAGTCAGCACTGGAAGTGTCACAGATAGCACCAATGCTTACCAATATCCAGATGTAATCAATCTGCCACAAGTGACCAGAGAGCCATGCTCCATGGGATGTCAGCACCTCCATCTTGCAGGTTTTCATAGGAATCACAAATTTGGCATGTAATTATAGCCTCTCCATCAGTTTTTTTTTTGGTGTGTGTGTGTGTGTGTGTGTGTGTGTGTGTGTGTATGTGTGTGTATGTGTGTCCAGAGTCTTTTTGGGTGTGTGCCCAGTGTATGATGGTGGATGTGTTGCCATGTCCAGTGTGGTGATGAGTTTACACAGTGATCATGGTAGTAGGGGCAGTACAGGCACTGTCTGGAACCTGACGCCCATCTGTTTCACCAGTGTTACACCAGAAACAGCCTGCTTCTGTGGGCACCTATATGAGTCACCCAGAAACTTCAATTAGCAACCACAATTTGACTCCACAGTTCATATCCTCAAAGATGTGTGCCTTTAATCTGCAACATTTCCAGTTTGAATTCAGTCCACTGAGTGGACTAACTATGCACACTTTCCATTCATGAATTTAATACAATTCGTATTTCTCGAAGTAGAGGTGTGGATTGTTTCTAGGTAGGAGACATTAAATATTAAATATTCTATTTGCCTTTAGATATATAAGTCATTTAAAGTATTTTCTAGGGAAACCACAGTTGATGCGCCACTTCCACAATTTTTTCCA
>NW_012149297.1:67600-68964 GCF_000956105.1 Propithecus coquereli
TTTATACGTAACAGAGTTTAGAAAAGTTTAGAAATATTATGTCACTAAAAATTTTAGTAATTTCAAGAATACTGTTCTTTAGTAAACTATTTATTTACAGGTTTATTGCCAATCAAGCAATGGGATAGTTCCCCAAAAGCAAAGGGTGTGGAACTCATTGGAGGATGTTGTAAATTTATAAAAGAAATGCAGTGGCACTTTTTCAGGATGCATTTCAGAATCATCTGGGGAATATTTTCAAAATGCACACATACCAAAAGCCAGTAGCTTAAATGAAATGTTAAATAAATTAGACTACATAAAATTAACAGTTTTTTCCAAAAAAATCATAAATTATAGGCAAACTGTGCAATTATTTGCAATCCATATACAGAGGACTAAGTATGAATGAACTCTTAAGAATACTTAAGAAAAAGAATCCTAGTAAAATAGATAGATATACAGATGCTTCACAGAAAAGTAATACCTGTTTTCCTTTCTTGTATCTGCAACAATAAAAACATAATTGCAATGTAAAATCATGTCATAGCAACATTTGTGGATGCATTCAGAACAGAATACAAAGAATAAGTAGAGGTTGTAATAGATTATACCAGAAAAGAAGCAAGGTCTAAATCAATAATCAAATACCTCACCTTAGTAATCTAGAAAAAGAAGAGCAAACTAAACCTAAGTGAATATAAGAAAGGAATTACAGTAATAAAGATAATAACAGATATTAATTTTACAGATATCAAATTTATATAAAACTAATATAAAACAGAGAAAAATTTAAGGAAACCAAATAGTCTTACAATAGATAAACCTCTAGCTAGAGTGATCAAGAAAAAAAAAAAAAAAGAGGACACATATTAGCAATATCAATAGTAAAAGAGCATATACCCCTACAGAGTCTATAGATAATAAAATACCAAGAAGATATTGTAAACAAAATTTTTCTGCAAAAAACTAACTTATACAAAATGGATTAATTTCTTAAATATCACAAATTAAGAAAACTGAGATAAAAACTAGAAAATCCGACTAATCCTCTAGTTACTATAAAAACTGAATCCATAATTTTAAAACCTTTCTATAATGAAATCTTCAAGCCCAGATGGTTCCATTGGTGCTCATTTTATCACTTATAGAAAAGCAATAACAATCAATCCTACACAATATCTTTCAAAATGAGACCAATATATTACAACAAAAGTTTTATAAACCATCAGCCTCCATATACGTGGAAACAAAGTTTTTACCCAAATATTATCAAGTTTATTAAAATATATATAAAGGTGAATACCAATAAAAGAAACAAGGAAATCATATTATAATATTAATAGACGACAAGAATATATCTGACAAAAGTCAATAGTGAGACA
>NW_012149297.1:70889-71495 GCF_000956105.1 Propithecus coquereli
ATCTCCCTAGTGATACACCACTTAACAGCATGTGCCTATTGTCAATGATTTACAAGTTGCAGAATATTTTTCAAATATCTAATCACATTTAATTTTCACAACAATCTTGTAAAGTGATCTGAGGCAAAGTGTTGAAGCAATCAGGGAGATACAAAATATAGATAGTAGATGCTGTCATTAGATAATAAATGCAAGGCTGTTACTGACTACATATTAAAATGAGGTAACTAGTAGGTATTTTTAGTTTAATTAATTTTTGTTAAGTTGAAGTTACAGGATTTTAGATGCAACATTTAGGGACAAAATGGTATGAATAAATCAGGTGACCCTCAGAGCCTGAAGGCTTTGGATTTTCACACTAGGCAATTTCACTTTAGAAAATGTGAACAGAATGAAACTTGGCAGAGAAAGGACAACCCACTAGAAGAAAGAGCTGAGTAATTTTCCTGCAGAAAAAAAGTCTACATATTAGAAATGCAACAGTTAGGTTTATAAGTAATTAACATTTGTTGAGTGAGGGCAAAATAATGAATAATTTGCATATTCTTGTGAGAGTTTGTGTACATATATATGTGTGTATATATATATATATATATAGAGAGAGAG
>NW_012149297.1:73472-74844 GCF_000956105.1 Propithecus coquereli
ATAGCACCTACATTGTATTAGGTATTACAAGTAATCTAGAGATAATTTAGAGTGTATCAGAGGATGTGCATAGTTTATAAATGCTGTGTCATTTTATATGAAGGACTTGTGTATCAGCAGAGTTAGGTATCGAAGAAGGTCCTGGAGTCCATGCCCCACGGATACCGAGGGTCAACTATGTATGTTTTATGAGGGCTTTTTTTCTATTTTAGGAACAGATCGACACAAAGAAAGTTGTCACGAATGTCTGGATCTCTAATGCAAGAGTTTGAAACAACTAAAATATTCTTGAATCACCAGAATGTTTGGCTATCTTGCTATTAAAACACATTATTGTCATCATTGCCTAAGAATTCTGTCATTCTCAGTCTTGGAATGTTTGACATCAATTAACAGTTAAAACTATGTTTACGGAGATGTGAGCAACAATGTGACAATTACGTAAGCACTCCCCAAAATAACAGTTTTTTCATATCATTAGTCCAGGTTTTCAATTCCAGGAAATAGAGAATTGCTTCTACATTTGTAAGTGGCACCGGGGATGCAGAGGGACAATGTTCTGGTGTTGCCCTGGGGAGATAAGTGGAAGGTAGGGAGCCCTGGAAGTTTGAGAACAACGTGACAACTCCTCTTGTGCAGCAGCCTTTCTTGCTTTCTGACTGTGATTTCCTTTGGAAGCTGGCAAGGACGATTCTCCCCTGAGGGAAATGTGTTGCCCTCAACTGACACGGGGGGCAGCAACTACTATGGGTTTATTATTAGATGTGCCTTTCAGAAGTGAAGTTTTTAAAAGTTTCAGAAAGTGGTGTTTAAATTACTGTAGCTGCAGGGCACCTGTAGTTTATCTACTAACCATGTATGCATGTTTTAGGAAGCTATTTAACCTGCAATTCACTTTTTTAAAAAAGAGTAGTCACCATAGCAACTGACATGAGAAAGTTTTGTGCTAGCTTACACACACAGAATACTCTGCAGACAATGGCATAGGTAGGCTACGGCAGGCATAAACTACAAATGCCTGGTTTCAGGAAGGTAAGGATTAACTCATTATTTTAGTCATTTTCTTCTCATCACCTTAGGCAAATGCTGAGGATAGTGAAGTATACATAAGTAAAGTAAAAACTGCTACATGCAACACTGCTATTGGCAGCGATGGAAGGCCTGCCTTGGCGTCGTCTTAGCTATTTTAAAAGAAAGTCCAGTGTGGTTAGTTTGTACTGCACACTGCCCTGGGGCGCCGCGGCGGCGGCGGTGACACGCCAGCTGTCCTGCGGGTCGCAGCTGAGCGCAGGCTGGACGAGCTCTACTTGCCCACTCTGCGTACTGCTCGTGGGCGCCTGCTGGGTGGGGCCGGGCTGCTCCCTCCCCCCTC
>NW_012149297.1:74894-76014 GCF_000956105.1 Propithecus coquereli
AGTAACAAGATCAGGGCTGTTTCCTCCACAACTGTATTCATCAATCTGAAGATTCTAGCCAGTTTAATAAGACAAGAAGAAGAAATAAAAGGGATTGGAAAGGAAACAAATAAAACTTTTTATTTGCAGAGACATTATCTACATGGAAAATACAAAGAATCAATAGAAGAGAAAAAGCTATGTGACCTAATAAACTTATATACTAAGATGCAAAACACAAGTCAATAAAAGTCATATTTGTAAAAATTAGCAATGAACAATTCAAATGAAATAAAAAGACAATTCTATTTATACCACCACCCTCAAACTTGAGATATTTATGAATAAACTTAAGAAAATATCTGGAAGACCTGTTCACTGTCAACTACAAACATTGCTGAGAAGATAATGTAGAGGATTAGAATATGGTGCCCTAAAGTACGTCACTCTGGCATAAGGATTATTTTGAGCTAAAGGCAACTGAGAAAACGTTGGCACAGGATGGGCTCTGTGCTCTCCCCCGTCTACCTGAAAAGGGTTCAGATTCCTCTTGTGGGGATTACCCTCCTCCCTTTCTCCTGTAATAGGAATGGGAAAACAACCTTATCACCAGGAAAGGAGAGGACATCTAGAAGAGTCTACCCTTACCTACCTTTTCTACCATTAGTGTCCCCCATATACTTACCTTTCCACAATTTACTGCCCCTAAAAAAGTCCAGAAACTTTTGTACTTTTTCTGGTCACTCCTTCATAAATTTATCATCTTACTCTGAACAGCCTAAAAGCCTTCAATCTCAGCTGCTTCTTTGGAAGTTTTCTCTTCTTTATGAAGCCCTCTCCAGCCCCCTGCCTTCTTATGCCATGTAAAATTTTTAACATCAAATGAAATTTGTGTGCTTTGCTCCTGTTAATCTGTCTTTTGTCAGTTTATTTTGCAGGCCCAGCCACTGAATCTAAGATGTTAGAGGAAAATTATTTCTCCCATAAAATAAGTAAATAAATGTGAAGATATAACAAGTTCATGGATGCAAAGAACTAATATTATTAGATTGTCAGTTCTACCAAATTAATCTGTGGATTCAATGTGCTGCCAAACAAAAATCCCAGCAGGCTTTTTAAAAATAGAAATTAACAAACTTTC
>NW_012149297.1:80318-87327 GCF_000956105.1 Propithecus coquereli
TTAGTTTGAAAGTATGTTTTAATGTTAGATCTTCCTTCTTAAACTCCCTTATTTAAATTTGTTTCTGAATATATCTCACAGAAATCATCAATTTGCAGATTATTGACGACTAGTATAATAGTTAATGAATAACTTAAATAATATATTTTTCATATTCAGTTAAGGTAATTGTAAGGCTGGTGGCGGGCACCCCTCCGCTCCCTAAAGAAAAAAGAGGCCCATGAGTCCCACCCTAAAGGCTGTAACAAAGAACTCTCTACTTTGTGCGCCAAAACTTCCCGCCAAAGGAAAACCCCCATCCCCCAACTCCAAAACCTTTATAAGCCCGCTCAGCACTTTCCGGTGCGCGACTTCTCAGGCCCCCTCTCTCTCCGGAACTTCGCCTGGTAGCACTCTCTTTCCGCCTCCCCCAATAAAGCCTCGTTGCTTGCGCTTTACACTCTGCTCGTCTTTCTTTCTCTGCCACGGCCCATCCAAAAACCTTACAGTAATCAATATTGATTTGACTACATTCTATGATATTTACATGACTTTTCTATGTAATATAATTAAAAAATGATCCCTGAGCTCAAGAAACATATAGTATAAGATAAGATGATCAATAAGAGATAACCTAAATAAAATTTAAATTATATGATTCATGCACTAAGTAATTCATAATTTTACATGAAGAAAAGACCAAAAAAAAAAAAAAAAGAAAAGACCAATTCAGGCTGATGTAAGGATCATGTCATGTAGGCTGTGGCTTTGCTTGTGACTTACAGTCTAAATAAAATTTGGTATCAAGAAAATAGGAAAAAGGCTAGTCATATAGTCAAATGTAGATGGTAAAGTCGTAAGAATTAGAAAGAATATGGCATGACTGAGTAGGATAAAATGAGTTAGAAAATACTTTAAAACCAACTTGAAGTAGTGAGCATGAAATAATCATTTTCATAAAAATAAAGTGAAGCTCTGAATAGGGTGCCTGTACATAATTAGTTGCCTAATAAACTTTTGACATGTAAACAAGTACAAGTTTGGGGAAAAATGAGAAATAGCTTGAGGTATGATGGATATGGTAGATTGAAATTCAATCAAAATATGAAAGTAGAACCATACTGTGTCTTTTTAAAAAAGTATTTTCCCAGCAATTATCAATAAAAAGTAAAGGGTAATTGTGGTCAGTGATGTGAAATTAGAATGGTCAAATAACTCATAGAAATTTTGTATCAAAAAAATCAAGAATATTTCCTAGAGCCTTAATCACCTAATTAAGTATACTCTTGATCTTAAGACAATGTTGTAGGTGATTCTTAGATTTTATTGAACCTGGAAATCATCTCTCCCAATACACACTCTATTTATAGACTACTTACCAACATTTTACAGAGGCTAATTAGGGAGAACTGCACAAATTTTTCTAGAAAATGCAAAAAAAGAAGCTACAGTTTTGAATGTAAATATTTTGGTTGGTATGATAAGACAACGAAGGATAAAATATTCACTCCAAGAAGCAAATTTCTGGCAAAGAAATTAAGAGTTATAGGAGTGAACTCCAGTATTATGGGTCAGGAATGTGAGAAATTATTTTTGGTGAGTCCAAGATTTCAGCTATGCATGAAGAGATTTTTAAGATTTGAGCTCAGATGACAGAAGGAAGATAACATAGTAACCAATACTAATAAATACTCAAAGCCACATATTTTACAAAAATATGTCTAAGAATGAACAAATGATGAAAATTTATCTTTAGGAAAAATGCATATGTCATAAAGCAGACCTGTAAGTTAGGTAGTCATTTGACTTAGAAATTCATATCATACCTGTCCTTCCTTCAGTAAATTGACAAATTCCTTACGGACATGATTCTAGATGTATAAAAGATGATATCCTACTTATCTCTATTAATATCTTATATAAATAATTTTTATCATCTTTTTTCATTACAAGTCTTATTAGAACAGTAAGCCTTCACCCAACATAAAATGCTAAAATAGCTTTTGTTTAAATTCACTATTGCATTCTCCATATTTCTCTTTAAATAAAAAGGGAGGGTAGTGACAACTTTAAAATATATTTATCATATTTTCTCCTTAGGCTTTAATTTCCAACTTTTTGTGTATTAAATTCAGGATTGTATTGGTCAATGTCAAATGTATATGTAAAATTCCTGATCTGGTACTAGAATGTAAAAGTATTCTAAAGAAAATAGTTATTATAAATATAAAATATCATTACCTTCATTTAATATAATAACTGACAATCTTTTCGAGTACTTCAAAACCAGACAATTGTTTACTTGATATTCATTTTTATTTTCAGATAATGAATGAATACTAACAGTACTTTTAAGAGGTTATGGAAAGAAATTTTAAAGGTGAAAGACTCTTCTACGACATGTCAGTGAAGCCCTGAGACATCTCGTTTTTACTTTCATCATCAGCAAATGTTGATTGAGCATTTTTACTTAAAATACTCATTCTGGTAGAAGAACAAACTCACGATCTAGTGTCACAGCCTATATTTGAGAGTTTCTGTCAGCTGTTACCTTCACACCCTTAGCCAATCACTTAAATATTCTAGAATGCATTGTCCTCATCTGATCAAGAAGAAAAAATATGCTTATCTTTGGAAGTGTTAACAGGATTAGACGGGATGTTCCTTGTGAAAATTGATAGCAAAGTACCTTGAAATAATGTTAATAAAACATCCTTGGGGTACTGCCCATAGCTTCCCTGTTGCTTGCCTTTGAGGGACTTAACTTCAGAGAGAATGTGTGGCATTAGCAGAGCCTTGGAAAATGTACTGGTTGTAGATACACGGAGATTAGAGATTTCTTTCTAAACAAGGAATATTTTGATCTTAGATCTGAAAATATAGTCATTTAAATTTGAGAATGCCAACTTTAATGAAAGAATTAAAATAAATTTATGTGTTATGTTATTTAATTTAACTTTTATTTGACAAAGTTAACATGCCATCCCTTCATCTTCAGATCTACTTTGTGCAAGTCCAAAGGAGATCTGCTACAACTTTTTGTTCTTGCCTTAATATTTTATTTGAAAGGAGATAATCTCATTAGCATTATCTCCCCAGAACAAAGGTATAACCATGAAAAATTACATTTTAAATTCACGTAAATGCTGGGTGTTTTAGGAGTAAAATTTAATCTTAACTTGATTTCCTCTCTGCTGGGCACCACTTTTCTTTCTTGCCTCTGGAAGTCAGCATGTGAATTCTGCTGGTATAAAAGATCTCATCTAAAAAGACTTCATTTTCTCAGCAACCTTAGCTTCACATCTGTGTCAGGCATGTGCCACCTGTTTTTACTTCTTTGACTGCACACTTGGCTCTGAATTACTCATAGCTTTTCCTTAAACTCAGAATTTGGTTTCTCCCAGACTTGTAAATCTTTGCTTGATGTTAACACACTATTTCGTTTGGTCTCTAATTGACTTCATTTTGTTTCTCATGGTCTGAATATTTTTTTACAGGTTTGTTTGTTTATTTGTTCATTTATTTAACATTTTATTTCTATGCTGTTTATTGTGATCCTAATTTATGATTCCATGTCCACACCATACTTCACCCATTTCTTGAAGGGGCAATATTTTTTCTAGTTATTACTCTTGGCCCTATTCATTTCTGGTTTCTTGTGAATCTTTCTCATTTTTATTCATCTTTTTCTGGAGTAGGGAATCTTTTTTTTGTTTCTGCATATTATGGGGGTACAAATGTTTAGGTTATGTTGCCCTTGCCCTCCCCCTGTCAGAGCTTCAAGCGTGTCCATCCCCTAGATGGTGCGCTTCGCACTCATTATGTGTGTATATACCCATCCCTTCCTCCCCGCTCCCATCGGCCTGACATCCAATGAATGCTATTCCTATATGTGCACTTAGATGTTGATCAGTTAAAACCAATTTGCTGGTGAGTACATGTGGTGCTTATTTTTCCATTCTTGGGATACTTCACTTAGTAGAATGGGTTCCAACTCTATGCAGGAAAATATAAAAGGTGCTATATCACCATTGTTTCTTATAGTTGAATAGTGCTCCATAGTACATGGACTAGGGAATCTTAATCTGTGATCTAATGATCCTTCATTGATGAGAAATTTTATAGAAGTCAGCCAACTTGTATAATTATATATACAGAGATTTTCATTCATAAACATATGCACATTTTACTTCCTGGGGAGAGTTTCGCAGCTTTATCAATTTCCTTAAGGGGCCTCTGACTCTTTAAAAGTTTGAGGATCATTACTCTTACTTCTACTTTGTATATCCCTTTATGCCTTTTCTTCTGTGTTCAAATAGGGACTGTATCTTCTACTGGCTTTTTTTCCTGCCTTTTTCTCTGATGCTGGATATTTAATTTAATTCAGTTTTAAGTCTATACTATACTGTCTGCATCAAAAGACAGCTTTGTTTCACTGCTTTGGGTACGTACAAAATAATGATCTCAAAAATTCTGTCTTAGACTTCAAATATTACCATTTACCTAAAAGATACTCTCATCAAATTCAAACCAACTGAAACTGAATGCATTATCTTCCCTCCAAAATTAGATTTCTCACATCTATCAGTGTTGCTACAATTCTTTCTATGCGCTAATGCAAAACATTAAAAGTATCTCTGACGTATCTCTTTCTCAATTCCCAGGTGGAATCTGCCTCCAACTCTGTTGCATCACACAGTATAAACTTTCTATCATCAGCCTCCATTTCCCTCAGGCCAAAATTATTGAAGTAACTTCGTTTACCTTTCTCTAATTTTACAATTCATTTCTAAGCGCTGCCGCCAGAATCACCTTTCTTAAACAATGTGTTATCATTTGCTTTCCATTTAGGGATAATTTCTAGTAGATACTAATTGTCTCCAAGCTAAATCTTACACTTCTAAGCCCATTATTAAAAGACTCCTCAATTTGGTTTATACAATGGTCACCAAATTCAACCTCTCCAGCTTTTTATAATTTAAACTGTCTTTCTAAAATATACCATTCTACAAATATAGCACATGCAGTATTTCTAAATCAATGTTGTGGCTAAAAACACCACCCTCATTTTCATTTTCAAGTTCTATACTATCCAAGAAGTATTCCCTGATTTTCTTCACATTTGTGATACTCTTTATTGAAAGTCACATTAAAAATAAAATCAGAAGTATTTTTTTACAAAGTGTTTTAGCAAAATTTGAGTTACAGTGCTATTTTGTGAATATTCCTGACCAGTATATGAGGTCCTTAATGGCAGATATTGTGCTTTTACTATATACTTTCTAGCGCAGAGTCTTGGTTACACAGGTAATAGACTGAAATATGTTTCTTTAATAAATGAATTCCAAGGGACCATATCAATTTTAAAACAGGGTTTATAATAAGACTGTCACATAAATACAAGATACCCAGTTAAATTGGAATTTCATAAATAAATAAATATTTTTCTTATGCAATAATTGATTGTGTTAAATAATGAATATTATTGGTAGAAATATATCTTATGCAATATTTGGAATATATGAAAATTATACTGAAATATTATCTGTTGTTTACCTGAATTCAAATTTAACTTGGTGTTCTATATTTGTATTTGTTAAATCTGACAACCTCGGTTTATAAAACTAAGTTTACTTTGTAAAGGGTGATTAATCATATGAAAGTTAAAAATAAATGTTAATGATGTGAAAGTTGATTATTAGATTCAATGTTCTCTTCCTTTGACAGTTAGAAAGCAATAGAATGTATCTTGGAAAATCTAGAAATAGATATTTTGAATTTTGTAGCCTGAGGTTCCAACTCAATTGTTTTCATCTCATTGAAATATATCCCAATCTTCCAAGTGAGTTTGTGGCTTATTTCTCTCTTAATCAGTGATTATTTAGTTTTTCAGTAGTTTAATGTATTATAGAAGCTTGCTATGTGGCCAGGCACTCTTTTAGGTGCTGGTAATATAGCTGTAAACAGAATCAACAGAGTATATGCCTTAAAGGGACAAATATGAGATGTAGAGCATTTTTTCATGTTTATTGGCAATTAGTCTATCTTCTTTTGAAAAGTTTCTGTTCATGTCTTTTGCCCACTTTTTAATGGGGTTGTTTGATTTTTTTCTTGGTGATTTGCTTGAGTTCTTTGTAGATTCTGGTTATCAGCCCTTTATTAGATGTATAGCATGCAAATATTTTCTCCCATTGTGTAGGTTGTCTATTCACTCTATTGATCGTTTCCTTGGCTGTGCAGAAGCCTTTTTAATTTTGGGAGGGCTGAGGAGGGGATGGTTAAATTCACATCTAAAGGGTACAATGCACACTAACTGTGTGATGGGCACACTTACAACTTTGACTCAAATGATAGAAAAGCAATTTATGTAACCAAAATGTTTGTACCCCTACTATATTCTGAAATAAAATTTTAAAAAGAAACAAATATGATAATATAAGAAGAAACTTTTAAAAATGTAATTTCAGAGAGCAATAGTACAATGAAGAAAATGAAGCAGGTAGAGTGATAAGGGTTGGATGGGTAGGGAGGCTTTGTGGAAGAGGCCACAGTTGAATAGAAGCCTGAATAAGAAAAAAAGCATCCATAAGAAAGTCTGAGACAAAAGCATTCCAGGCCAAGGGAACAGCTGAAGCAAAACCCTAATGGAAGAACACGTTGACCTGCCTAACACACCAAGGACGCTTGTAACTAGAGCTCCTGGGGATAGGGAAGAGGGGAGAGGTTACAGATGAGGAGAGAGGGGCAGATCTTATTGGCCCTGTTAAAAGACATTACATTCTCTTCTAAATATGTTAAAGATCTGGTTTTTAAGTGAATGTCATGTGAAAAGTTAATTTTAGAGGGTGCTGTACAAGAGCAAAACTAGGGCAACCAGGCAGGTGGCTCTTCTGGTTGCCCAGAAAAGAAACACCGTTGCTGTGTACTAAGGTATGACCAGTAGAATTGGTGACTCAGAGCTGAATTAAGGATTTATTTTGAAGACAAAGCTAGAAAATTCTGTTGAGGAAATACTGAGAGCAAGAGAGGA
>NW_012149297.1:88127-89447 GCF_000956105.1 Propithecus coquereli
AATTCTGTCAGCTAAATCAATATCTTACCAGTGGAAAAAAAATAGAAAATTGTAAATAACAGCAGCAATTTTCTATGATTGGTGAAATGCCTTGGAAGAGCAAGCATGATTCTCTCTAGGGCCAGGAAATTCAACTTTCATCCTAGACATTTCATTCACATACTTTCAAGGTATATAAGAGAAAGAAAAAGCAGCAACAATAAGTCTTAAAGCATTCCTCTGCAATGATAATTTAAGTTCCATAAATAAAAGTAGCCACAAAAATTACTAAAATGTTTGGCACTTCCACTTTTATTAATTATTTCATAGAGTCTCATGAGGTAATATTTGTGAAGTTCTTAGAAGGCTGTAAGGCACATATAAAGCATCATATCCCAGTTTTTTAAATAAATCTAAACCATCGTATAATAATTGTAGAAACATAATTTCTGAGAGGTGTCTTTGAGTTGAATATCAGGTATCATTGTGCCCATTTACGTCAGTGACCCCCATGACCAGTGATGTGCTGGCAAATATTTAATAACTGGCTTTCCAAAGGAAAAAGAAAGCCATATTTATAACATTTGACAATTTCTGGTGTGTAAATACTCCAACCATGGATGGATGGTGTAGTCTGGAGGAGATGAGAATAATCAGTTCTATGAGCAAGGACAAGTTGACTCAAACACACTAGCTTATAACTACCTGTGTTCCCGATAGTCACCATAGTTTTTCTTGTAAGAGAAGTAAAAATTTTTAAAAAAGGAACTTAAAATACCTTTATCAACATATATTTTCCAATGATTTTATCCAAATCTGGACCTTCTTTCTCAAACATGTGTTCTGCATGTGCGCAATTCAGTTGGTTCTTTTTCTAAGCTATTGCCTGCCTCGTCCTAGACTAGACTGGCAAATTCAGCACACACTCCATCACTGCTCCCCACAATATCTTCGTTTGCATTATTATACAACATTGTAATCTTTCCTGCTCAAACTTAAAACAGATTCATCATCCATCTTAACACAGCACTCTAGGAAGCCACTTCAGTTCATTGTAGTTTGCCAAATACTTATAACTATCTATCACTCTATTTATTTCCAGCTTTGATCATCTACTGTTAATCAATATTGAAAATGATTAATATTTTATTGACTCCTTCCCATGTGCAAAGCAGTATTCCAAGCAATTTACATGTAATAACTCTTTTAATCCTCCCAACACTATTAAATAAGCTCTGTTTTTAAATCTATTTTTACAAAGAGGTTAAATAAGTTTCTCTGGGTTATATTTCTCATAAATATAGTCAAACTTTCTGGAGTCAAACCCAGAAAATTGGACTT
>NW_012149297.1:89936-90590 GCF_000956105.1 Propithecus coquereli
ACCAGTAGAATTGGTGACTCAGAGCTGAATTAAGGATTTATTTTGAAGACAAAGCTAGAAAATTCTGTTGAGGAAATACTGAGAGCAAGAGAGGAATCCAGGAGAACTTCTGTGTTTTAACCTATCTTGATGAATGGAAAGACAGAGAAAGAAGGGTAGTTAGCAGGACCAAAAAGAATCATAAATTCCGGTTTGGAGTTGAAAACTCATTTTTTTGGCTAGAGGTCTAGGTATAATTCCCTTGTACTAGGGCAAGGGGAAAAGTCTTTGGGAGTGATTATGAACCTTTCTGATCTGTTCCAGAGGGTATATAACAGGGTTGACCATCCTCATTCAGATAAACAGCATCTGTGTTATCAAGGAGGAAATGTTTTAGAAACATTAATGTCGATTTAATATACATGTGCCAATATTTATAATTTATCAAAGCCAGAAGCCAGCCTTATTATTTATTTTTGGTGTAAATCCTAAAATCCTTAATGAAAGTTGCCTAAGAGATGCTAATTAATAACTTGCAATTCAATGCCTAGGCTATTTTCTATGTGTATGTATATATATATTTTGTTAATTGGACTCCCACTATTTTCCTAAATAATCCTCACTATTCCTTTAATCCATACATATACAGAGATTTTCATTCATAAACATATGCAC
>NW_012149297.1:100860-101101 GCF_000956105.1 Propithecus coquereli
TCAAAAAACAATAGAGGCTGGCATGGATGCAGAGAGGAACACTTATACACTGTTGGTTGGACTTTACTTCTTCAAAGAAATAAATGTAGACCTACTATTCTATCCAGCAATCCCACTGCTGAGTTTCTACCTGAAGGAAAATAAGTCATTTTATAAAAAGATACCTACACTCAAATATTGATCGCAGCACAATTCACAATTGCAAAGTTGTGGGATCAACCTAAGTACCCATCAATTGATG
>NW_012149297.1:102829-103281 GCF_000956105.1 Propithecus coquereli
ACTTTCTTATTTCATTTTCGAGTCAAGATTCTCGTCTTTTTCTTTATTGTACTTTTCTGGAGACCTTTAACAGCTACATTTCCCCAGTTCTCCTGTCAAGCAAATCTATTCAGATTATTATCACACTGTTTTTCTCTCTTTAACTATGAGCAAATTTGAAAGTTATATTCCATTTTTAGATTGTCCAACCCAAGACCATAAAATTGTTTGTCCTCATCATTCACTCATATTTTGAATGATAAATCACCAAATTGAAGTCTTCCTAAAATAGTCACAGTGAAGGTGTGCTGGCTAGTGTTACTCTTCATGCCCCAATTGATTCACTTATTCTTCTGTTCTCTAGGAATGTTTAAGTTATATACACATTTTCTAACCCTTAACTGATATTACTCTGTATTTTAAAATGGCATACATACCTTCATTCCCATGTTTTTTAAACTTTCATGAGTTGT
>NW_012149297.1:105261-105766 GCF_000956105.1 Propithecus coquereli
TGAGGCATTTATTTAAGGTTTTTTAGGTAGGACCAGAGCAATAATTGATCTCGGACTAATTTTTATCCACTACAGAGACAATAGCCTTCTCTATACTCTGATGACCTGTGTATTATAAGTCTTTTTCAGTTTGGTTTTCGAGAAAAATAATTTTTCCTGGATTTTTTTGAGCTCCAGAGATTGTTCTGCTTATTCTTTCAGATGGTCTTTACCCAACCTACATGTGTTTCTCACCACATTTTTCATTCTGATCAAAATCCCATATATGTCAGATGAATCTTTTGGATATTTATCTTCTGACCTATTAACTGATGCAGTTAGATTCCTCTATCAGGGCACACCACCATCTAAAAAGTTTTAATTTTCAGATGCATTGATCAGAGAGAGTTAGCCAGATATCTCTTGAAATAATAGAGGCCAAACTTTTTATTATATCATATATCTAAACCTCTCTTTCATAATAACCATTGCTTTTTTAAGAACCTAAAATGATTCTACATACTAA
>NW_012149297.1:108266-109251 GCF_000956105.1 Propithecus coquereli
GTGAACATATGCTTGAAGATATTTGTATTTTATTAGTGATTCCTGTAATTTACTTGTAAATAATAGTTGTCATTTTAGGAAACATGACTTCACGCTCACCTATATAAATGTGTTTTATATGTAGTATTTCCTGTCATTTAACCCACATGACTATGCTTTATTTTACCACTGAGTTGACTGAAATTTTGGCAAAGATAAAGGAAAGGGTTTTGCTGCTGGAACATTAACTTTTGTATATGAATTAGAATCACTTTAGCAGGGTAGGTGAAGAAGATTTTAAAGGTAGTAAAAGACTGAAATGTTGTCTGTTGTTTCCAAACAGGACAGACAGTTTTTCTAATAGAAATTACTGAGAATATATTCTTTCCCCCAAAAAACAAGTTAAAAAACATCTTCCTTCTAGTTGAGGGAGAAGCAAAAGAAGTAACTTGGATCCAAGCTCTGAAGTGAAGGAGAAAGATGTGATAGTGGAATGAAGTTAGTGTTTGTCTTGAAGGCATATGTCACTTATCTGTGTCTCTGTTGCTCAGCACAGCCAAGACGGCAAACAAAATCATAAGAAAAGGTCACCAGCGAGGTCTTTGGTCTGATGGCCACTTGGCAAAACTTAGGAATTATAAAAAAGCCAGATGGTTTTAGAGCTGTCATTAGATGGTCATGGCCAAGGAGAAAAAAGAACTTTGAAAAATGTTTTCAAAGAAAATGTAAGAAAGTGCACGATAGCAAAGCTTTATTGCTTATTGTAACATTGAAGAGACTAATCCCCATATGGATTAACAGAGTGTACCAAGTATGATGTGTCCAAGACAGAAAGCATACAAATTTTCTGAATTGGCAGAAACAAAAGTGCAGAATATAAAGAATAAAAAAAATGTAGCAGCAAACATATGAGAGTAGCAATAACAACAGTTACAGCCTTGCATATTAACATTTAGATTTCCGAAAAATTTCCTTTTTATGAAATTCTCCTGGAGAAATAATAATA
>NW_012149297.1:110905-112720 GCF_000956105.1 Propithecus coquereli
ATATGTCCCAAACACTGATGTGAAACTGGAAACAATTTTTTCTGATTTCACAATGTTTCTCTGATGGACTGACTTAGAATACAGCTCCCTCGGTTTTTCTGTTAATGCTTAGTGTCAGTGATTTCCACTTGACCTTTGTGGTGAAAAGTCAGTTAGCTTAATTGTATACTATTATACTGCATGGCTTTTTGAAAGCATAAACAATAATTCTCTAAATTACTTTTACTTTTTTCTAGTAAACTTCTTCATGAAAGTCTTTGACATATCTAAATTCCTGATAGAAATATTACAAATGATGGGCAGTTTAAAGTTGACAAAATGTCAAGCGATCTTCGTATTAGAAATTGTTCAATGAGATTTTCTAACCTGTTCAGAAGTGAAAGTGAAGAAAACAAGATGTGTTCATTCTGACCTTTCTAACACAGTAATAGGTGTTCCTGTAAAACAATAGCAGCGGGGAATCTATCCTGTTGAGCAATATCAGTCAGAAAGTGAGATGCTGAGGAGTACTATATGGTGTAGAGGATGATGAAATACTTCAGGGTTTAAGGGCAGAGTCTGGAAAAGTATAAAATGGGAGTTGATCAATCATATGGTTGATGAAATGCCTCAGGTTGATTTCCAGTTGTCTTCTTGTCCAAATACAGACCATATAAAGAAATCATGTTATTTCACTGAGGGAGAAAAATGGGTTTTGTTTTCAAGGGGTAGAGTGATTGATATTTATCAGAGTATGCTACTGGTTTAGAAATGTGTGTATCACTTTTACTTATTTATATATGCCTTATGATGTGCAATTTTGTTTGCAATTAATTGAATAATTAAACCTACACTTCAGAGTATATTGGCTAAAAATAAAAAGGGAATGGTTGACAATAAGAAGAAGCTTGATTATTGGTGGCATTAGTGGTTTGTATTACATAGCAGAGAATGCTATTTCTTCCACAGTATTCATTGTTTCTTTTTTCCACAATGATAAGAAGGCTTAGATTGGATGTGGTCAGTGATGATAAAGGCGAATTTACCAATCTACACTCCATTTAGGAGAAGCTACATGACTGTGTTCTAGCCAATGAAATATCCTCAGAAACATGAAATATCAGTTTTGGGGAAATTTACTTAAGAGACATTGCCTGCATGCTCCTTGCTTGTCTTTTAACTCTGTTTCTTACATGTTGCCCTTTGGATCATGAATGTGATGAGAAAGTGTCCTTAATAGATGGTAAGAACCAGGATTAAATTATTCCTGCATGAAGCTCCTATCCTTAAGGTCTCCATGGATTGAAGTCTTCAATCTTCTTCCAATTACTTACCTCTAAATCTGTTCATTAAAGAGAGACAAAATATGTTTTATCTTGTTTAAAGCCTTTTTTTCCTTACTTGGATTTAATATTATTCTAACTGAAGCAGAATTGAGCCCCTGGAAGTGATGATTTATTTTTTGTTTAGCTTTTAGCAAAGTCTTAAAAAGAGAGAAAAACTCAGGCTAGGACTAGATCATCTGAAAACACAGGTGGAAGGGAATATAGCTTTGCTGGGAAAGTTTTCTGCCTGCTGCCTGAAATCTAAGCTGGCAGAGAGTCCACATAATTTGGAAGCCCGGAGGATTGAAAAATCTCATTGCATTTGGATTCCAAAGTGAAGCATACATAAAAACGATGACAATGAAGGAGATAAGACTATTGCTCTCACTTTATTTTCAAGAAATTTTCACTGACCTCTCTGTCAAATAAAGGCAGATGACTCCAGCAGTAACTATCAGGCTAAGGCTGCTACATTACCACGGATGCAAGGAAAGAAAAGGAAAAAGGAAAG
>NW_012149297.1:113990-115592 GCF_000956105.1 Propithecus coquereli
TTATTTATCGTATTAATGTTTCCACCAATTTGAAGCTCAATATAATGACACTCAAAGACTAAGTTTTGTGCACAAATTCACAAGATCACCCAGTTAGTGGCAGAGCTAGTACTGAAACTAAAGTAGATTTAATAAAAAAGTTCATGCTTTTAACAACCTGGCTACACGAATACAAGCATAGAAACAATAAAAATGTAAACCTAAGAGAATATAAAGAAAAATGTTTATTTGTGTAATAACATTCACCCACTAAATGATCATTATACCATAAGATCGAGAATTAGAGCCTTAAAAACAATTTACCTTATTCCATACCCACTTCAACCTCAGTTTCTCTAGGCAGTTAATAATGGCAAGTACTAGATTTGGGCATGGAAACATTGGGGTGAAGGGAGGGGAGGGCAGAGGATTATGCAGGCGAATTTAGATTATGTCTGACAAAATGGTTTATTTAAACTCTTTTACATATTAATATGTCTGTAACATTCTTTTGGGATCAGTAAAAAATATATTGCTCAAAAGGAAGTGGCTGTAGATGGTAAAACACATATTTGATTTGGTTTAAAACAGTGATTATGCTTAAGGAAGGTTTTCCTGTTTTAATTTTTTTACTGGTGAGATTTGTCCAAGAATCAGTGAGGAGGCACAGGTGTTCACCAGGACTTCAGTATGTCCCTGGCTCATTTCATTTACCATCGCACAGCAAATGAAAGCTAAGGCAGTCCAACCCCATTTTGCAGAAATTAAGCAGGAAGGGCTGACTTTAATTGCTTTGCAAGTCTGATGTTATTGAATGACTTGCATAGATGGCTTTGAAATTTATTGGCAAGCAGCTTGATTGTCAGAGCTTAATCTCCAGTTAACAGTTCTCTCTAACTCTGCTTTGCATTCAGTGGGATCGCTCTGCTCAGATTTTTAAAAAAATGCATAGAAATCCCCATTCTCTCCGTCTTTTCTAAGCAAAGAATGTCTCCCGTGCCAAGCATATTTCAACATAATAGAAATGGCATTAAAAGTCACTAAACTCATTTAATCCAGCACATTGTGTGTTTGTCTGTTCAGAATAATTTTTCAGTCACTTTTGACTGTATTTGGTATAAGAAAAGAGCTTCGAAGCCCATATGTTTACCCAGTCACATAGCACGGATGAGGCTGCTGAAAAAGGTAACAAGCAGAGAAATGTGTTGAAGAAAACCATGATGCACCTTTGGGAATATTCCACAGAATTGATATACCCAATGATGAAAATCAGCACCCAGTAACACCCACTCAAGCTAAATATTCTACCTATGTATTACTAAGTCATTCTGATACGAAATTGTTTTAAAAAAAAGGTCTGTAAAGAAAATGAGGGCAAAGTGTAGCTAGGAAATTATAAGGACACAAACAAGTAGTATTAGCGTAAACAGAAAACTTAAAAAAGAAAACCAAAGCTAGAAAATCCCTCCACATAGTAAGAGCCATTAGTTGTGAACAAAATAAAATAAATAAACTGTGAAGGAAAAGGCCAGTCCAGTGATCCCAGATTGATCTCTTGGGTAGCCCCTCTCATTTAAATTGATGCTGGTAATCAGTCATATCGTTTAAAATATCTCATTCAAA
>NW_012149297.1:117332-119401 GCF_000956105.1 Propithecus coquereli
ACATTAAAATAAAATATAAATAATTATGTTCAACATTGTTAGAAACTCACCGTTATCTGAGATTGACTTCAGGCAAAACACTGTGAGGAGTTCTGCTAACCTGCTGTATTATTAGTGGTACACGTGCAGTATTACTAGTTAACCTGCAAGTAAACCTGCAGTATTCCTAGAAAAATTTACTAAATAACAAACAAACATTTAAAGTCTCTACGAATGATACTATGTACAAAAAAACAAATGAAGAAATATCTATTTTTAAAAATCTACAAAAATTTGGTAATGGAGGCAGGAGGCTGTGGTATTTGCACTGAGACTACTCCCTCTCTCGACCTAACTCAGTGAGGTGGAGACTCCACTACAGATTGCTGTAGGGAAGAACATGTCAAACATCACCCCCTAGCTTGCAGCCAGAAGTACTTTTTCCTGGGATAAGCAAGAATTCAGCATTCTTTTCATGTTCCCAGTGGTCTGTTGCTGAGGCCATATTCTTTACAAATGCAACTGAAAAGTGAGATCTTACTTCTGCCTAATCCCCACTTTCAACACGCTAGGCATAAAAGGAACGTACCTCAAAATAATACAGCAAACCAACAGCTGACATCATACTAAATGGGGAAAAGTTGAAAGTCTTTCCTCTAAGAACTGAAACAAGACAAGAATGCCCACTTTCACCACTCACATTCAACATAGTAGTGGAAGTCCTAGCCAGTGAAATCAGAAAAGAGAAAGAAATAAAAGGCATCCACATTGGCAAAGAGGAAATCAAATTATCCCTCTTTCCTGATCATATATTCTTATATCCAGGAAAACCTAAAGAGTCCATCAAACACTTTTTAGATTTGATAAATGAATTCAGTAAAGTTACAGGATATAAAATCAACATGTAAAAATCAGTAAGGTCTTTATAAACCAATAATGATCTAGCTGAGAAAGAAATCAAGAAGGAAATTTCGTTTACAATAGTTACAAAAAATACCTGGGAATCAACCTTAGTGTTCATTAATGGATGAATGGATAAAGAAAATACGGTATATATACACAATGGAATAGTATTCACCCATAAAAAAGAATAAAATCATGTTATTTGCAGCAATATGGATGGAACTAAAGGTCATTCTTTTAAGTTAAATAAGCCAGGCAAAAAAAAAAGAGACAAATATCACATGTTCTCTCTTGTATGCGGGAGGTGACAAGTGAATGCTTATACACTGTTGGTGGGAATGTAAATTAGTACACTGTCTATTGAAAATGGTATGGAGATTCCTCAAAGAGCTAACAATAGATCTAGCATTCAATCCAGCAATCCCATTCCTGAGTATCTACCCAGAAGGAAAAGAAGTCATTATGTCAAAAAGATACCTGCGCTAGTATGTTTATCGCAGCACAATTCACAATTACAAAGACATGGAATCAACCTATCAACTGATGAGTGGATACAGAAAATATGGTGTGACATATAAATACACACACACACACGCACACACTCACACACACACACACACACTCTCCACAGAATACTACACAGCCATAAAAAAGAATAAAATAATGTCTTTCACAGCAACTTGGGTGGAATGGGAGACCATCATCCTAAGTGAAAGTGAAGTATCTCAGGAATGGAAAAATAGATACTACATGTTTTCATTTAAAGTAGAAGATAAATGATGGGTATACCTGGTCATACAGAGTGATTTAATAGACTTTGGAGACTCAGATGGGGGAGGATGGGATGGAGCTGAGCAGTCAAAAATTACCTATAGGAACAATGTATACTATTTGGGTGATGAGTACACTAAAAGCCCTAACTTCATTACTATTTAATTCATCCAAGTATGAAAAAAACAGCTGTACCCCCTAAATCTACTGAAATAAGAATAATTCCAAAAAAATGTTATGCCAAGTGAAATAAGCCATTCACAAGAGACCTCATATTATATGATTCCATTATAGAATGTATTAATTCTATTTATATGAAATGGAATGTGACATATATATGAAATCCCAGAATCCAAAGAAACAGTAAGTGCTTAGAGATGAGAAGTAAATGCTAATGGGTATGGGTTTCTTTTGGG
>NW_012149297.1:119451-120498 GCF_000956105.1 Propithecus coquereli
GTGAACAAAATAAAATAAATAAACTGTGAAGGAAAAGGCCAGTCCAGTGATCCCAGATTGATCTCTTGGGTAGCCCCTCTCATTTAAATTGATGCTGGTAATCAGTCATATCGTTTAAAATATCTCATTCAAAATTTTAAAGCAAGAATCAAATGTTATGTTTCTCATAACCTAGCTGCCTCATGTTATGAACATTACGGAGAATCTCTGAAATCTCAAATGGAAAATTTGGGTGGCCTAGAGGGCTAGGGTATCCGGCCCAGTGTAAATTAAACCATGGAAGTACAAACACAATTTTTCTAAACATCACAAAATGAAAAAGAGATTGAGAATGAGGTAGCTGGATCTTTTGATTATTCAGTCTACTGGCCAGACTATTTTACATATTACTAGTTAAATAATTAGAACATTTACCCTGTGCTTCTCCTTCTTTCCAAGAAAGATTCTTCATCATATAACTTCTCAGTTGCTCACAGCTCTTTCTTTTAATTCTGTCTTTTCACTTTTCATATCCTAGCAATTCATTCTCTCTCTTGTCCCCTAGTAATCACCCCTTCACAGGCTGCCTGTTGCTGTTACTGGTAATATGACTTTTTAGTTAAAATAATTAATTAACCTTAATGATTTATCAAAACGCAAGACCAAAACTGAGTACCTTAAAGCAGACACCTTTAGAAGGCTAACATTGTTTTGGATTATTAAGAAATAACCTAAAATTTGGAATAATTTATAGCTTTTGATATTACTAGGGCTATCAGAAAAAATAAAAGAAAGGAAAGAGAGAGAGGAGAAAAGAAAGAAGAAGGGAGGGAAGGAGGAAGGAAAGACAGAAATGAAACACGTAAAGCTATTCGCTGCAATATTATTTGTAATATTAAAGACTATTTCAACCCAAATATTCATAAATAGAGTAGTTGTTGAAGATGTTATAGTGCATAGTACATATAACACAATGATATAGGGTTATGATAAGAAACAAAGGTTTTATTTCCATATAATGATCATGAGTGACCTCCATATATAGTTAAGTAAAAAGAAAAAAATACT
>NW_012149297.1:120548-122118 GCF_000956105.1 Propithecus coquereli
ATGACAATGAAGGAGATAAGACTATTGCTCTCACTTTATTTTCAAGAAATTTTCACTGACCTCTCTGTCAAATAAAGGCAGATGACTCCAGCAGTAACTATCAGGCTAAGGCTGCTACATTACCACGGATGCAAGGAAAGAAAAGGAAAAAGGAAAGAAAAAAGGAAAGGTAAGAAGAAAGGAAAAAGAAAAGGGAAGGGAAAAAAAGAAAAGAGACATGAAGCTTAAACATGGTCTATGCAAGATTTTTCATTAGGTTACTTGCAGGTCTCAAAGAAAGCTGCATTTAAAGCTCTAATGCATCTCTGGAGTCTAAAATTTGTGCCAGTGGAAAGGACATTGTGGGAGCTGTTAAGATTTCAGAGGTGAATACTCTTTGATGATAACTTCTGTTTTAGCTATGAAAGATGAAATATATGGAAGAACGCCACCCCTCCCCCCCAAAAAACAAATAGAGTCAGGAACTACCGCAGACAATGGACAAGACTGTTTTCCCCACAGAGTAGGACCAGAATCTTCAGGATGCACTAACAAAATAAATTGTACTACTACCAAAATAAATACTTCGATTTCTGCTCAACAAGATGTGATAATGTGAATGCCAGGTGTTGATTGTTTCTTCCAGGTGTAAGTTTTTATTGCAGTTGTCTTGTTCTAGCCCACTTTACCCATCCCATACTGAGTAAGATGAGTGTTATGGAAGACAGATTTCTTGTCCTTTATCTTAGAGGTCCATGAGGAGCCACATTCACACCTAATGGAGAGAGATGTCTGAACTTTGAGTAAAAGACAGAAATTTGATGAAACCCTTTTGGGGTTTCTTGTTTCTTAAATTACTAAGCACATTCTATATCTTCAGAGAATAGTGCACATCACTATTGGAGTAGCCAAAAGGTGAAATTCTGGAAAAATGCTGTACAATCATATCTGTTCCTCACATTTTCCATATTAATAGAAAGCCTATCTGTTTATAGGCCGTATGACCATGGTCATTTGACATTATTTTCTCATTGTACACATGTAAATTAAAGAACAAATGTACAAAGATTTAGATTAAAATTAATTCATTGAAGTATTATTATTATAGTGAGAAATGGAAATATCAAAGGCAGCCATCTCAAGAGGATGATAAAACAATTCAGGAGACACCCTTACATTGAAATACTGAGCAGTTAAAGTTGTGATAAAAAATAAAATTTACTATTATGCATTGACTTTTCTGATTATTCAAAAAGATTTGCAATGTATTATTAAATAAAAACAGTATGTATAGCATGACTGTTTTTGTAAAATATAGGTATATGTATGCAGAGATTAAACATGAATAATACACATTTAGGACTAACTCTGCAATAGATACTGAATGCTTTATAAGCATTATCTCATTTATTTATCGTATTAATGTTTTCACCAATTTGAAGCTCAATATAATGACACTCAAAGACTAAGTTTTGTGCACAAATTCACAAGATCACCCAGTTAGTGGCAGAGCTAGTACTGAAACTAAAGTAGATTTAATAAAAAAGTTCATGCTTTTAACAACCTGGCTACACGAATACAAGCATAGAAA
>NW_012149297.1:127307-127864 GCF_000956105.1 Propithecus coquereli
ATGAATAGTATCCAAAAATGTGAACTAAAATTGCGTTAATTAATTTTAAAATACATATGTACCGAAGACCTAATATGAAGGGCAAACCTAGTCATCTTCTAAGTATGTAAGTTTGAATAAAAATAGTTCTATTAGAAGTTCAATTATAGGATGGGATCACTGAAGTGCATCTTATAAGTGTTGCCTACTGTAGAGGAAAAGAGATATCATGGTAAGGGCAAACAACTTTTATGTAACCTGTCGCATATGGGTTTTTCCTTTCTATATTATAGAAAAGAAGCAAGTGAGAACATTTTTATTTTCAGCATTAAATAATCTGACTTTTCATTATCAAGAAAATTTGTAAATACCAGCTCATCTTCTCATGAGTAATCCTGATTGCTCAGAACCTTTCTGAGATTAAGAGCTATTTGTATCACATATTTTTACTCAGGAGGCTATAATAGTCTTCAGATATAGTCGGTTGTGTGAATATTTATTTTATTCTATCCCAAGTAGAAAACTTAAGTTCCATATAGTACAACAAAGTGGGATCAGCACAGATCAAAAAACATATA
>NW_012149297.1:128022-129158 GCF_000956105.1 Propithecus coquereli
TCAAGTGAGTCATATAGAATATACCCTTTACTAATTGAGATATGTTTCCCATCCACAGGTACTGACACAAATAACCCATTTCATTGTCTTCCTCACATTTTCTTGTATGAGAAATAGCTAGCTGACCATCAAATATTTGTGATGGCTTTTCATATTGTAGATTTATTGCTGAGATGTAGCTGTCTAGCTAAGGACTATATTACCCAATTCCTTTTGTTCATAAGTAGGCCCCTGCAAGTTTTCACAAATGTTATGTGAATAAAACTGCTATTCATCAATATTTTAGCTGAAGTAATTAAAACAAAGTTAAGCCTTCTGCACACTTTTTTTCTCTCATCTTCCAACTGGATACTGTCACCTAAGGCAACTACGAGGATTGCTAGTTGGTGCAATCAACAGATGAAAGCAGGCTGGATAACTGAACCACCTCTTAGAAAGGAGCTTCCCATTGAATGGAACACCTTTTTAGACTTTCACAGAGTGAAGAATAAATATCTAGGTGTTTTAACCATTTCATATTTTTGGCTTTGTTGGGTACAGCAGCTAATGTTATATTAACTAATACCCATCTATTTCCTCTCCAATAGAAAAAAAAAATTTTTTTCATTGCTCTTTAGCAAAAAAATAAAGGCCCGTTGTATATTAGCAAATGTAAATGGATATGTAGAGGAAGGTAGGGAGTGGTTTTATTTACGACCTATGATAGGAAGTATCACAGGCTCTGCTTTTACCAGCCAAAAGTTCTGGGATAGAAAGCTTAAAGCAATTAGTTTCCCAAGGCCATCTGGCTCTTGAAGTGGAAAGCAGGGATTCAACCAAATCAAATGCACATGATTTTAGCCACCAAAAGATGCCTGATTTACCCCATTTCTTTCCAATATTTGGAGGAGACCTTCTTCATAAAGAGACATAGAGACATTAAAAAAAAAATCTCTGTTGATTTAAATTAAGCAGCTCAGATGATAGCATTTCATTTCCCTCTTAATTTAACCACAGACATAAAAGGCCTGGGTTATCTTCATCAGCATTCTCTCCTTCCAGAGCACAGCTTTATCATTTGAAAGATGTTTTGAGGAATAGGTAACCAAATATAGTACATTCCAAATCATTATAATTGTTATTCAAGTTGGCAGTGC
>NW_012149297.1:130593-131935 GCF_000956105.1 Propithecus coquereli
TTTTTGCCTTTCAAATGAATGAACTCATATAAAGTCTTTTTTGTCTGGTTTCTTTCCATTAACATAATATTTCAAGATTTATCCTTATTGTAACATATGTCAATACTTCATTTCTTTTTATGGCCAAATAATATTCCATTGTATGGCTATACAACATTTTGTTTATCCATTTATCTGTTGATGGACATTTGGGTTGTTTCCACATTTTGGCTATTATTAATCATGTTGTTATAAATATTAATGTACAAATTTTTATATGACCACAGGTTTTTTATTTCTCTTGGGCATATAATTAGGAGTACAATTACTGGATCATATGGTAACTCTATCTTTAATCATTTGAGAAACTGTCAAATTATTTTTCAAAGCAGCAGCATCAATTTACATTCATATTAATAGTTTATAAGTGCTTCATTTCTCTATATCCTCACCAATGCTTGTTATCTGAAATTTTGATTCTTCAAATCTTAGCGGGTAGAAGGGGTATCATATTATTGTTTTGATTCACATTGCTATGAGGACTAACAATGTCAACCATGTTTTCATGTGTGTATTGGCCATTTGTATATCATCCTTGGATAAATTTTTATTCCTACTATTTGCCCATGATTTAATGGGATTATTTTCTTCTATTATTGAGTTGTATGAGCTATATAATCTAGATATAAGTCCCTTTTCAGATGTATAATTTGCATATAGATTCTCCCATTCCGTTGGTTGTCTTTTCACTTTCTTGATGGAGTATGTTTTCCAATTCCCACATATTTGTGAATTTTCCAATTCCCTTCTGTTATTGATGTTTAATTCTATTTTATTGTGGCCAAAGGACATATGCTATATGATTTCAACCCTTTTAAGTTTTTTGAGATGTGTGTTATGGTTTGGTGGTGGAATGTTCTATAGATTAGCTCTGGTTAATTTACACTGCTGTGCAAACTTTCTATTTCCTTGTTGATCTTCTCCCTAGTTGTTCTATCCAGTATTGACAGTGGGGTATTGAAGTTTCCTACTATTAATAAAGAAGTGTCTAATTTTCCCTTTAATTTTATCCCTTTTTTTCATGTTTTTTGGGCCTGTGTTAGGTGCACATGTGTTTATAATTATTATATATGCTGCTGTGCAAACTTTCTATTTCCTTGTTGATCTTCTGTCTAGTTGTTCTATCCAGTATTGACAGTGGGGTATTGAAGTTTCCTACTATTAATAAAGAAGTGTCTAATTTTCTCTTTAATTTTATCCCTTTTTTTCATGTTTTTTGGGCCTGTGTTAGGTGCACATGTGTTTATAATTATTATATATGCTTCTGTGGCTGATTCTTTCATCATTTTATATATACATATAT
>NW_012149297.1:132122-132492 GCF_000956105.1 Propithecus coquereli
CTTACTGCAACATAGATGAATCTTTAGGGCATTATGCTAAGTGAAATAAGCCAGTCCCAAAGAAAGACAAATACTGTATGAATCTGCTTATATGAGGTATGTAAAATGGTCAATTTCATAGAAATAAAAAGTAGAATTGTAGTTACCTAGACTAGGAGCAGGGAAAGTAGGAACTTGTTTAATGGATGTAGGGTGTCAGTATTGCAAGTTGAAAAATTTCTGCAGTTTTGTTGTACAACAATGTGAATATACTTAACACTACTGAACTGTGCTGTTAAAAATGGTTAAGAGAATAAATTATATGTTATGTGTATTTTACCACAACTAAAATTTGTTTATAATGTCAGGTTTTATAACCTGGTGTATGAGC
>NW_012149297.1:133213-133661 GCF_000956105.1 Propithecus coquereli
CATTTTCATTTAATACTTCCACCTCTTTTACACTGAAAATTCTGGTTCCAAATTATATACCTGTTTGGTGAAGACACGTTTGTTTATTATGAATAGACTACCTTATCCCCATTGGACTTACTTTCTTTGCCTGTCTTACACATATCTTTGTTAATGGTGAAGTTTGGCAGTAGAGGCAGAGTAGTTAGCTTTTATGGGGAAGCTCTGAATTCAGAACAGCTAAACAGAGTGAGTGATAATGACGCTTTTTTAACAGCTATATTGAGATATAATTGACATATCATACAATTCATGCATTACATTTAAAGTATAAAATTCAATGCTTTCTAGTGTATTTACAGATATGTGCAATAAATTACCATAGTCAATTTTAGAACATTTTCATTATCTGTAAAAGAAACCTCATGCCTTTTGGTTCTCCCCACCTACCTCCCAGCCCTAAGTAACA
>NW_012149297.1:144760-145335 GCF_000956105.1 Propithecus coquereli
GAAGTTAGTTTTATAGTATGTAAATAAGAACATACACACAAAACTCTTAGCAAAGCGAGGGAAGATTCCAAAGAGTTGTGAGGATGATGCAAAACAAAACTTTGGGCATATTTTTTTAGAATAAAGAGCAGAGTCTATATTAAAACTGTAGAATATGTCAAACATGTAGTGAATTGAATAAAATTAAGTATATAAGTTATTCTAAAACAAATATTGTTAGCACCTGACAATTTCTTTATATGCCACCTACCAGTTATAATTCCTCCAACTTCGCTTAGAGGTAATAATTACCCTCGCTTTTGGTCATTACTCCATGTTAACTTTAAAATGGTATCCTAGGATACATCCATACATAATGTGTTTGTTTCCCATTTTGAACTTTATATGGATGGAGTCATAAAGTGTTATGGACTAAATGTTTGTGTCTCTCAAAAATTCGTATATTGAAATATTAACCCGCAATATGATGGCATTTGGGGCCTGTAGGAGGTAATTAGGTCACCAGGGTGGAGCCCTCATGAATGGAATTAGTACCCTTACAAGAAGAGACAGACAGGTTGCCCTTACTTTCTGTG
>NW_012149297.1:154495-155940 GCF_000956105.1 Propithecus coquereli
AACTCCTGACCTTGAGCGATCCAACCGCCTCGGCATCCCAGAGTTGTACATTGATTTTGTAACCTAAGACTTCGCTGAATTTCTTTATCAATTCTACCAGTCTTTTGGTGGAGTCTTTAGAATTTTCTAGAGACAAGATCATGTCATCATCAAAAAGTGACAGTTTGTCCTCCTCATTCTTGATTTTGATACCCTTTATTTCCTTCTCTTTCCTGATTGTTCTAGCTAAGACTTCCAGTACTATGTTGAATAGAAATGGTGACAGTAGGAACCCTTGTCTTGTTTCCAGTTCTTAGGGGGAATGATTTCAACTTTTCCCCACTAGGTATGATTTTGGCTGTGGGTTTGTCACATATGGTCTTTATGATTTTGAGGTATGTTCCCTTGTTCCTTCTATGCCTAGTTTGTTGAGAGTTGTTTTTTTTTTTTTTTCATGAAAGTGTGCTGAGCTCTAGTGAATGTTTTTTCTGTGTCTGTTGAGATGATCATATTGTCTTTGTTTTTACTTCTGTTTATGAGATGAATGTTTATTGATTTGCCTATATTGAACCATCCTTTCATCCCTGGGATGAAACCCACTTGATCTTAGTGGATTATTTTTTTGGCATGCTATTTAATTTGTTTTGCTAATTTTGCTGGTATTTTTTTGAGGATTCTTGCATCCATATTCATAAGAGGTATTTGTCTTTAGTTTTCTTTTTTTCATTGTTGTTTCTTGGCTTTTGTATCAAGTTGATACTGGCTTCATAGAATGAGTCAGAGAAGATTCCCTCATTCACAATGTTATGGAATAATTTCTGTAGGATAGATACCAGTTTTTCTTTCTTGGTCTGGTAGAATATGGCTGTGAATTCCATCTTGTCTGGGACATTTTTTACTTTGGGGGATTTACTTTTTACTACTTCAATCCTACTGTTCATCATTGGTTGTTTAAAATTTCCATTTCTTCCTGATTGAGTCTTGAATTTAGGATTGAATACAGTCCTTATGACAGATCCTCAACTGTTTTCTAAGCACTTAGAAAGAGCATTGAAACAAAAACATAATAAAACTCAGAATAAATTGATATTTTTGTCAGGTAAATGATTTCATATCAGTTATCAAGAATCAAAGAAAGAAACCTCTTGATGAAGACACAAGTAGATACTGTAAGCAGAAAACTTTTGAAAAAACAATTGTTCTAATAACAACTAAGAAGCCAAAGGGGACAAAAATGAAGTGGATGATAAAGACGCTTTAAGTGGAAAATAAGTGTTGTTTTCTTCTTTACTATTAAACTTGTAAGGAGAGTTTTCTCTGAATGTTAAAGGAAATCTTGTAGATTTGCATTGATACCAAGAATATAATATTCATTATAAACCCTGAAAATCTCACACAACTGTCGCGGCCCGGATTGCAGAACGGGGGATGGACACAGAAAGAAACACACAGACACACACAAGGAC
>NW_012149297.1:157583-158208 GCF_000956105.1 Propithecus coquereli
GTTTTTCTTACTTTTTCTTCTAGAATTTTTATGGTTTCATGCCTTCCATTTAAATCTTTTATCCCTTTGGAATTAATTTTTGTATATGGTGAGAGGTGTTCTGTTTTGTTCTTCTACATGTGTCTATCCAGTTTTCCCAGCACAATTTATTGAATAGGGCTTCCTTTCCCCAGTGTATGTTGTTATCTGCTTTGTAGAACATCAGTTGGTTGTATCTATACAGTTTTATATCTAGATTCTCTATTCCGTTCCATTGGTCTATGTCTCCACTTTATACCAGTGCCACACTATTTAGGTTACTATAGCCTAGTAGTATAATTTGAGTCTGATAATATGATGCCTCCAGATTTGTTATTTGTTCTTAGGATTGCTTTGGCTATTCAGGCTCTTTTTTTTTTTTGATATGAAATTTAGGATTGTTTTTTCTGATTCTGTGAATTATGACATTGGTATTTTGATGGGGATTATATTGAATCTATAAATCACTTTGGGCAGTATGGACATTTTAACAATGTTGATTGTACTGATTCATGAGCATGATATGTTTTTCCATTTGTTTGTGTCATCTGTGATTTCTTGTTCTTCTTGTAGGGATCTTTCACTTCCTTGGTTAAGTATATTCCTA
>NW_012149297.1:160801-163658 GCF_000956105.1 Propithecus coquereli
GAGGAACTTCTTGAGCAGTGGCAATTAGTTTAAAGATTCCTGTGTATCAGGAGGTTGAATGGGGTTGTAACCTATCTTTAACATCATATTTTTAACATTAGATGATAGGTGGGGGATGGTCATAAATGCTCCAAATTGATGCAATAAATCTCATCCCCAGAGATTTACAGCAATTTCAGTAATATAAAATTGAAGAGAAGCTTATTGGCCTTCAGGTCCTAAACAATTAAAAGTATCCTTACTACGAAACACACATTGAGCCTGCCCCAATCCAGACAGAACAGTGGGAACTGCAAGTTTGGGCCAGTCAGGGGGCCATTGAGCAAGACGAATAATGGGAACATCAGCTCCAGTATCCACCAACCCCTCAAACGTACGGCCATTAATGGCAAGAGTGAGGACAGGTCGAGAGTCTTGAATAAGAGTTTCTCAAAAAACTTGAGTTCCTGTGCTGCCAAAGCCTCCCTGACATTCAGCTTTACGAGTAGGAAAAGAGACATACGGTAGGAGCAAGAGCTGAGTTATACAAGTGCCTGCAAAGACTTGAGTAGTATGGGAAACAGAGACCATAAGCTGAATTTCACCGGTATAATCTGAGTCGATAACTCCCACATGTACAAATATTCCTTTCACAGTACAAGCTGCTGCGTCCAATAACCAGCCCAACCTTCCCTGCAGGCAAAGGTCCAAAGACCTGTGTAGATAACTTATGAACACCACCAGCAGGAGACAGAGTATATGTTCGTGCAACTGCAAGATCTGCAGCTGCACTACCAGGTGTGGCAGCGTATAACTGAGTTGCTTTTAAAGATTGCTCATCTGATGGGCTGTCCCATTGCTCACTGGGTATTGCTGGAACTGGGATCTCATATTGTTGTTTTTGGGGCCCTGAGGCCGGGGGCCCCTCAGTGAGTTTCCTGACTGCATGCCGCCACTCGTCCCATTAATGGGAGGGAGAGGGTTGCCATCCTTATGAAACTTGGACCAGCATTCATTGGTCCAATGATACCCTTTCCCACATTTACCACACAGTGTTGAAGGCTGGGATTTAGGAGCTTGAAAAGGAGGACTGGAACTACTATGTCCCCTCCGTCTACATTCCTTTCTTATGTGACCCACCTTTCCACAATTAAAACAGGTAGGCCAACTATCGCCTTTTTGGATGGCTCCTGCCAATAAGGTAGCATGATAAGTAGCGCCACCGACACCAGCGCACGCCCGGACATATTCATCCAAGGAAGCCCCACTAGCCTTCAAGGGGCGTAAAATCTTTTGGCAATCTGGGTTAGCATTCTCCACAGCCAGAGACTGAATTATTAGAGAGGCTGCTTCACTGGAGCTGACGCTACGCTGAACGGCATCTTTCAGTCGAGACAGAAAATCAGTATAGGGTTCAACAGGTCCCTGCATGGTCTTAGCAAAAGACGGGGCCAAAGACCCAGAGGTCTCAATTTTTCTCCAAGCTTTGAAAAAAATTAATTTTATCTGAGTCAAGGCTGGGTCACCCAGGACTGCTTGAGCCTCCAGAGTAGTATACTGTCCTGTCCCAGTAAGTTGTTCCTCCTTAGGTCCAGGGGGTTTTTGTTGTGCAAAAGGAATTTGAAAAGCTCATTCCCCTGGTTTCGGAGGGGCCGAGGGACAGACTGGATAAGCCGAAACAAAGGGCGGAGGTGGAGGACTGGCGGCCATCTTACTAGCAAGGAAATTAATTCTTGTATCTCTGCCTGAGTGGGCAGTTCACCCGAAGGGTGAGAGTCCCCATCTGGTGGCTCTGGCTCTCCCTCATCTCTCAATTTGTCAGGGGACGGGGCACGAGATGGCAAGGGTTCCTTTTCAGATTCTTCACCTGCGTAAGCCTTTTCTGAGTCTGTCTGCAGCAAGCGTAAAGCCTGAGTTATCACATTGCAGACGGTCCAAATCTTTAAATCAATAGTTTCGCCTTGCTGATGGGCATGGCGAAAAGTTTTAATAACTTGTTGCCAACTATGGAGATTTAACTGCACCTGTGACTGTCATTGAAACCAATAACAATGTTGTTGTACTAACACGAATAATTTTCTTAAGGTGCTTTCTTTTACTTCTACTCCCACAGAGCTTAAAAGTCCTTGAATTAACTTTCGATATTTGCGCTCTGCTGCTGAGGGGGAATTTCCCATATTCTCCCGAGAGTCCCCTGTTGGTTGACGCTTACCTGTTGCCAAAGGGGTGCCTCTCCGGTCCCTCCGTCCTGAATGACACAGACCCTGCTCGCTGTGCCACTTGTCGCGGCCCGGATTGCAGAACAGGGGATGGACACAGAAAGAAACACACAGACACACACAAGGACATACAAGACTGAAGTAGTCAATTCTACCAGTCGCTTTATTATATAGTTTTTCTATGTCCGGCAGCTACTTCCTGGTACGTGACTACCTTGGGCATCTTGAGGAAACACATTTTCATTCCTTCCAGATGATTGCTTAAGAGAAGCAGACGTTTGCATCTTAACTTCTTGCATCTTAACTTCTTTATCTCATTGCCATATGCAGGACAATGAGATGCCTTGGCTTGTTTGCAAGACTCCAGGCGCTTGGTTATCTATCATAAAGCTATCTGTCATGAGAAATAGTTCTGTTTGTCCAACAGGCTGTGTGCGGACCTGTTGACCTCTGGTGCCAAGGAGAGCACACCCAGTTTCACTGACTCTGGGCTTAAGCCAATTTTGCCCAGGGATGGCCCCTACACACAACCTCTCCCTCAGTGCCAATTACAGAGACAGGAAATATTTCTAGTAATCCACAAACTATGCTCCAATCTTAGCTCATAATTATCACCCTTGGAATCTGAATAAGAAAACATTCTTTTCTCCTTTAGGACA
>NW_012149297.1:163708-165546 GCF_000956105.1 Propithecus coquereli
CGCTTTATTATATAGTTTTTCTATGTCCGGCAGCTACTTCCTGGTACGTGACTACCTTGGGCGTCTTGAGGAAACACATTTTCATTCCTTCCAGATGATTGCTTAAGAGAAGCAGACGTTTGCATCTTAACTTCTTTATCTCATTACCATATGCAGGACAATGAGATGCCTTGGCTTGTTTGCAAGACTCCAGGGGCTTGGTTATCTATCATAAAGCTATCTGTCATGAGAAATAGTTCTGTTTGTCCAACAGGCTATGTGCGGACCTGTTGACCTCTGGCGCCAAGGAGAGCACACCCAGTTTCGCTGACTCTGGGCTTAAGCCAATTTTGCCCAGGGATGGCCCCTACACACAACCTCTCCCTCAGTGCCAATTACAGAGACAGGAATTATTTCTAGTAATCCACAAACTATGCTCCAATCTTAGCTCATAATTATCACCCTTGGAATCTGAATAAGAAAACATTCTTTTCTCCTTTAGGACACTATATGTGCTAAGTTAATAAGTAGAGATCTACCACGTAAATTCAATTGCCAGATTCAGTATTCTCCTAAATGACCTTTTTCTTGAGAAAGCTGGGATTTCTTTATTCATGGTTAGGTCAAAGCCACTGTGGACACTGATTATCCAAATCGAGACCAAATTCAAGATCTCCATGAAATACCAGACTTTTTCTGTGAAAATCTCCATTGAGAATGGCAGAAATAGTATGGCTGAATGTAGAAAGTTTCAGATCAAGGCATAAATTCCACCTAAGTGTACACAATACCTTTTAAAACTAGTAGTTAAGGAAGAACTAAAATCAATAGTTAAAAATAGAGAAACAAATAATCCTACTTTGCATCAACCATCCTGAACTCCTAAACTCCTATTCTTTATGTCAAGAATCCCAATTAACAAGGATATTGATTTTTGCAGGACTTTAGAGCCATAAATAATATAATTATCCTCCATTTTCCTATGGTATCCAACCTGATGCAATTTATTTTCAGTACCACCTGAAACTACGTATTATATCATTATATATCTGTGTTCTATTTTCTACTTTTTTTCCTAGGAAAATCTACAATTTGTCAAAATAGTTATGCCTCAAAAGTTTATGGAGTTACCTTCCTACTCTTCACATATCCATACTCATAAACATAAAGACTGTAAATTTCCCTGTGAATCTATCCTTATCCAATAAATAGGTGGATGACTTTTGCTATATTATAAAGATAAAGATAAGATGAGTCTTAAGTATAATTCCATCTATCTACTTAATGTTTTAACTCAGAAACTACATAACATTTCCAAAGAAGAGTTGCAATTAAGGCAGAACTAATTACATTAAGATAACTTACTTACAAAATATTAACATTTGTTGACCCAAATAAGTGATTGGGGCAAAGTTGAGGATGTGCCTGGGAAAAACATGAAGCACAGATAAACCTGTGGTGTTTTTCCCAAAGAGGAATTTGAAAGCTTCAGCATTTAAAGGCATATAGATAGAAGGAAAAACTAGGGAAGGCTGGCTGTGAGGCAAAATGGATACATTCTTCCTACATTCTAGGAAATCTACATTTTACATAAGATAAGGCAAAAGTTAGAAGAGAAAAAGGGATCTCAAGAAGCATAACTTATGTAGATGTCCCTGGGTAGGTAGAAGAATGTCTGATCCTGTCTCATCTACTGTTCTGACCCTGCAAAGATAAACTTGCAATTCATTATTAGTGTGGAATCAAACAGACTTTAGTTTTAGGATGTAGACATAGCCTGCAGACCTAAAGCTACAATTTGCATGCCCTTGCTTATGGGAGGTCAGAGAAGAATTTCCTTACTGAACAATCTCTGGGGT
>NW_012149297.1:167111-167489 GCF_000956105.1 Propithecus coquereli
AATCCTAAACTATTATATCACAAACTGCCCAATCCTAATAAGTTTACTACCTAGAAAGATCTGCTTTAATCCCCTTGGCCCAGAATGAAATATCCTAAAAACATCCTGCTTCTTTTTCCCCTTTTGAGATACTGTCAAATAGTGTGCTTCCTACTACAGTAAGTCCTAATAAACTTAGCTTTACTTTATTAACAGGTCTTCTGGTGATATTTTGGATGAGTTCAACAGTTTTCAGAGATGCTTGGAAACAACATGGAATAGACGATCATGAAACATAAATTCTACTACTAACTTTTTTTGTCCATTAACCTTTCTGGACCTCAATTTTCTCATTACTAAAGTGAAAGTCAGTGCAGACATTTTATAAGTTTCTTTTCA
>NW_012149297.1:169039-170362 GCF_000956105.1 Propithecus coquereli
ACATTTTAATATTATCACTAATGCAACTTTAGGCATTTATCTTTGCAAATTTGTGTGAATAATGTATGTGATAATTTCATAGAAGGTGAATTGTCAATTTAAAGGTTACACATATTTTAAAATTTGATTGTAGTAAACAATATAGGAGAGCACCTGTTTCTATCCTCTAAGGAATAATGTGTAGCATTATTGTCTTTAATACATATATGCCAATTAATTAATTGTTGGTGCTTATTGTAGGAGAGGTACAATGTCAAATGTTTAATGTGAATTAACATATTTAAGACTCATAAAACTCCTACGAGATAGGATGTCTTTTCTCAGGTGAGGAAACTGAGGCACAGGGATAGTTATACTTGGCAACATCATACAGGTGGTACATAGCGGAACATGGATTCCAACTAAGTCTGTCTCCGGAGCCTTTCTCATAACTCCAGTTCCATTATGCTGCTAACACGCATCCTCATTTAAAGACAAATAAAAAGAACCATCATAAATTTAAGTAATATATCTAAATTCATACAATAGATATAAAACCTGAAATTTGCCCTCCCAGCCAGAAGTGGATTAGTTAAAATACAATTGTACCACTGCCTAATTTGTAAAAAAAAATATATGGTATAAAAATCAACACTGTCTTGAAAAACAAGACTATTAAAAGGAAACCGATCTTAAAAAATTATCACTAATGAATAAACCTAGTACATTGGTGGTGATCATAACATCCAATGTAACAATTATTTTATGAATTTAATATACAAAAATTCTACAGCACTAGAAATGTATAAATGCAGATATATTACATATGAATACATTCAATATATTCTTGTGGTTTTGGCCAGCTCAGTTATCTCAGTTATTCATAGATCTATTTCTGTGATGATGCTTTAAGAAGTGTAATATCAACATGTCACCACAGATCCACAGATTCATGCCACAGGAAAATGTGTAAATGTGATTTTGAAAAATGCAAATTAGGTCTCATAATCTGTGCCTATCCAAAAAAACCTGGATCATGCCTCTTTTATAAAACACTTTCGCTTGTTTTCCCTATGCCATTAGACAATATTTAAGCAGCTGAGAATTGGTACTTAGACTTCTAAGGAAGTAAACATGTTAAAGAGCAGAAAGTGACATAATAAAATAAGGCTGCAAAATTTGCCTCTCAAATAAGCATAGGTAGGCACAATGGCTCACGCCTGCAATCCCAGCACTTTGGGAGGCAGAGGCAGGAGGGTTGCTTGAGGCCAGGAGTTCGAGGTTACAGTAATTATGCTCAAATGAGCATATGGCTATATATGTATGTGTGTATATATATATATG
>NW_012149297.1:175442-177514 GCF_000956105.1 Propithecus coquereli
GAGCAAGAGTCTGGATACAGATGAACAGTGAGAATCACAGCAAGAAGCGTAACAAACACCAGGCAGAATGATAATGACAGACACAGAGAGATTTCAGAGTGCAATAAGGTACTGTGTTCAAATGGGAAACAAAGAGAAGACACACGGAGCTGTAGAGAGCTAAAGGCCAGTGCAAATTAACAGGGCAGTGGTTAAAACACACAAGGGGTTAGAGAGGATCTATATTAAGCTAACATTTTTTTCACCTTAGTGTCAGTTAGGATTCCTTTGGGTGCAAGCGGCATACATCCTCCAAATCAAACTGGTTTAAAAATTAATGAGAAGAAAAAGGGGTAGGTGGGCTGCAGGTTTGGTATGATGAGAGGGCCAAGAGTGTCATCAGGTCCAAGTTGTTTCTTTCCCTTTGTTCTGCAGTTTTCTGTGTTGGCTTCATCCTATTGCTAGTTCCTGATGTGGTCAACAAATGACAACTGGAGGGTATACTCTCTTTCATAATATTCCTCAGGAGAGAGAAAAATAGCATTCCCTTAAGTATGCAACACTACAAAACAACAGCAACAAATTTTTTTCCCTTCTACATGACTGACTCGCCTTAGCTCAGGGGAGCTAAACCAATAACTTGTCTAGTGAATGTCATGCATTCATTGGCTTGTATGTATCAGAATTCCCCCTCTGAATATGGAGATAAGGGGATAATGGAAGAAAATTGAGGCTTTGGGAGTAAAGAAGAAGGGGGAGTGGTTAGGTGGTCTGCGAAATGTGAAAAATTGACTCGCCTTAGTTAAAAATAGGAACGAGCTCCTCTCTAACTTGGAGAAGAATATGATGTGAGTGGTAGGGGGCATTTTGGTTATTTTATTAATAACATTTTCTTTGAAATGTGGTTAACATGGGTACAAATTATGGCTCTGTCATTTTTGAGACCCTCAGAAATCATTCAGCCTTTCTATAGATTTATTTTCTTCATTTCCTAATAGACATAATAACAGTACCTTTATTTTGAGGATTAAAACATATAATGTACATAGAACCACGCCTGTCTCATTGAAAGGAGCAATTTTTATTGTTATTGTTATTCATGTTACTGTCCTATATTGTGTTCCTTATTACTCTTTTGTTTGATTTTAGATAAACCTTTGCAAAATGAAAATTCTGATTTAGGTAGGGAAGGGGAAATGCCAAGATACAGCTGAAGAGACATGAAACAAAAGATTTCTCGTGAATGAGTATGGTAAAGAGGTCAAAGACTAATCAGGACAAAGATGTACTGTTAAAGCTCATTAGCACACATAAGCTCCTTGTCATTGGGCATGTGTAAGATGTGCTTTCCAAAGTGTTTCATCAGGTTCACTTCATTATTTAATATCACATTTAATGAACAAAACTATTTCTCATAATTGCATTTAGTTTCCTAGTACCTATAAATTTATTTTCATTTAGATTTATGATTGTTTCACTAGCAAAAAAAAAAACATTGACAAATAATAACATGAACATGAATAATAATTTCTCCATCAGAAAAATAGTATATTTGGAAATGCTAACCAAATGAGGAATCCTCACTATCTGAGGAAACTAGTAATTATTTCACCACCAGTGATGATTTCATACAGCATCATAAGCAGAATATGCATTTAATTTATGTAATATAACTTTTACTTAGCTCAGTGACTAGTCCTGAGTAGGCAAAAAATCATACCATAGTAAAGGAACTGGGGGTTATGGCCTAAAAAACAGCTTAAATTTTGTAGCTAATGTTTCTCAGGCCAAAGTAATCAGAACACACCTGAAATCACAAAATAACAATAATGCCACTGTAGTGATAATTACTGATTAATCATATATGCCTAGACATGAATCTGAAGTCAAAGTAGAATTTATTTTGTAATTATTTTATGAGGTGGAAAAAATCTAAAGTGAATGGGCATCAATAATTTCAAAGGTATTTACAAATATCTACTCTCATCACAATCCCTCCTTGCCTTTATTTTTAGGAATTGCTAACTAATAATATTCAACAATTTGTATGGCAGAAAATAAATTTAATTACACAGGAAAGTTTACATTCATAG
>NW_012149297.1:177564-178718 GCF_000956105.1 Propithecus coquereli
ATTTTCATATGTCCAGATAATCAGAGAATTCAGGAAATATACTGATGACCTGACACTCAAGGTTGAGTAAAAAATGAAGATTCAGAGATAAAAATGTGAAATCTGTGTCAACTTGAAATAAAAACATATAGAGATGAATCTCCATGGCAAAGGTTTTATTTGGGAGCATACAAAGAACAGAATTGCAATTTGTGACATACATGCAGACCAGAACGGCCTCTGGTATGTCCACAGAACAAAGGAAAAGGTTAGGGTTTTATGGGGGAAAGAATAAGAAGTGATCTAAGTTTGGATGGTCGAATTAGCTTGTTGCTGAACTTTTTTTTTTCTGTTTTATTTAAATCTGAAATTATAGAAATAAATGCCATTGGACAATGTTATATACTGATATATTCACAATTTTGAAGTATCTTTAATTTTAATTTTCCATTGCAGAACTATCTATCTATGATTTTTAGAGACAACCCAAATATGCTATTTTTTGTCCTGTAGGGATCTTTATTTTTTTTTCTTGACATTTAATGATTTAAATTTTTTTTTTTCCTTTTGGTGAAGAGGAGAAAATATCAAACATTATCCGATTTCTCAACTCAAACTTGACAGAGATCCATTTATAGAGCACTTTTCCTAACATTTTTGATCTAAAATAAAATAACATAAAATTAGATGGTCATGTGAATGACAAGCAAGACCCAAGACACCAAGATTAGTCTCCTTAGCACTATAATCAAGACATGAAATGATGGCATTCACTAAAGTGCATTATCTGATTAATTATGCTGAGGGCATCAATTAAATTGGATCTAGTCAAATAAAGCCAGACACAGAGTCATCCAATTTAGCTATTAAAAGATTGTTAAGTACATTTATTAATGTGATTTTGTTTGAGGAGCCAGCTTTCCATTCAGATATTTTAAAGTCCAGAAATATTTCCATTCATTTCTCAAAATGACAGAATGACCAATAATAGTCAAGAAAATAGAAGCTTACAAAAGCGGGAACCAGTTAAACAGAAGTGACTTCCTTTGAAATAAGGAATCACCAAATGTGATTACAGGATTGGCGTCCTTCTCAGCAGTCTAGAGGAGATAAGTTTCTCCACATTGGTTTATTGATGCCAATTTGCTGAGCTTTTAAATATTTTATTCCATTTT
>NW_012149297.1:178768-180856 GCF_000956105.1 Propithecus coquereli
TATTCATGAACATAAAACAGATTAATGCTATTATGACAAGTGATCATCCCATGTTTCAATCCTGTCTGTAAATTTGTTGCCCAAACACATAATTTGTTTTATTTATTTCAGAATATTACAGGGATACAAATGATTTGGTTACATGAATTGCTTTTATACTATGCCCATCCCCCAGATAGTATGCATTGTACACATTAGGTGTGATTTTACCCATCCCCTTCTCCCCCTCCCACCTGCTTGATTTCCGATGAATCTTATTTCCGTATGTGCACATAGGTGTTGATCAATTAGTTTCAATTTAATGGTGAGTACATGTGGTGTTTGTTTTTCCATTCTTATGATATCACTTAGAAGAATTATCTCCAGTTACATCTAGGTTAATACAAGAGGTATCAGATCACCTTTTTCTATGGCTGAGTAGTACTGCATGGTATACATATACCACATTTTATTAATCCACTCATGGATTGATGGGCACTTGGGTTGTTTCCACATTTTTGCAATTGTGAATTGTGCTGCTATAAACATTTGAGTGCAGGTGTCTTTTTTATAGAATGTCTTTTGTTCTTTTGGGTAAATACCCAGTAATGGGATTGCTGGATCAAATGGTAGTTCTACTTTTAGGTCTTTGAGTGTCTCCTTACTATATTCCACAGAGATTGTACTAGTTTACAGTCTCACCAGCAGTGTATGAGTATTCCTATCTCTCCACATCCACGCCAATATTTGTTATTTTGGGACTTTTTGATATAAGCCATTCCCACTGGAATTAGGGGGGTTTGTGGTTTTGATTTGCATTTCCCTGATGATTAGAGATGTTGAGCATTATTTCATTTATTTGTTGGCCATTAGCCTTTCTTCTTTTGAAAAGTTTCTGTTCATGTCTTTTGACCACTTTTTAATGGAGCTATTTGATTTTTTTCTTGTGGATTTGCTTGAGTTCTTTGTAGATTCTAGTTATCAGCACTTTATCAGATGTGTAACATGCAAATGTTTTCTCCCATTTTGTACGTTGTCTATTTTCCCTAATGATTGTGTCCTTGGCTGTGCAGAAGATTTTTAGCTTTTTAATAATGGCCATTCTAACTAGGATACAGTGGTATTTTCCATTCTCACAGTAGTTTTTTCACGGTAGTGAGCAACTATTTCAAAGCTAGGCATCCTTTTCTGTTTTAATATCTCTTCTTGCCTGATTCCAACCTGTTCATTTGATTGTAGAAGAAGCCAATTTTGCTTGTTTAATTTGATATTGATGTTCTGGCTCCAGCAGATTGGTCCAGGGGTGATCACTTGAACAAAAATGGGCCGATAATTGTATATCAACTGAGAATTTGAAATTGAGACAAGGAAAGTTTAGCCTAAGTTTAAACACGTTTATGATTAGTAAAATTTACAACCGACTTTTTTTAAAGGGGAATTTCCTCACCCATTTGCTCTTAGAAGCTAACAAAGACACTAGAGTTGAAGAAAAACAGAGAAAACAATACACAATATAAAGATAAATAAAGTCTGTGGTCCCCATCCCCTGGGGATATTAGGAACCAGGCCACACAGCAGGACATGAGCAGCAGTTGAACAAGTGAAGCTTCATCTGTATTTACAGCCTCTCCCCATCGCTCACATCACTGCCTGAGCTCCACCTCCTGTCAAATAAGTAGTGGCGCTAGATTCCCATAGGATTGCAAATCCTACTGCAAATGTTGCATGCAAGGGATCTAGGTTGAGTGCTCCCTGTGAGAATCTAATGCCTGATGATCTGAGATGGAGCTGAGGTAGTGGTGCTAGTGCTGAGGAGCACCTGCAAATACAGGTTATCATTAGCAGTGAGGTTTAAGTGCACAATAAATGTAATGTGCTCGAATCATCCCGACACCATTCGCCCCCCACCCCTGTCCATGGAAAAATTGTCTTCCATGAAACTGGTCCCTACTGCCAAAGAAATTGTGGACCACTGGGTTAAGTGTCTTTTTAGCCTCTTCACTGGTGCTCCAGGATTTTATTTTAGTCCATTTTGAGTCTCTGCAACACAGTCATTCTCAAGGTTTATCACATACCTTAGAAGTCTTGCACCATACTAAAAAGTCCCCC
>NW_012149297.1:182016-183675 GCF_000956105.1 Propithecus coquereli
CTTGAGTAGTTTTCAGAGTACAGAACACAAATAAATATGAAAGAGGATGGGGATTCTAATAAATAAAGAATTTTAAGAAAGTTACTGGTGTCCTAACTCTCTCAGTTATGCATAAAGGGATAACATGAGTATTTACGCTATTTTTAATAAATCCTAAACTGTTCATATCTGGAAGCATTTTGGATATAAGATCAAATTGAAGTAAAAGGCAATCATTTATTAGATTTGTTCAATTTTAAAATCCTATCTAGGTAACTTCATTTCCTGGCAACATATTGCAGTAAGTACTTGAATCAACCCACTTAAAAAATCAAAATATGCTGACAATATACATTGTAATGTAACTTCTTAAATGTATCCTTGAGTTGGTACTAAAGTAAGTCATACACAATTAAGCAGGCATTGAGGGCATTTGCCAAACCTCATGAATTTGAATGTAAGAGTTTTCACATTGCTGTGGCTTTGGAATAAAGCAAAATCCAGACAAGCCTATGCAAGACAATAAATGCCTCCCCACAAAACTAAATTCCAAATGGGTTAGAAAAATCATTCTAAATACAAAAGCACCTCCTTATATAAAGTTTATATGCTAATGGGGGGAGACAAACAATAAATAAAATAATATGCTATACAATTCATCAAATGGTGATACACGCTATGGAGAGATAAAGTACCAAGAGGGATAGAAAGTATTGTCAAGATGGCATGTTAAATAATTTTGTCAGAGAGAGCTAGCGGAAAGATGACACTTAAGAAATGATCTGTAGTCAATAAAGAAGTGACTCATCAAGGATCTCTTACAGATGGTCTTTCAGGCAAAAAGAATAGCCAGTGCAAAATTGCATGTGCCCGTGGCATTTTGGAGAAAAAGCTTGGAGGCCAGTATAGCTGAAACAGAGTGAATAAGGGGATGAATAGAAGGAGATGAAGTTAAAGGGGGTAACAGGAAGCGGACTGGGTAAGACCTTTCAAGTAGGGTGACCATATGTCCAGGTTTGTCCAGAATAATCCCAGTTCACACCTGTTGGCTAGTGTAATTTTCACTATAGTCCGTTTTCATTTTCAAAAAAATCTCAATATGGATGATAAATATATGGCTTCCTTATTTATAAGGCAGCTCATGCTAAGAAAGTCAAATACAAAAGAGCAAAGTAAATCTTGCTGATGATTTAAGATGAGGCTTAAGAATTGACTTTTTGATATTTTATGAACATCACTGGTGATTTTGTTAAGACAGATTTTTAGGAGTTTAAGGAAAAAGTCTATTGGAATGAATTCATGAGAGTATAAAAAGAAAGCAACCAGAAATGATGTAGGGAAAACTTTTGAGAAGTCATTCTGGAAAAAGAAAGAATGAAATTGGCTAGTAACCCATTTCATAGAAATAACATAATTTTATATTGATATGAAAGATCCAGTAGAACATTCAGCTAAATGCTCTTGTAGGAGACACACAAATTAAAAAGAAGAAAAAAAAGGATAGATGTATATTGGAAAAAGATGCCACCATATCGCAGAAACATTTCACAGACTTTTGCTGCATTGCCATATTCTCTTGCTTCACTCCTGCTCAATTAAATATTTCCCTGAATTTCATATTAATCTTTTTTCTTCCTTTTATGGATTTCACCCTTTTTGTAGATAGCCTAAATAAAAGTA
>NW_012149297.1:183725-185913 GCF_000956105.1 Propithecus coquereli
AAGAGAGACTAAGAGACTAGTTTTGATGAGGCATTTGCCTGGAAAACAACTATTTTTACTTAGATTGTATATTTGAGGACTTGGGGCTTGATAGAAGTGATAGAGTTGCTGCCTTCCCCTTACTCCTTACACCACCCCTGCGTGAGAGCCATCCAAAGGCTTAGTTTATTTGAGCAAAAGAAATTATTAAAGTACTACAAAATTTATAGGTCTGGATGACAAATACAAGAGCAAGTTATTTTAATCAACTTTTTCAATTCTCTAAACATTGCTATAAATCAACTAAAATGAATAATTTGTCAGTTTATTATTAAAATTCGTTTTTAAACATCTCAGTTGAAAATAAATGAAGGCTTCAAATGTAAACAATAAGTTAGTCCAAACTATAACTCATTGAATAATCTCAGTACATACTGATTCCTAGTAGCTGAAAGATATTTTCCCTTAATATATTAAAACAGTTATTTTCAAAATAAATACACTAGAACCTCCCATATCCTTTCTAACTTTATATAAATTTTATTCTTTTTTGTCGGAAGGCTGCTGAAATAATCAAAATGTAAATGTGAGTGGGTTTCTGAATGTTGATTCAATAAATGTTTAAAGGTAGAATAGACTTTTGGGGAATGGAAAAAAATATACAAAAATGAAAGGTGATTAAATATGAAGAGGTTAAATGAAGAGATCAAGAAAAGAAAGATATTGGGATTTTTTTTAAGGGATCAGAGAATATAAGGAGAGACTTGGTGCCATAGAAGTGAATAAGCCAGGAAAGAACACTGGAGGCTTTGAAGCAAGCTGAACTTCTGCATAGACAAGTCCTTGGTGGCCAGACATGGGTCAGTTCAAAGACTGAAGTAGGAAAGATTTACTTGAATTAGTAATGCAGACAGAGAAGCATTTGAGTAAAGGAAGAATGGATAAAGGAGTACTAATTGTAAACTAGGGGAAGGTTAGGTAGGGATCGTTTGTGTGAGGGGGGAGGTTTGGGGGAGAGTGTATGGGACAGTGGTTTGTAAATGCAAGAATGTGGTTTGTATGGCACGTCAATTTCCTAGAGCTGCTATGCTAAACAACCACAAAGCTCTTGTCTTACAACAACAGAAATTTGTTGTCATGTAGTTCTGGAGGCTAGAAATACAAAATCAAGATTTCAGCAAGGCCATGCTCTCCTTGATACCTGTATGGCAGAGTTTTTCTGTGCTTCTTCATAGTTTCTGATGGTTTACCTATAGTCTGTGGCATTCTTTGGCTTGCAGCAGCAGAACTTCAATCTATGTCTCCATTGTTACATATCCTTCTCCCTTCATGTGTCTGTCCCTTCCTCTCTTCTTATAAGGACACTAGTTATACTGGATTAAGTGCCCACTCTACTCCAGTATGACCTCATCTTAACTATTTCTATCTTCAACAACCCTATTTCTAAATAATATCACATTCTGAGGTACTGGGACTTAGGGCTCTAACAAACCTTTTAGGGAGACACAATTGAATCCCTAGCATATGGGGAAGTAATATTCATTGATAAAGGGCCTCGTGTTCTCCCAATTGAAACCATCATAGAACACTCATGGAAAGGTATTGATATTAGTGATTACATTTATGTATTTTGGGAAGTATGTATGAATTATGATTTTGAATTATCAGACATGCTAATTCCATGTCTGATAATTTTATCATGTGAAGTATCCCAAAATGTGTTAATATACAAAGATACTCAATGCACTATTAAATGTGATATATAAAAATGAATGTACAAACTTAAGTAAAATTGTTAACTACATTATGGAATTATTGATATGGTGATATATTTTGTAATAATTAAATTTACATTTACAAAATGTTATAAAGACAATTTCAATTGCTATAATTTTAAGTGAAAAAGATAAATATTATGTGCATATTATAATTGCTACACTTAAAGGTCAAACAGTAAATGGAAGGAAATACTCTAAAATGTTAACTGTAGCTATTTTGTAGAGGTAGGATACTGGATATTTTTTCTTTGTACTTTTCTCTATTTGACTAATTTCCAATGAAAAGTGTAAGGTGTTAAGAGAGAAAATATAAAATAAATATCCAGTGATTAAAATAAGTAGTTCATTCATGGTCATTTGGCCAATAAATCCATTGATTACATATTACAAACCTCAATTTTAAAAACTTTAGAATGAATCTGGATGTTGCA
>NW_012149297.1:190216-190660 GCF_000956105.1 Propithecus coquereli
TTCTAAGATTTAGTTCCTTTTCCTATAAATAAATTTAATAGAACTTATTTAAAAGTTAATTTGGCAATTTACATACATAGTATATGAAAAAAAGTGTTGGGAAACAAAGTTCTATACAAAGTTCTGTGAAAAGTGTGATTTTTTTCCTATGATATTAGACAGTGACATTTTTATTCATAAACATAAAATTCACCCTGTTATAAAATCTCAAGCACCAAGAAAAGAAATGCCAAAGAAGCAGAAGAAAACAATTTGGAATAGAATTAATTTTATTCTTCTCAAGTTCTTAAAATTATATCCTCTGCTTTTTATATGAGTATATAGCTGACATTCTGCTGGGCTTCTTCTTGCAATTACTTTGAAGTCAAATTATGTATTCTTCATTTGAAACCTATATGCTCGTGTTAAGATGAAACACAGTTGCCTTTGAGAATAAAATATGTA
>NW_012149297.1:198775-199664 GCF_000956105.1 Propithecus coquereli
ATATATAGAGAGAGAGAGAGAGATTTTTTTTTTAATTTGACAATATGTTACTAGAAAAAAAAATCTTCCTGGCTTTGTTTTAGCAAAGAATCTTTAGAAAGAGCATAAAATAAAAATTTGATAAACTGAACTTCATGAAAAATTAAAAACTTATGCTCTAAAAATACTTCCTTTTGAAAAAAATTAAGAAGTTAAGCTATAAATTGGGAGAAAATATTTACACATATGTATGACAAAGGGCTTTTGTGCAGTACAAATGAAGAATCCTTATACTCCTACATCTCCATACTAAAAGAATATCAGTTGCTGCTCAGGATATAATGCTACTAGAATTTTTGTGCATTTTTGTGAGAGTATAAAATGGTACAATCACTTTGAAAAACAGTGTGACAATTTCTTAAAAAGTTAAATCTATCCTTCCTATGCAATCCAGCAATTCCACTCCTAAGTAGTATCCAAGAAAAATAAGGGCTTTTGCACAAATATTCAAACAAACATGATCCCAGAAGTCCATGTATCACAAACTTTTTAGTCATTTAGCTTCCATAAAAGAATCAATTACTTAGCAATATAAAAAAACTACTGATACATTCAAGAATATAGATGGATCTCAAAAACATGCTGAATGAAGGAAGCCAGATATAAAGAGTGTGTACTATAGGATTCCATTTGTATTCATTTTTATTAAATTCTATTGACAGAATCTATATCAGTGGTTACCTGGGACTGTGTGTGTGTGTGTACATATGTAGACATGATTCCAAAGAGACAGAACAACACTATTAGGTGTGATGGAGCTAATTTTGGGTGGAGGCAGTAGTTACAAGAGTGTACATATTTGCCATAACTCATCAAACTGTAAAATTAAAATTTGTGCATTTAATTATAT
>NW_012149297.1:199714-200300 GCF_000956105.1 Propithecus coquereli
CAATTTATATCCCATTTAAATATATTAATAAAGTTAAAATCTCACCTCTTCCTTCCATTATCTTCATATCTTCCCTATAATAATAACAAAAAGGAAAAACAGCATAGAAAAGAAAGTTATTACAAAATGCATAACAGAGGCAGCTGCTATGATTTGAATTTGGCCCCTCAAAAATTCGGATGTTGCTAATGTGATGGTATTAAGAAGCAGTGCCCTCCGGGGGAATGGACACACTTGAAGCTCGGACTTGCGGGGGAGGGAGGGTAAGGGCATCATAAGTAACCTAATCATCTGTACCCCCATAACATGCTGAAATAAAAATTAAAAAAAAAAAAGAAGCAGTGCTCTTAATTTGTTAATGAGATAAGGCTCGTATAAAAGAGGATTCAGACAGCGTTTGACTAGCTTGCCCTTCTACCTTCTGCCATGTTAGGATGCAGTAAGAAGGCCCTCACCAGACCAGATGCTACTGCCTTGATCTTGTATTTCTCAGCCTCCAGAACTGTGAGAAATAAATTTTTATTCTTTATACATTACCCAGACTCAGGTATTTTGTAATAGAAGCACAAAACAGATCAAGACAGTA
>NW_012149297.1:201545-204254 GCF_000956105.1 Propithecus coquereli
ACCCTGGGGATCACATTTCAACAAGAGAGTTGCAGGGGCCAAATACCCGAACTTTATCAGGCAATCTGAATAATTTGTATTTTGGCTTCTTATTTTTTTTAAATGTAAAGTGAGTTTGCTTCATTTACCTCCTCTCTTGCCCCAACTAATAAATTGTCCTGGGCTGTAAAACTTCACAAGATATTCCATATCTCTAGAAAGTACTTTAATGAACATCCACATTAGTGTCTATCTAAAATCTTCCCCTTCTTCTTAGACTATAGATATTCCCACCCCACTGCCCTTTAAGTACCTTCATAATACTACTGTTGGGTTAGCTTGAATCCACCAGGATTATGCTTGTAATTTGGGGAAGTGATTTAATCTTTCTAAATTAATTTCAATATGAGTAAAATTGAAATATTTATAGTACATAAGTAATAATTTTGTTGTAAGAATCAAATGGAATATTCTTGTTATTATTTATTTATCCTTTCAACTCAAATTAAATTTCAGGCAGGGCACCTAATTCATGCTATTCCTGAGTTCCTTCTCCAGGAATTCCTATACTGCCAAACTGCTGTTGATGACTGTCCTTTTCTAATAGAGAAAGTGTTTCATACATATGTGTAAGAAGCTCTGAACTGGATACAATTTTTTTTCCTAATGGAGAAACCCAGTCCACATTGAGAGAATGAAATAATAAAACCAATTTAGAGAGAAAACAGAGATAGAAAACAGAGATCATTCCACTGTATTGGACTTATGCACCTGCTTTCAATTATTCCCGAAGCTCTATTGAACAATCATGTTTCCTACAGGTGGTTTCCAATCACTCCTTGGATTCTTTTAGCCAATACAATCTCTTTTTTCCCCAAGCCATTTTGAGGTGGCCATGTGTCACTATTGATTGATAGAAGAAACCAAGAAATATATATGTGGGAATTGAATACAGGGAACCTGCTCATATAACAAGAAAAATTAGTTTTGTTGCATTGATCTACATTACAAGAAAAAATTGAGAGTTTGAATCTCAGATTTCTCAACCCATCAAGGGGATGGTGTGTATCTTTTTGTCTCCTTCCAAAAATAATTGAAATAAATATCAACTACTCCTTATGTATTTATCCATAAGTCATCAACTAATTTTGACAATTTATATCCCATTTAAATATATTAATAAAGTACAAAGACACATAAATCTAAATTTTATTCTATGCTTTAAATACAATGAAGGGAATTTTTTGGTTAAAGGAAAATAATTTGAGTGAGCTTTTGTTGAAGAATTCAATGAAGAATTTGTTAGGGAGCAGCCTATAACTTGATCTCATTAAAATTGGCATTTATTAATCAAATTCTTAAACTCTCTGTAAACTAGATAACAATCTAAGGAATGTACTCTCTTAGATATTAGTTTCTTTTTAAGGTATGGTGCATGGGAAGAGTAGCAGTTGAGAGTGGGTATGAGTAGAAGCCCGGGAAAGCTGTGCCTACTTCTGGGATTAAAAAATATTTGGGCCTGTGAAGAAACAGCCAAATAGATTTTTCATAGGAGTCTTCCTCAGAGCAAACTCATCCTAAGGAAAGATAGACTCAGCCTGTCTAACCATGATGCCTCAGCCACCTCAACATATGGCAGAGTTTAAGTGGAGTAGATATCATTAATCAGACTTCCCGGGTCCATCTGCCCATGTGTCATGCTGTTGTGTACTCATTTGAAGTTGGACAATTAATACATTTAAAAGATGATTCATAAGAAAGTTATCGAATTATTTTATTTATAAGGACTTTGAAATTCTGAAATTACCTGTTATTTGATATATTACCGAGAAAAATCAAATCTTTTTGATTCTGATTAACTAATCTGTGACAATTATTACAGCAAAGGGAAAAATGTAATTCCTGCTTTCTCAAGCTGTGCCAGTTGAGGGTTTAAAATGATTTCACATTGTCAGTAATAATCTATATTTTACTCTCACACACCTGCTTTGTCAAGACTTTCAACTCCTGAAAAACTTCATTGTACATGGTTTGTAATAGGTAAACTAAAAAGCAGTCCAGTGGACTATCTGCCAGTTCACTGGAAAATTGAAAAAATGAAGAATTATTATACTTCCATATTAAATATAAAATTTTATGTAACTAATTATTCTTTTCTTAGCTGTACAAAAGCCAATTTAAAATTAAGGGCACATTGTGTCTTTGTGGTTTGTATTTTTTGTTGTTTCTTCGTTTTTGCCTTTCTTTATTCTTCTTTTTTCTTTTATAGCATATTATTAAATCTTAGCCTTGTGTTTAAAAGAATATCATTAATTTGTATTTTATTTTCATGGGTAAGTTGAATAACAATGAATTTGATGGAATTATCTACTTCTATATAAATTGAAAAAAACCAAACATTAAAAAAAGCAGAAAAAATTCTGTCTTTCCGAAACAGGGCCCTGATTTTATATGATTCATAGTCAAGACTTTCCAAAATGTGAGATGGCAAGATGTGTTGAGTTAAATAAGGAAGGATTCTCTAGAGAAGAAAATTGGGGAAAATACTGGAATTACTGGAAGTAAATTAAAACATGTATGGTAGTTCAGAGGCTATGCTCTGGAATTTGCCTTCTAGGATTTTGGGACCATGATCTGAGTCAGTGACTTTATGAAAGTGTGTTGAGCCTTATTTCTCACATATGTAAAATTGGTAAATTGCTATCTTATAGGAATGTAGTCAGGATTATA
>NW_012149297.1:207919-210239 GCF_000956105.1 Propithecus coquereli
AGGAGCTGGATCCCAGAAGTGACTCCTCTAATAGATAGTCAGGAAAGGGTTAACTCTCTATTCCCTAACAGTGAAATAGCAGAACTTATTGCCTTATTGAAGAGGTGTTTACCCTCTATTGTTACTACCTCCACAGCCCTGACAGTGCCAGCAGCTTATCCTGTCTCTTTGCGGCCACTACAGCAGCCAGTCCCACCTGCAGGGGCTTCTTTTCAGATTCCTAATAGCCCTAATGACCCAGATATTGATCTTCCTTTACCTCCTGACTTTGATGATAATCCCCCTTTTCTCCCTCGGGCTGGTACTACTTTTGCTTTCCCTATAGTATGGCAGCCTTTTGGCCCTGGTGTTGATCCACAGTTCCCAAACAGGGGACAGCATGTTACTTATCATGCCCTTCAGTATAAATTCCTGAGGGATTTGAAACACGCCGTCCAAGCTTATAGTCCTCAGTCCCCTTTCGTTCATGGTCTTTTGGACGCCTTTTCTAGTGAAAACATTCTTACATCCTTGGACTGGGAGAATATTGGTAAAACAGCCTTAGAAGGCCCCCAATGGTTCCAATTATGCAGCTGGTGGGTGGAGGAAGCTAGAATTCAAGCACGACTCAATGCACAGCGGCGACCTCCGGGTCCCACGGAGGAGGAGGTTACCGGGTCTGGACAATATTCTACCCTGGTTGTGCAGGCGGCCATGGAGGACCCAGCCTTAACACAGGTGAGGTTAATTTTTCTCAAAGCATGGAGAAAAATTGAGACCTCAGGTCAGTCTGCGCCATCCTTTGTAAAGACCTTGCAGGATCTCACGGAGCCCTATACTGACTTTTTGTCTCGCTTAAAAGAGGCAGTCCTCCATGGGGTGTGAAGTTCTGAAGCTGCCTCCCTTATTCTGCAATCTTTGGCTGTTGAGAATGCCAATCTAGATTGTCAAAAGACTCTCAGGCCTCTGAAGGCTAGTGATGGGACATTGGATGAATATGTGTGAGCCTGTGCTGGGGTTGGTGGCGCTGCTTATCATGATTCTTTGTCAGCTGGAGCTATTCAAAAGGGGTCTAATTGGCCTGTCTGTTATAATTGTGGCAGACCTGGCCATCTCCGTAAAGAATGCAGAAAGAAAAGTGGAGCTTTGTCACATAAACCTCAAAAGCCTCCTCCTCTGGGGATTTGTACCCGTTGTGGAAAGGGGCCTCATTGGGCCAGCGAGTGTCACTCCAAAACTGATAAGAATGGAAATCCTCTGCCACCTCTGAGTAAAGATCAACCATTGGGAAACTATTTGCGGGGCCCTCAGTCCTGGGGCCCCCCAAACAACAACACGGGGCTTCAACAGTATCCAGTGAGCAATGGCCTTGCACATCAACAGATCAATCCTTGAAAGTTACACAATTGTATGCTGCTACCTCTGGGAGTGCAGCTGCCGATCTGGCGGTCGCTAGGACCTATACCTTGACACCTGCTGGGGGTATTCACAAATTATGCACCCAGGTATATGATCCCCTTCCAGAAGGTAAAGTGGGTTTGATCATTGGTCGTAGCAGCTGTACTGTTAAAGGTATCTTTGTTCATTTGGGAGTTATTGATTCAGATTATATTGGGGAGATACAATCTCTCCCTTTCTTCCCTCTCTTTTTCAGTTTCTCATACAACTCAGATATATGCTGGAGATCGTCTAGCTCAATTACTTTTGCTGCCCTACACTCCTTTTGCTGAACGTGATGTTGACAGAACCAGTGGCTTTGGTAGCACAGGTAATAAAGTTTTTTGGGAGACCCTGATTCAAGATACTCACCTTGTTTTCACATTGACTATCGCCGGTCGCCAATTCAAAGGTTTGGTGGATACTGGTGCCGATGTTTCCATCATCAGCCTCTCTCAATAGCCTTCTGATTGGCCCACAACTATTGTCCCTACAGTCTTATCTGGCTTAGGCCAAGCTCAGTGTGTTTATCGCAGCAATGATGCCTTGAAATGCCTTGGCCCTGATGGGCAACTAGCCTCCTTGTTGTTTTATATTGTTGACATTGCTGTTAACCTATGGGGCAGGGATCTCCTTCATCAATTTGGAGCATTTTTATCTATCCCTCACCTTTCTCCTAATGTCAAAAACATGATGCTTAAAATGGGGCATAACCCCCTGCTTCCTGTAGATTCTTCTACTTCTTTAAACTAGTTGCCACTGCTCAGGAAATTCCTCAAGCTCTACCCCTACACTGGGAAACAGATACTCCTGTGTGGATTGAGCAGTGGCCACTACCCCTTGAGAAGCTCGAGGCCTTAAAAGTGTTGGTTTCTGAACAGCTTGCTGCAGGTCATATTGAACA
>NW_012149297.1:210289-211895 GCF_000956105.1 Propithecus coquereli
TTCCTTTATACATATAAATTAGTATATTGAAAAACAATATATGATTGAAATAGTCTATAAAACAAACACTGTAAAGAACCATTAATTACAAAGAATAATAACAATTGTCTGATTTGGAAAAGATTGTGCTTACTCTGTTTTTAGAGTTAAACAACGTAGTTTAATTTCATCAGGTTTTGAGAATTTACATAAATGAAATAATACTATATGCTCTCTTTCACAGCTTCTTGACTAGTACTTCATTATATTAATACACCACAATTTCTTTATCCCTTCAATTACTGATGGTTATTTGGATTGTTTTCATTTTGAGGCTATCCTAAATACTGTTTCATGCATGATTTACATGCACATTGGTGGATCAGGTGTTCTAAGATAAAACTCTAAGAGTGGAAGAGCTGAGTCATAGGTTACTCATTTATTCATCTTAAACAAGGTCAAACAGGTGTGTATTTGTGTGTGCATGTACATTCAAAAAGATATGAATTTCATAAATTCCTTTATTACTGCAAAAACTGTTGCTGTGTCATTACGATATGCTGAGATGTATGACTTAGGTGCTCATATTCGACAATGGCACTTCTTACAGTTGTGTATTGTTAAGTCTATCTCGATGTTCCCTGGTCCTCAGTTCCCAGTGTCAAGAGTGAGTACTGGTACCAAGCTGAGCCAATGATGGAGTGATTACAAGTACAAAGCAATCCCACACAAACAGTTTATTACAGAAAAGAAAGAAACTATAAAAAGTGAAAGTAAAGAAGGAAGCTACCCAAAGCGAAAATACATTCTAGAGAGAGAACAGGTCCGTCCATGAGTGGAGAAAGATGTTAAAGACTCCCAGGTGGTTTCCTTTTATTTGCCTGGCCCCAGGGTGGCTTACAGAAGGTGAGGGATATTACCAAATGATTATCAGGTATTCTCTGTTTTCTTGTAGTACCTTTCCCTGATTGGTCTCTGGCTTTTCTGCCCTCAGAACCACTCTCCTGCCTATACCCACCACCTGCAGATTTGATCTCTACCTGGTTTGCTGGTTATAAATTTGTATTTTTGTTGTTGTTTTCTCCTCTTCTAATGTTTTCTAGTCTTAGAAAAATACTAAAGCTACTGGTCTTTGCTTGTTACTCAATGATATTTTTTTCTGGGTCTGTGAGGAGGATGCTCTGTGGCTAGCAAGTGCTCCCACACAGGTTTCAGAAATTGAAAGAAAAGGTGAGTGGCAGCGGGCAGGTGAGACATGCTCTTTATTGTCAGGGGGATACAGCAGTGGTGAAAAGCATGGTTGAGAATATGGTGAGTGCTTATATATGGCTCTGAACAATAGTGGCAGTGTAGAGGACACCTTTGTCTGGGAATGTTTCCTTGTTGTTTTTCTCAAGAACATGTCTGTGGGCTTGCACGCAAGTGCAGAGTGCCCTAAGCCTGCAAACAGGAGGGGCTAGAGAGTTTAGATGCAAACATCTGCTCGCCGGAGACAAAACAACAAGGAACAGGGATGCGTTGAGTCGGGACAGTGTGGGAACAAAGAAATTGCGGTGGGACAGTTGCCAAACAGGTTGTGTTATAAATAAAGCAACTACAGCAAGAGCTTTTGCTGCAGCCTTATACC
>NW_012149297.1:216220-218281 GCF_000956105.1 Propithecus coquereli
GGATCCTTGTCGCATTGTTACTAAATTAACAGCCAAAGATATACAGGTGAATTTTGAATTTTCAACTGCCTGGCAAATAGCCTGTGCCAACTTTGTCGGTCAGTTTGATAATCATTATCCAGCCCATAAATTATTCTCTTTTCTTCAAACTCATTCTGTTCTTCCTATTTCTAATATTGCATCGCAACCTGTTCCAGGCCCTACATTTTTCACTGATGCATCCAGCTCCTCCAAAACAGGGTATTGGAGTTCAATTGCACAGAAACTTGTCTCTTCCTCTTTTTCTTCAGTCCAACAGAGTGAATTATACGCTATTTGCTTGGTTTTGCAGGATTTCCCTTTGACATCTTTAAACATTTTTAGTGACTCTCAATATGCTGTTTATGTTACTTCTCAACTTCCTGCCGCATCTTTACCTCTTAACCCTCACTCTTCCTTACAGAAGCTTTTTTCATATCTCCATACTCTCCTTCGGTCTTGTTCAGTTCCTCTTTATATTGCTCATATCCGTTCCCATTCTGGCCTTCCTGGCCCTCTTACCCTGGGCAACGCTACTATTGATTCCTTACTGATTGCTTCTGTTCAACAGGCACACGCCGAACATGCCTTGCACCATACCAATGCTAGAGGACTACAACGTCGCTTCTCTATCACTCATAAGCAAGCCACACAGATTGTCCGCTGATGTTCTGCTTGTGCCCCTATTAATCTTCCTTCTCTTTTACCAGGCTGTAATCCTCGGGGGATTCAATGCAACCAGATTTGGCAAATGGATGTTACCTATTTTCACTCTTTCGGCTGTCTTTGCTATATTCACCATACTATTGATACTTGTTCTCATTTTCGGTGGGCCACAGCTCAGAGTTCTGAAAAAGCTGATGCAGTTATCACCCATCTACGTTCATGCTTTGCTGTTATGGGCCTCCCATATACTATCAAAACTGACAATGCGCCGGTCTATACCTCTCACAAATTGGCTGATTTTCTTCACCTGTATTCCATCCATCATGTTACTGGCATACCCTTTAATAGTCAAGGCCAAGCTATCATTGAACGTGCCAATCGTACCTTAAAACTTCAACTTTTAAAACAAAAAGGGGGAACTCCAGATTCACCTCATCATCATCTTCTTTGAGCCCTTTTCACATTAAATTTTTTGAATCATTGGCAGGCATTGGGGATCTCTGCTGCGGAGCGTCATTTCACCCCCGCTAAACCTGTAGCTCCTTCTTCTCCTGATCCTGTCTATGTCTGTTTATCTATTGGTGATTGGAGGGAGTAGGTGGTACTACAGTGGGGTCGGGGCTATGCTTATGTTTCCACAGATAACGGCTGTGAGTGGGTACCAACGCACTGTCTTAAGCGACGTGATGGCCAAGCGAGGGCGGACCAAAGACTTTCTCAAGGAATTCAAGAACTTGACCATTCGCAGTAGGACCTATATGGTGGCCATGACTTGGGCCACACCACCAACGTGGGGACAGCTTAAGAAGCTTACTCTGGAGGCTGAAAATGTGGTAACGTGCGCTCAACAGCCGCGCAACCCTGGTACTCTTTTTCTGGCAATGCTTGCCATCTTTTCTTTCCAGGTAGGCTGCGTGTGTCCCTCTTCTATTTATACTTATTGGACCTATGTCTCATATCCCCCTTTATTCAAAGCTGTAGCATAGGGTGACCCAGAAGTCATGGTGTACACCAATGATTCCAACTGGATGCCTGCTCCCTACCAAACTCAGTCTTTATATAACAATGAGGAAGGAAGGCTAATCTCCAATTATTCTGTGAATGTAGAAGGATATCCTATCTGCTTCAGTCTTAGGCCCTGTCTGCCTATTTCCCATGAAGCCTGGGGGCTACAGTATAATATCTCCTCTTTTGCGGCCTTTACGGTTTTGTTATCCATAAAAGGCCTCCGAGGAAAACCTACCAATCTGACTGAGGGCCAGTCACCCTTGCCCATATGTGCTATGCCACATGTTGATGATTCTTTACAACATATAGAGTGGACTAAATGTAGAGGCGAAGCTTTTAAGCGAAACCCCACCGATTGTTGATTGGAGC
>NW_012149297.1:219961-221754 GCF_000956105.1 Propithecus coquereli
AAAGAAAAATTTTGAATTCATTCATATAACTTTCCATGAGTGACTCTGTCGTCAAAAACCTTTTCCTCAATTCTTAAGCTGTAAAACTCTATCTCCTAATTAGCCTGAAAATTGAAATTCAGGAATCTTAGTGATCTCCTAGCTCAGACGCTTATTGGAACACCCGTGCTGAATCCAGCTTTTACTGCTTCTTCCTAGACAAATGAAAGCAATTTCCTACCCTCACCATCCACCTTAAAAATTAAAATAAAAAAAGAGAAAACCTTTGATTCCCCTTAAAACCAAGAGAAAGAGAAAGCATACAGAGTGTGTGCACTATTTCATGGTATCACATGTTCCACATCAGCACTCCTCTAGATACTGTGCACAGACAACCCATAAATCATTGAAGTATAGATTTGTAAAGCAATCTTACTCCTTTTTGTTTTACAAATAACAAGATGATGCCCTAGAGAGAAAATTTTTCAAGATCACACATTATTTAGTAGCAGAACCAGATTCAGTATAACCTAGACTTTATTAAATTTATTTCATTTTTGTGTTTATTCAATTCAGTAAAAAGCACTTTAGAAAGTCTTTGGGTTAAAACTCTCTATATTACAGTGTATTTTTTTCTCTGACATTTTGCTCAAAGACTAGGTTTAGAATATAGCCTGTGTCGAGTGCTATGCTTGGAAATAACGCAACACACTCAAATACTCAAATTTATTGTGTTTGCATATGTGAATGTGTAGTTGTAGCTGCATATGTTTGCTTATTAGCCACATCAACAGATGGATGGTGGGTCTTATCTCCCAGTGGTGGGAGTTTAAATGTGCTAAAAGAGATAACTTTGATTCCCTTCTTCAAAAATAAGACTTGAGGTTTGGTTTTTAGTGCTCTTGTGTCTATAGTTACTGACCAATTTCTTTAGTTATAGGTTTTGACATCTTTGAAAATTTAACTGTGTTTTTTAAAAGATAAGATGTTAAGAAAATTAGCATTGAAGACATCTTTTTAATATTTTATTTTTAAATTGACAGATAACACTGTATTTTATCATGTACAACATGATATTTTGAAGCATATATACATTTCACAATGGTTAAATATAACTAATTAACAAATGCATTACCTCACATAATTATCATGTTTGTGGTAATAGCACATCACATCTACTCTCTATATTTTTCAATAATACCATATATTATCATTAACTGTAGACACCTTGCTGTATAGTAGATCTCCTGAAATTTATTCCTCCTACCTAATTATAATTATGCTCTTGATCAGAGCATGATATTTTAATTGCACAAATAGCACTCTTTCTTAGGAATGAGATTTCATACTTGGAGAAATCACCCTGACTCTGGTCTTTAAATAAGGAGAATGGAATTTATGTACTAAAAAAGTAGAGTTTAGTCTTTAATATAAACTGAAATTTCTTCAGTTTTTATTGTTCCCCTCCACCCCAGTAGAAACCAGAGGAATAAACTTGGTAGCCAAAGTTCAGGACCCTGACGTATATTATGTCTTACTTTCACTCACATTCCTCTCAAATCTTTTTGCAAGGCATGATTTCGTATTTTATTTGGCAATGTAGCAAGAGCCACAAACTCCATTTTATTATTTTTTTACTGTTTGTGTGTACTATTTATTCTGTGTTTTGTGATGATTGTCCAAAATCTTGTCAAACACTTCTATAGGCTAATTTGGCCTTGGAACAGTTTTGCAAATTCAGTTAACTTGGGCAAGCAAATCAACAGTCCATATATGACTTTAAGCAGGCATTTCACCTTCTTAGGATGGCTTAA
>NW_012149297.1:227466-229801 GCF_000956105.1 Propithecus coquereli
CTGTTCTTGAGGCTTTCCATGGTGTTTTGTAGTTCTCTGAATAAGTCCTTCATTTCCAGGAGATCGGTTTGATTTTTTTTTAATATTTCAATTTCTTTAGTGAATTTTTCTTCCAAGTCCTAGATATTTTTGTGGTTTCTTTGTGTTGGTTATGTATTTTTTCTTCCATACCATTCATTTTTCCTACAATCCATGTTTGAAATTCTTCTTCTGTCATTTTAGTGTTCTGAGTTCAGTTAATGTCCATTGCTGGGGAGCTGTTGTTCCTCTTTGGGGGTATGCTTTCTGTTTGAGTCTTCATACTTCCAGAGTTCTTTCGCTGGTTCCTTGCCATCTGGATCAATTGTTCCTTCTTGTCTTTAGATTTTCATTTGGATCATGACACACCCTGTTCAGTCTCTGAGCCGGTAGGTGGTGTTTGTGGGTGAGATTCGACCACACCCTTTATGATGAATCAGTAGATGCAGTAAAAGGGTGTGCAGGATGACCTCCGTGACAGTAGGTGACACTTGCAGGGAGGAGTGAGCTTCAGTGCTATTTTTGGGTCCTGTAGCTAGCTCTTATTACTCTAGAGAGGCTCTCTTGTGCCTCGGGTGGTGGGTGGGGCCCTGGGATTTCCAGGTGTGTCCTTCTTCTCCACCTCAGTGAGGGAAGTGAGTCTTGGTGGCGCTGTGTTCGGTAAACCTGCCCTCAGGCTCCACCACTGCTGTTAGCAGGGGTCAAAGGTCTGCTCTTTGCTTCTGTGCAAAGCTGCCAGGAGGGGCTGAAATGGCTCCACTCAGCTGAAAGTCTGGGCTTGGGGGGTGGAGCTGTCCAAGACCCTCACTCTGGAGCAGGTCTCACTCCCCTCCACTCTCCCCCACTCCGTGTCCTCTCCTAGGCCTCTGCCAGCAAGCAGGATCTCAGGCTGATGGTTCTCCCCAGGCTGCGACATGGGCCAGGAGGTTCCCTACCCAGGATCGTAGCCTGAGCTGTCCTTATTCTCCACCTCAGTGGGGACAGGACCGAGAGTGAGTCTGGGTGGGGCTGGCTTGGGTAAGCCTGCCCTCAGGCTCCACAACTGCTGTTAGCAGGGGCCAAAGGACTGCTCTTTGTTTCTGTGCAAACCTGCCCAGAGGGGCTGAAATGGCTCCACTGAGCTGAAAGTCTGGTCTTGAGGGCTGGGGTTGTCCAAGACCTGCACTCTGGAGCAGGTCTCGCTCCCCTCCACTCTCCCCCTCTCCATGTCCTCTCCCAGGTCTCCGCCAGCAAGCAGGACCTCAGGCCGATGGATCTCCCCTGGCTGTGATGTGGGCCGGGAGGTTCCCTATCCAGGATCGTAGCCTGAGCTGGGTGCCCAGCCCTCTTCTGGGAGGAGAGTTGCCGCTCCTGCACGCTGATCTGCCCCTGAAGGCGCTCACTCCTCAGTAGGCTCTTTCACAGATCTCTCTTCTGTGCCCCGGGGCAGTGGGATCCTGACCTGGGTTCACGGGGTGTGGTCTGCAGGCCTGTCCCCTGGGTCCCGGAGATCAATCACTGACCCTGCCAGGGGGAGGGGTGCTGGTCTTGAATCACCTACAGGGCGCCCAAGCTGAATCGATTTCCCTCTACCTCGGGATTTGCCCCACTCTCCTGGAGTTCCCAGGCAAGTAGCACTTGGGCGGGCTGGCGGGTAGGGAACTCGCAGTCTGAGTACCCCTCAGTCTGCTGTAGGGCCCCAAAAGAAAAGGTCCCATTCCTTCGAGATGCCTCTGTGTGATGGCTAAATTGTCTCTCTGGGCACCCACCAGTAGTTAGGGGGAAGGAGAGAATGGAGCACTATGGCTTCTGCCAATAGGCTCAGGTCTGCACCTGGGGAGGTGCCCTGAGGGGGCTGGGAGCCTGGTGGCTCTGAGTCTGCACGAGGCCACTGCTCACTGGCGGCAGCCGTCTCTGGGTTGGTGTCAGCAGGTCTCTCCAACCGCTCTGGAGCCCACCAGCAGTCTGAGATGCAAGGGAGGAGGAAGTTAACCGCTCCACCTACCCTTGTTGCTGGTCTCCAAGCCTCTCGGGACCTTTCTCCTTCTAGTTCTCCTCCGCAACGCCTTCCCGTGAAGTCTTCTGCAGTTTCAGGCACCCTTCCTTCCAACCCTCACCTGATCTATGTTTCTGTGCTAGATTATTTTTTTCTCTTTCTTCTAAAATTTGTCTTTTTTGCAGAGGCACTCTGACTGGCGGCTTTTCTCGTCCACCATTTTGGCTCCTCCTGCCATAACCTTTTTGCAAGGACTTTTTGTTGTTGTGTAGACTACCCAGTTGTTCCAGTACCATATGTTGAAAAATATACCTTTCTCTATTGAATTGTGTCATCACCTTG
>NW_012149297.1:229851-231399 GCF_000956105.1 Propithecus coquereli
CTTAATATTATATCTTTTATGCTTCTTGCTAATTCTATTTTACTATTAACTCTGAACCTCTTAGGGTATACATTTTCACTCCTCTACTCTCTCATTAGTATTCCTGAATATAACGATTGGATAAGTCCTGGGATATGTTGACATTTTGCACAAAATAGCCAATGAGTAGTTACTTGCTTAAGGAGGAAGTCCAAGATAACACATCTCTCTGTGCTATCTATGACACACAAATATACTCAGTTTTGGAGACTTAGCCAGGGTATAGTTGGTGCTTGCTTTATATTATTTAAGGAGCTCAAATCAGATAAGAAGTCTCATGTGATCCATGAGTAAGCAACAGTGAAACTATCTCACTTACTATTACTTTTATCTTCTATATGAAAATTACCTTGATGATAGAAATTTTCTAGGTGCATACAGGTAAAATAAGGGAAGTCCCTGCAGGACCAAATCCAAAGTACACTTTTCTTACACTTCACTCTTTGGGATTCCTCTAGAATTTAGATATGCCTGTGATCAGAACAATTGTGTTTCAAGGATGCATATTTTGACTATCTTATAGAACCATGGTACCCAAACCCCAGGCCACAGATAGGTACCAGTCTGTGGCCTGTTAGGAACTGGGCTGTACAGCAGGAGATGAGCAGAGGGTGAATGAAGCTTGATCTGTATTTACAGCTGCTCCCTATCACTTGCATAACTGCATAAGCTCCACCTCCTGTCAGATCAGCAGTGGCATTGGATTCTCATAGGAGCAGGAACGCTACTATAAACTGCACATGTAAGGGATCTAGGTTGTGCACGCCCCTGAGAATCTAATGCCTGATGATCTGAGGTGGAGCTAAGGCAGTGATGCTAGTGCTGGGAAGTGGCTGCAAATACAGACTATCATTAGCAGAGAGGTTTGAGTGACCAATAAATGTAATGCTCTTGAATCATCCTGAAACCATCCTCCCCTGCAACCTTGGTCCATAGAAAAATTGTCTTCCATGAAACTGGTCCCTGCTGCCAAAAAACGTTAGAGACCACTGTATATGAAACATTTCCTAGACCTCATTTATATACACATCCACTTTTCATAAGAAAAAGGCAATTTCAGAATTAATATCAAGTTGAAACTACCAGCATTGAAGGAAAGTTAAAATACAACTTTAATAGTTAAAATGGCAAAATCATTTAAGAAATTTACAATATAACTTTTGCAATCTAGATACATTTTAGAGAATAAGAACCTCTAGAACTTTGAAATCTAGTTTCAAATAGGGACCTATTTTTCATTCCTCTAGTGCAAAGAATTCAAGAACAAAAACCAAAAATGCTAAACTGACAAAATTTCTTCTATGTGCAAGTTCCTATTCATTTAGTGTTCTCCTGAAATGAATAATCTTGGTGTGTAGAGACGAGAGTTTCTGTTGGGGTTGATTTCTGTTTTTATTCCACTGTGATCTGAGAAGATGCATGATATGATTTCTATTTTTTTAAATTTTTTGAGACATGCTTTGTGTCCTAGAATATGGTCAATCTTAGAGAATGTCCCATGAGCTGATG
>NW_012149297.1:232389-234815 GCF_000956105.1 Propithecus coquereli
TTGAGGCTTTCCATGGTGTATTGTAGTTCTCTGAATAAGTCCTTCATTTCCAGGAGATCGGTTTGATTTTTTTTTTAATATTTCAATTTCTTTAGTGAATTTTTTTTCCAAGTCCTAGATATTTTTGTGGTTTCTTTGTGTTGGTTATGTATTTTTTCTTGCATACCATTCATTTTTCCTACAATCCATGTTTGAAATTCTTCTGTCATTTTAGTGTTTTGAGTTCAGTTAATGTCCATTGCTGGGGAGCTGTTGTTCCTCTTTGGGGGTATGCTTTCTGTTTGAGTCTTCATACTTCCACAGTTCTTTTGCTGGTTCCTTGCCATCTGGATCAATTGTTCCTTCTTGTCTTTAGATTTTCATTTGGATCATGACACACCCTGTTCAGTCTCTGAGCCAGTAGATGGTATTTGTGGGTGAGATTCGACCACACCCTTTATGATGAATCAGTAGATGCAGTAAAAGGGTGTGCAGCATGACCTCCGTGACAGTAGGTGACACTTGCAGGGAGGAGTGAGTTTCAGTGCTATTTTTGGGTCCTGTAGCTAGCTCTTATTACTCTAGAGAGGCCCTCTTGTGCCTCAGGTGATGGGTGGGGCCCTGGGATTTCCAGGTGTGTCCTTCTTCTCCACCTCAGTGGGGGAAGTGAGTCTTGGTGGCCGCTGGGTTGGGTAAGCCTGCCCTCAGGCTCCACAACTTCTGTTAGCAGGGGCCAAAGGCCTGCTCTTTGTTTCTGTGCAAAGCTGCCAGGAGGGGCTGAAATGGCTCCACTCAGCTGAAAGTCTGGGCTTGAGGGCTGGGGTTGTCCAAGACCTGCACTCTGGAGCAGGTCTCGCTCCCCTCCACTCTCCCCCTCTCCGTGTCCTCTCCCAGGTCTCCGCCAGCAAGCAGGACCTCAGGCCGATGGATCTCCCCTGGCTGTGATGTGGGCCGGGAGGTTCCCTACCCAGGATCGTAGCCTGAGCTGGGTGCCCAGCCCTCTTTTGGGAGGAGAGTTGCCGCTCCTGCACGCTGATCTGCCCCTGAAGGCGCTCACTCCTCAGTAGGCTCTTTCACAGATCTCTCTTCTGTGCCCCGGGGCAGTGGGATCCTGACCTGGGTTCACGGGGTGTGGTCTGCAGGCCTGTCCCCTGGGTCCCAGAGATCAATCACTGACCCTGCCAGGGGGAGGGGTGCTGGTCTTGAATCACCTACAGGGCGCCCAAGCTGGATTGATTTCCCTCTACCTTGGGATTTGCCCCACTCTCCTGGAGTCCCCAGGCAAGTAGCACTTGGGCAGGCTGGCAGGTAGGGAACTCGCAGTCTGAGTACCCCTCAGTCTGCTGTAGGGCACCAAAAGAAAAGGTCCCGTTCCTTGGAGATGCATCTGTGTGATGGCTAAATTGTCTCTCTGGGCACCCACCAGTAGTTAGGGGGAAGGAGAGAATGGAGCACTATGGCTTCTGCCAATAGGCTCGGGTCTGCACCTGGGGAGGTGCCCTGAGGGGGCTGGGAGCCTGGTGGTTCTGAGTCTGCACGAGGCCACTGCTCACTGGCGGCAGCCGTCTCTGGGTTGGTGTCGGCAGGTCTCTCCAACCGCTCTGGAGCCCACCAGCAGTCTGAGATGCAAGGGAGGGGGAAGTTAACTGCTCCACCTACCCTTGTTGCTGGTCTCCAAGCCTCTCGGGACCTTTCTCCTTCTAGTTCTCCTCCGCAACGCCTTCCCGTGGAGTCTTCTGTAGTTTCAGGGACCCTTCCTTCCAACCCTCTCCTGATCTATGTTTCTGTGCTAGATTATTTTTTTCTCTTTCTTCTAAAATTTGTCTTTTTTGCAGAGGCACTCTGACTGGCGGCTTTTCTCGTCCGCCATTTTGGCTCCTCCTGCCATAACCTTTTCGCAAGGACTTTTTGTTGTTGTGTAGACTACCCAGTTGTTCCAGTACCATATGTTGAAAAATATACCTTTCTCTATTGAATTGTGTCATCACCTTGGTCAAAATCTATTTCCCATATGTTTGCGGGTATGCTTCTTTATTCTCTAATTGGTTATATTAATGTACATGCCCTCCTTTATGTAATTATTGCATGATCTTGATTACTACAGTTTATATTAACTCAAAATCAGATAGTGTATGATTTTCAACTTTGTTCTTCTCTTTCAAAGTTGTTCTTGCTATTCTAGATCTATTGCATTTTCATATGAATTTTAGAATCAGCTTGTGAGTTTCCTCTTAAAAAGTATTGGAATTTTAATTGGGGTTTCCTTGAATTTCTAGATTAATTTGGGAAGAATTGATTGAATAATAGTATGTGTTCTCCTACAGGTACATAGTATATTACCCTATTTATTTAGGTCTCCTTTACCTTGTTGTTGTAGCAAAGTTTTACAGTTTTTGTTATATATGTCTTGAATATCTTCTGTAAAATATTCCCATAACTTTCATGTT
>NW_012149297.1:250540-252579 GCF_000956105.1 Propithecus coquereli
AAGCAGATCAACTTAACAAGTCCTCAATCAATTGATGAATCAGTATGCCCAGCTATAGAATTTTGTATTCCTATTTCTTCTATTCATCTAAATAGTGTTGCAAAATCTAAACTTCTTCATCCATTTTGATTCCTCATTCTTCTCTAATGTCTGTTTATGTATCAGGGACAAGTTATCTCCCCTTTCTACTTTTTCTGCCAAGTTTATACTTTTATTTGCTCTGAAATGACTGTAGTAAGAATTCCCTAGCGTGCCTTATTTCTAATATCTCCTGTCTCCCATCTATCCAGGTCTATCTACCATCAGATATTAATATTTCTAAATCATGGTCCTGTTTGCATTATCGATTTATTCTATAACCATCAATGGTTTCCCATTATGTAATGAATAAATCAAAATACCTTGTGCTAACTACATAAGACTACTGCAATCCTATACCAAAGCATATTAGAATATAAAACCATATCTACATAGCCTTTTCTTCAGCTGCAACACAAGACTGACACTAACTGCTCAGAGTTTGGCTAAATTTCACAACTTACAGGCACAATTCTCCATAAGACTGCTCACATTTGCACCATCTTTCACAAGCTTGGCTGTCCCCAGAGGCCACCTGCACTACTGACCTACTAGAATAAAATTAGGAGATTGCCACTAGATCCCCTTTCTGGTCATTCACTAGAATGACTTCTAGAACTCAAGGGATAATATGTTTAGTATTAGAGTTTTATTATAACAAAAAGGATAAAAATCAGGACCATCTAAATGATGAGATACGTAAGGTACAAGAAACAGACAAATTTGGTCTGCTTCAAATCTAAGAAGATTAAGTTCTGGATGTTCACAAAGTCTGACTAATAGAACCTGCTGCTATATAGGATTTTAGACCAAAAGTCATAGCAAGTATTTGATTCTTTTTCCAATAAATATTATGGTATCTTTTTTCGGTGACAGTAATAACATTTTATTTGCCTCTGAAGGACCAGGTAAGTTGGCTGGCTTTTTGGCATAGCTAATATCTGGAGTAGATAGAAGGACTATATAGTTGTTATTCTATAAGCATTCACTTGTTCATTGTATTGAATTATGTGAGAAACATAACTAATTAAACCTTTTATTTACGCTACTGTGGTTAATTAGAGCATATGTAGAGTATACTTTTCCTCAATTAATGAAACTACCTAAAATATTTTGTTTCTATATTCCCTAATTGTGTCCTTTGTGTTAAAGCCAATTTTTTTCAAACTAGAAAATACTAACAAGAACATGGACTCAGGGCTTTTATTTTCTATGCAAGAATTGGTATCTATAGGATCACGAATGATTTTCTTAAGCTTTCTGAACCAATTTTACCTATATATAAGCTTAAACTGATAAATCTTTATATGAAATTTTATTGTGAGTTTGAAATGTGTCCCTATCTAAAAAACACCTACTGAGTTGCTAATATTCAGCATGTAATGTAAACATTTTCTTTTTCCTCATCACAATATCATGAACAAAGTAGGTATTGGATTTTGTTTTTTTTTAAACCTTCAAATAGATCATTCTCATGTCAACATAGATTTGAATATATTATAACCTTGAACACACATAATCAATTTAATTATCATCTTATTATGTTTCCTCATAAAAATATAATTGTTCAGAGGTTCAATGCTATTTACACATAAAAAGGACCTAAGTTAGATGAATCATCACCTTGGAACTGAAAGTAAGATCTTTCTACAGAGGAAAATGTTTGCATTTGGGCGAGCTGTGCACAGCAGCTAGTGGGGGTAGAATTCAGAAGAAAAGATGTAAGTTTAAAAATATATTTCTATAAAAAAAGGAAGATGAGAGAGTATAGAATAATTCCCTAGGGATACAGTATGCAATGAAATTTAAGCCTGGTAATGAGAAAGACTATGGAAATCAGTGAATAAGGAAGGTCCCTGATTAACGGTGTCCATATGGTTTTTTTTCTAGACCCATTTGACATAGTTCTATGTAGAGCATCCAACTCAAAATCAGCTTGGAGCTATAATCTATACAGTTGT
>NW_012149297.1:254784-259895 GCF_000956105.1 Propithecus coquereli
TTGAATAGGTAAATTTCTACGTACCTGCAGAAATGTTAATGAGCATTTATGAGGTAGTTGCTTTAAAGGGGATGCTAGTTCCCCTTAAACTCTACCTTCACTATCTCACGTTATTTCTATACCTACAACCAAGTGCTATTTTTTTCAAGCCCAAGGGATGGAGACATTAGATATAGATATAGATATAGGTACAGATATAAATAGAGTCATATTTTATATACGTATATATACATATATTCACATATATCTCTCTTTTCAAGAACTACTCAGTAGCAATTTTCAATGTGTTCCGTCTGAGTCTCTGACAATGTGCACTACTCTAAATTCTGCCCACTGGGGTGATTTCTTTTCAACTCTGTCTGTAATGCAAACCCTGAGCAAGATTGTAATGGTACTGCTATCCACTTCCGGGTAATGCCAGCATATTTTTCAGAATTCTGTGTAAATCAGATCCAGTTTTTTCTTCCTCAATCAATTGTTCATAGTGAACACTTCAGGAGGCCATAGATGTTGATTGAGACAGAGGCAGTTATATTGCAGAAAAGCATACATAGGAATTTGAGTCACTGGCTCGTGCAACATATGAGTGCCTTGAAGAACTGCTCAAACCAGATCTTGCATACGTCATTTCTACTCAATGACAGAATGATGCTTTTTAAACCAAACTTTATGAACTGGTAGGCCAGACTACCCCAAATTCATGATGAGCACATCATGTTACATCAAAACTTGGTAACCTATGACCAAGCATTCAGTCCCTACTGGGGCCCAACAGCAAGCCAAAATTTGTTCATAAGGAGAATAGTTTTTCGCAAAGAGTGGAATCACATTGTTCCAAAATTCCAAAGTTCTACACTGTTAGTCATTTAGAGTAGCCTGGCAAAAGTTCCACATAGCTCTTTGACAACATGAGACCTGCTGAATCATGTAGCTCAAGTACGTGAGTAGTTTGCATGACAACCATCAACTATTGGAGAATCTTCTCTTTTCTTTGTTTTACTGAAAAAAGAGAAGAAAAGAAAAAGCACCCTTTTATATTATATGTTGTTAAAACAGATAAAAAGAAAGACAATACTATACTTCCTGGGGTGATTAATCTTGACAATCAAAGGGAAGTATGCAGTTGTTACTGCATAATGGAGACAGAAATGGAGACAGAGGTATGTGTAATCCAAGAGATACTTTGAAGTTTCTTTTAGCACTTATATGTGTTAGGGTGAAAGCTAAATGGAAACTACAAGCACTAAATGCAGATATAACTACAAGTGTATCAGGACTGTCAGTAAGGAAGGTTTGTGGTCCCAGCAGTGAAGAGACCACAACTAGGAAAGGTAAACACTGAGGGCAAAGGGCATATAGAGTAGGGAGTAGAAGACAGAAGTTATCAGTCCAAGCTATGACCTTATCAGGTAGGTAGAATTCTAAGACGGTTCTATAGTCCAGCTCTCAGCTATCCCCTTGCAGTTCGAGACAGACTGTGAGTGTGATGGATTTCAATCTCATGGTTAGATTACACTCTAAGACAAAGGTGATTGGATTTTGCAGGTGTCATTAAGGCTCCATTCAGTGGTGTTTGAGTTCCTCTAAAGGGGGATTACCTGGTTGTCCTGACAATCAGAGAAAGCCTTTAAAAGGAATATAGGGATCTCTCCTGTGAGAGATTCTTCTCCTGACTTTGAAGAGGTAAGGTGGTATGTTATGAAGAGGCCACGCTGGTAAGAACTAGGGGTAGAATCTAAGAGCTGATGTAACCAGTGCCCTGTTTTTGAGTACCCCATTTGGAAATTTTCCTGCCCATTTCTTGCTGTGTTCTTAATGAGGAAACACTGACCTTTACACTACTTCCTTCCACCAGGCTCTCCCTTGCACATCTCATCTGTGTAATTATGTGCTTGTTTGAAAGTTCCAGAGACTGAGTCTTGAACCAATCCAGACCCCCACCAGGAGATTATCTCAAGGCCACAGCTGATCTGTCCATAAACAGCCTTCAAGATAGTGCCAACCCGTTCACCAGGTGGGATCGTAATTCAAGATAGTCATTGAGAAAAATAACACTGATCATCACCTCTTTGCCACTCCTGCATGCCCTTCATAACAAATTTCCTTTTTAAACCCCTACCCTCAGCCCAAAACTTCAAAATGGTTTCTTTGAGGCCCCAGCCTTGGCCATTTCCCCACTGCTAACTCTGGAATAAAGTCACTTTCATTTCACCTCGTCCTTGTTGCTGGCCTTTGCAAGTAGCGAGCAGCCGAACCTGTGCTCAGTTACACTAAGAGTGCACCCTAGCCAAGAGACAGCAAGAAAGTAGAGACCTCAGTGGAACAAGCACATGGAACTGAGTCTGCCAATAGCCACATGAGCTTGGAAAGGGAACAGCTCCAGAAAAGAATGAAACCTGGCTCCAATTTTGATTTTAGCCTTGTGAAACCCTGAACAGGGAATCCAGTTATGCTATGCCCAATATCTGAATGACAGGATTGTGAGATTAAAAAATGGGTGTTGTTTTAAGCCATTAAATTTGTGGTAATTTTTCATACAATGATAGAAAATTAAAACCCATATGATCAGTTATGGAAATAAAATCAGTAGTGTTTATGTGCTTTCCTTGTATTTGTAGGAATGCATACATGTGTGTATATAATTTTACCTTTTCACTCCTGTTATATATGATGTATTTCATACATTAATATTCTCTATTAACTTATCAGATATCAAAGACAGAGTGAATCAGCTCGAGTAGAAATAAACGTTATACAATTGTGGCTAAAGTAACATACAAGTCACCATATATTGTCTTTGGGGAGAAGGTTAATATGCATTTACTTATGCAAGTGTATGTTAAAAGCCCTGTAAGGTCGACACATGGTTATGATATTCCTTCTTTTGAAAGTTATATTTGGCTACTAAATGAGGTGTGTATAAATGACAAATTGAAAAACAGTAGACTGTAGTTGATTTTGCTAGTCAATATATTTGAAGCTGGTAAACATGTTTCCCATAAGCCCCTTCCCTTTAAGCCTCAGGGTTAGAGTTGGCCATAAGAGGAACTTAAGTGATACACGAAAAATAAAACTAAGGAGCAGCCACTATTATCAAAAGGTTATAATGATAAGATACGTAGGTGGATGGACACAGATTTATCCATTTGGTCTTAGCTCATCCTCTTTGCTCTTCATCAAGCTCATCTTCTCAACTGTTTTCTCTGTTGATAAAAAGCATCCCCAGGACACTATCAGGTGCTTGGGTACACAGAAAAGATGCTTTAACTTTACAGAGGTAATAATTCCCAATAGATCTCTCCTTGAGCTCCCACTTCACAGTCTCACTTCAGTGATCTGACATGTTCACTTGTCAGATTTTCCTTGCAAGCTCTGAGTCGATTTCCTGTGGGCCAGTAATTCACCCTCTTCCTGATGCTATAACACTCCTTCCATGCCTTCACCCCCTCAGATCCTTCAATATTTGTGTAAAGTCTAATTACTATACAAAATCTCTTAGTCCCAAAACAACTGTAGGAACTCTGCTTCTCTGACCAAAACATGACTGACACAGAGTAGTAACATTAAAGGGGTGTACTTCAGTATTTTCACAATGTCATAACAAAGGAAACAACGGAATTTTCAAATAACCAGTGGTAGGAGCTGGACAAAGGATTCTAAAGAGACAATATTCCATTTTAAATGTACAAAGTGTTGTCCTGTACTATAAATATCCAAATTCATTGCTCTAATCCTTCAGTAAAAGGATTACCTCCCTTGTGTTTGTGGCCATACAAGAGAATAAAAGAATTGCAGGGCCAGCTAGCAGTGAAATATGCAAAAAAGGAAATAAAATGTGTAAGAGAGGAAATAAATACAGAGAATGCTAGAGAAATGGCCTTGAGCCAGAAGGAACCAGGAGAAACATTTGCCACCCACTACTCTTCAAATGTTAGCACAAACATTTCACAATAGCTTTATTATATTTTACTTTGTATTTGTTATTTGTGAATATCCTATATCTTCATAGCAAAATTATCAGCTTTTATATGCCTCAAAGAATGTGCCATACATATCTTTCTATTGGCTAACTTTCCCTCTAACCCCTCTAATTCACATCAAGTATCTGAAGCAGTATCTTGCACAGAATAGCTCTAGTAAACACACATTGCTTTTGTTTGATAACATACTTCTATCACTATTTATTCCTCTTCCAATCTGTAGGGTCTTTTTAGGATTATCAATCACTTGATCTCCCCTTTCCTTGTTATATAGGCTGTGTGTGTGTACGTGTATGTGTGTGCATGGCAGAGAGAGAGGACAGAGGGAGAGAAGGAGGAGGGGGGCGGAGAAAGGGAGAAGGAGGAAGAAAAAACAATGTGTTAACATAATTTGGAATGCTTTGCTTAAAGGTACTCTACCCTCAGTTTTGATATTTATGAAAATCAATAAATTGTCTTTTGTTTAAATTAGTTTAATCTTCTAACTTGTACTCAACTTCTGTCCAACATAAACAAAAGTGTTACTTAAAAGTGAAGAGTTACAAATGATGAATCCTGAATTGCAGAATTGACTGAATGAGTTAAGGTTGGTAAATTTACAGTTTTACATTGTGAAACATTATATCAGGATTCATACTGTGCATCCACAGAATATAAAGATTGAGATGGCTTGTTAATAAATTTTTCTGAACTCTTGGCTACCTTTTTTCATCTTTAATTAGATGTAATAAAGAAGTTTCAGGCTTCCTTTAGGCTAGCCCAATCTAAACAAGAGAAGGAAGCAATGTAATGATGTTTTTGAAAGATGGTGCGTGTTATGCTCAAAATCAAAGAACCAGAATTTCTGAGGTTTACGTTTTAAAGATAATCAGATCCTCACAGATCGGCAAATCTGTATTTTAAGCAAAATTCAGCATGATGATGGTAAACAGAGGTGTTTATGACTGGTATATGAGATAAACAAAAGAAATGCTGTAAATTTAAATTCTGAACAGGATTACCTTATTGAGGTAGGGGAAATACTAGGTCTGTCTTACTGCTTTATCCCATAGCCAGATAGAATCTATTAAGATGAGAGCTTTGGACATGTACAACACATAAAGAGTTGCTTCTAAGGGAAGAAATCTCATT
>NW_012149297.1:273905-274644 GCF_000956105.1 Propithecus coquereli
CATCCATGATGACATTGTTACGATTTGGATCCAGGTGTCACCACCACCCAAGTTAACCAGTAAGCAAAAGACAGCTGCCACTGTGAGTTAAATATGTTTTATATCTTTCCAAACGGGAATTCCAGAAAAGCACATTCAACACAAGGTCAGCAAAACACTTCTGAGGTTCACAGTTCATTGGGGAAATCAGCAGAAGGGCTGGCTACAGCTGGAACATATGCTAATCATCTTGGCATCAATTGCAATTTCTGGCACAAGGTATCTCAGGGTTGCCATTATTAAAAATGCATCAGCCTCAAGTAGTCACCTTCTAGCTCTTACATCCAAAAGGCCATGCCAGCAAGTTGGAGGAGTTTGATGTCAAGGGTAATGAGATAGGTCAATTAGAAAGGTGTGTTTTAGAAGGGTCTTACATACAACATAGGCAGTAAGATACAGCCTACTTTGGTTTTATCACTCGTATTTATCAGAATACCCACATCCCTTATATAAATATAGCATAAAATCATTTTTATCATGCTGCTTAACTATAAATTCTCAGGGAGTATGCATCTGCTATAGCAGATATCTAGAATACTGGTTGTTCAAAATATGTATTTAGTTTTTTCTGACTGTGTGTTATGATATGCCTACAATGGTGAGTGTATAAATAAATAATTCTTAAATATAAATATTTTAGTAAACCTTCTACCTTCATGGCTTGCAAATGTCAGCCAAATGTATGCAACAAGAAATAGGA
>NW_012149297.1:274694-276725 GCF_000956105.1 Propithecus coquereli
AGACTGTATTTTTAAGGATGTTTGCATAGTAGATGGCTTTGGAAGATAGAGATAGCATCTCCCACCAAAGCAGAGGTCAAGTTTGTTAGCTGTCCGGTGTAGTAAACATTATGTCTACCTCTGGGGAAAGGTTGGGCAGGTTTGACTAAGGCCATTATAAAAGATTGGGGCTTTCAAAGGTTTGGCTTTGCTGACTCAGATACAAATCCATGGGGTGTGATACATACATTAGGCCAATCTGTGCCTCCATCGTGGGTCTGGCGAGGCATGGAAAACTTGTGCGGTCATGAGGTTCATGCTGTTTACTGTACCATGAAACAGAAAGTTCTTTATCTGTCATAAAGAAATGGGGCACACTGTATGGGGGAACGAAACGCTTGTAGCCCTGGCTTGGGCAAGTCAAACGCATTTCATGTAACCAAAATGTTTGTACCTCCATAATATCCTGAATTAAAAAAAAAAAAGAATCTTGTGTCTTCTGTCAGCATTCACGGGACAATAGTAGACTAATTTGTTCGTTTAGAAGTAGAGTAAAATTAAAGAACCTTCATAATTCTTGTCAAACAATGTGCTTAAGACTATTCCGATAGATTTAACAGAGAGCCAAGTTTTACCAAAATAACTGTCTCTGTATCCTTTTTCTGAAATTTGATAATTACATTGAATGGGCTCTTATATCAGTCATGGGATGCTATTATAAAAATATTTGTTTATTAAGGTTTAACTGAATAAATATTGTTTTTGAATAATATTTTATTTCTACTTATACCTCAGTACAATAAAAAGAAGAGTATAAATCAAAACTTTCAGAATACCCTTTCAGTACTTTGAAGAGAATATGAAACAAAGACACAGCTTTAAAAAAAGCCAATTTATCTGTATAATAACATCTTGAGAATGCATCTATCAATTTGGTGTTCACCATTGTGAAGTTTAAAAAGGGAGAGTCAGAACACAACGTATTTATAAATAAAACTTCATAAGGCCATGGTGGCAATAGAATCAGTGGAGATAAGAAAGGCTATTTAATGATCAGTTCTGGAGGAACTGATATTCAACAAGAAATATATTTATATGATTCATTTACCTCCTCTTATAAAAAATAGCAAATGTGAGAAACCTTTTACTAATCTGGAGATTTAACATTGAAATCCATAGTCCCAGCTTTTCTTGAAAAATCTACAGATTTCCTGACAGAAGAGCTACCGCTCCCATTTATAACAATTGTCTGAAGATGAGTGACAGCTGCAACACGTAACTAAATCTCTCGCTGTAAAAACCAAAACATTAAGCGTTTAAAAGAAAATGTTTGTGAATATCTTCATCACGTCAGAATAAGAAAGAATTTCTGAAACATAACCCAGAAGCCAATGGTCTATTTGATCATTTCACCTCTGACATAAATTCGTAATAGTCTGCCCTTTGCTCACTCTGCTCACACTGACCTCCATCATGTTCCCAAATACATTAAAAATTTTATACTTTAAAAATATTGTACTCACCTTCTTTTCTTCCAGAAATGCTTTTTCCCAAGTTACCTGCATGATTGGTGCTTTGTCTCTTTCCAGTCTTTGATAAAATGACTTTTTCAACAAGACATACACAGGTTATCCTTTTCAAAATCACAATTTCCCTTAATTCTCACTTCAGAAATTCTGATACCTTTGCCTTACTTCACTTTTAACTTATCCCTGTAATATCTATTACTTCCTAACATACAATGTAATGACTTTCTTATGATATGCATTTTTTTTTTATTTTTCGGTCTGTCTCTTGTTACTAGAATACAAACTCCAAGAAAGTAATAATCCTTGCTTTTGTTCACTATGTACCTTCAAGCACCAAAAACTATGAGTTAGGATCAATAAAATTTTTTGATTGAATTAATTAACATTTCTTATGCATGTTCCACTTTTATGGCTTGTACTTCTTTTCTCTTGTTTAATAAATCCTTATCAATCATAACAACATGCAGACCTTTTATATTTTTTGAAAAGTTATTACGCTTTGCTTTTCAGGTTAATGTATTTA
>NW_012149297.1:278660-283019 GCF_000956105.1 Propithecus coquereli
ATAAATAAATAATTCTTAAATATAAATATTTTAGTAAACCTTCTACCTTCATGGCTTGCAAATGTCAGCCAAATGTATGCAACAAGAAATAGGATAAAGTGGCATCTTTATCTTTTTCATTACAATAAGCTACTTCAGAGAAATGGTTGTTGAAGAGATAAGCCTGGGTTCTTTATGTTAAATAATCTATACTTTTCCTCATTTCTACCATCTGTGTTTTCTACTGCTTTCTTAATGAAAATTCACTTCCTCAATACAATGAAAAGTTGTCTCTAATAAGGCTGATGGTTTTTCTGTAGGATAAGGCCATAGAATAAACACTAAATGTCCTGGCAAATGAATGGAAAAAGAGCACGGTCTTCTTGGCTGCCAAAGTACGTGAAACTGGGGTAAACTACTTACAGGCATGTGCTGACATAAACAGCAAAGCCACTGAAAAATTGCAAGTTCTTACTTCTGCGTGGACAGTGTTTGCAACTTTTCCTGAAAGTTTTCTTTGGCTTTTGGTAAATTTAAGAGCAGTACAAGCAATACCTAAAACAAAAATACTCTTGGCTTGTCTCGGATTTTGAACATTGCCCTGGGGCCCTGGTATGTGTGCCCAGCAGCTCTGAGAGCCCAAGTTGGTGCACATGCAGAACCTCAGAGACTCAGACAGGGAGGACTAGACAATCAGTGAACCCTCAGGTGTTGTGAACTAAGTAATGAAGATCTTCTAGCTATAAATAGACCAAACAGATCACTGCCTCAGATTCATTTCAGGAAAACATAATTTGTGAAATTACATTCCCACAAAATCACTATGGTATATAATTGTTCTTTGGTGACGTTTGTCCCATTTCAATGATATATTTTAATTCTGCTCTAAATTTACCTGGATAGAAATGTCTAAAATCAAAATGGACACAGCGTGATGTAATACTTCAGGAGCCACTTCTTAGAAATTGCAAGCAACTGTGTCAAGTATGTCATGGAGATTAAATTTGTAACTATAGAAATTCTGGAGAACTGTGTCACCTTCCAGGTAGGTGCAGATGACTGGCATGTTCATGTTCAAGGAAAAAGAGAATGTCATAGAATATTTTTGGCTAGAAAAAAAAAAAAAGACCCTAGGTAAGAAGTTCAGGGTCTTCATTTTAGGAAACATTCTGTTTTTTTTTAAACATATGGTCTTTCTTATGGCATTATGTTTTTCTATAGTGTCAGCTTTTTCACTGAATATTATGGGTTTTTTCTAGCAGAATTGGAGGGTAGTTAGGTCACTGAGTTCGGCCCAATTACATCTCAAAAAGAATATGCCATCTGTGCAAGCTACATAGAGGACGCTGTTATAAATGGGGTATTTTTACCTCTCAAATCATGAGGATTCATGCTGAGATGAATGTGTGTGTTTGTGTGTGCACATGTGTGTGTAAAATTTAAATGCAAGAAAAAGTTTTTTAAAAATAGCATATTTATTTCTACACAGTTTTGCAAGATGCATTTAAATCTCATTTGCAATAAAATTAAATATGGAATGAAATCTAATACTTGTAAGTAGCATTATTGCAAGTCAATCTTTCTGAGCCTTAAGTTAAGAAAAAGTGATTAAAAAATCACTAGGCAAAAAGTCAAGATTTCTGAAAGATATCAGTTTACTTGTTTGAATTTCAGTTCCCTCATCTGATTTAGGTACTGTATTAGATGTTATTTAGGGACCTTCAAAGTCTAAATATTTCATATTGGTTAAATGAAATGATATCTGTAAGTCTGCAATATAAGCCATAATAACGGAAAGGATTCAGTGCATGTTTGCTCTTTTCATTCCTTTGTTCCCCTTTGATCAAACGCTACTATGAATTTTCCTAACAACTCTCGTTCTAATCTGCTTCACAAAGTTTTAAGTTTTATTCTTACTGTAGATGATGAGTTTTAAATGTAATAATTTGTTTTGTTGAGAAAATGTGTTTAGAAACTCTGCTTTCTTCAGATTTTTCAGATGTGTGTATATATATATATATATATATATATGTGATTCATTATATATTTGGACTACATATTTAAATTCTAGATATAATGATATATAATGCATTATTATATTATTATCTGTCATTAAATGCAGAATTTAACAATGAAACTACAGACAGTGCTAATAAGTCTATTCGTCCAATAGAAGAAAAATGTCCACACATAATTCAAAAGACAAATGACATTCATGAGGACAACATTCATCATGTAACATTATTTTCAGAGTGGATAAATCTTTTCATAATATTTGTAGAAAATCATATTTTATAATGTTCCCCAAGCAAGTCTCCTTTATGGGATTTTCTAATTTATTTTGATGTTTCATTGACATGTAAGTGTGTAGTAGAAAAATCATAGTTTTTAAAGTCTAAGTTCAAACCCTATCGTACCTCCATATTGGAGATCTTTTCACCAAGTATCGCAATGTCCTATGTAGTCCATTGTCTCCTGCTGTGAGATATAACCTATTTCGGGGCATTCTTGCCTGCGTTTTATCAATCCTCATACTCCCAGCACATGCATCCATTTAATTAATAGTTAATAATAAATGTTATTAGTCAATTAATGAGTAAATATGCCATTTGGTTTAGCCTCAGTTTTCTCATAGGTATAAATAGTTTACTATTTTGGGGCAATATTTCAAGTAATAAAACTATCTAGCATCTAAAAGACATTCAATGCATTGTTTTCTTTTAGAGATATGTTGGTATCAACAATAATTTCCTAAGTAAAATGTATCCAAGTGTAGCAGAGGAAATTTTCCTGACCACAAATGTAATACTGTTTTCAGATGACTCCTAAATCCATCTAGTAGCAACTATAGATAATAGTCTCATTTAATACCAATTGAAGAGATAGAATGCTTCAAGCTTTACAAACTTAATATTATTTTTAATACAACTTATCATAAAGGAGCAAACAAAGTTACTGACTAGACCTGAGTAATGCAATGAGACGCACACAGCCTCATCATATAAAAGACAGGTGTCTAAAGGGAGTTTTCTGATTTAGTGACTGAGCAGAAAAACTATTAATAGTTACTAAAAGGGTCATCTAGTGTAGGGGTATAGAACGCATGGGCCATAGACGCCATACCTCATCAAGTAACCATTAATTTACATATGAAAATGTTCTGTCATTCAAAAAAAAATATCTGTGATATCATCTATGATTTTTAATATCAACATTGAAATGCTTTCTAAGTTATTCCCCAGAATAAAGGAAAATACTAGGGTATTCTTTTTTGTTCAAAATAGTTCTCTCCCTCTGAACTTCCACCTAGTCTTCTTAACAGAGACTAGGAGGCAACCTTTTCCTTGATAATAGATTTCAACACAATGAACAGAACTGTTAGAAAAATTAGAAGTAGAAAAAGGAAATGAAATGTATTCTGTCTACTTTCAGCTTATAAAATGTGCCATCCACAGCAAGGTGCCAATGTGATTGCAGTGCAGAAAGACTTCACTGTAGAAGTTTTTTATTATAAAGAACCAGATGTGAATGTTGGAAATGTAAAATTACTGTAGGAAGTATGTATTATTTATTCCTGTAACTATTTGTTTTAGAGACGATAAAAGTAATGTGTGTTTCATGTGCACAATTTGTAGAAAAATATTATACAATTTCAAAGCATCAACATGTTAATGTGATTCCTTACAACACTTTTTTCTTTTTATATTTTAACATGAAGGAGATCATTTGGAACATAAGCCCCTTTCCTATTTAACATATATTAAAATCATTTACTTTTGTTATATCTTGTATCTACAATTTTAAAGGCTATATAACAGCCGAGAATCTTTTAGAAAGCACAGATTTGAGAGCTCTCTCTTTTCAATAAAATGGATATTTTGTCCATAATAGCTAACTTCATAGTATTTGTTATCTTCTCTCAGTTAAGAGATTCTGAAAATTTATTAATTACCTTCAAAATTAATTAATGAAATTTATCAATGACCAATTCATTATTTTCTAATATTTCTGGAATATCTTAGATATTACATAATTATACACATTTTGGGGTTATTTTTATTCTCATGTGGTATAAATATCTATTTCTCTTTACCACATGTCCATGTTTATATTAATATGAAAACGAATATATTTGATAAACAGAAATGACTTAGACATCCGGAGTTTGAATTCTAGCTACTACTACTATTTAAAAACTGTGTGACTTTGAGCAAGCTACTTTACCTCTTCAGGCTTCAATTTCCTCATCTCTAACATGGAACTAACATTAGTATTTATCTCCTAGGCTTATTATAATAATTTGATAAAATAACATGAATAAATCTTCTTAAACAAAATTGAGTGGGTATTAAGCTTTCAATAAAATAGGCTAATATTTAT
>NW_012149297.1:283444-284992 GCF_000956105.1 Propithecus coquereli
TTTCTATATAAATAATTGTGACAGAAACTATTAAACCCATGTCCCAGACACTTGACTATTTGGGGATCATTTGATGATTATTTTGGTGAAGCAATTGACTTAAAAAGTATAAATTCAGCCTAACATTTAATTATTTTTAATAGTTTTAGTGAAGTCATCTAAAAGGTATAAAGAATGCTAAATTTTAAAATGGCAATTTTAAAGATTAGAAAAATTCTCATAACATTTTCTACAACATGAGCTGCAAGAAAAGACAAAAAAAAAGTATGTAGTAATATTTGTTAAAGTGTTTGCTTTTGCAATATAGATTTTTCTACGATTTGTGTACTCACAATTCAAAACATCTGCAGGGATCTAAAATCAGAGCTCACTTTGCTGTTATAAAACAAGCACACTTGACTCAGTGTCAACCCTTGTTAGGCAAACACTATTTTTCAGAGTCAGGGAAATATGTCTGTAGGGCAGTGGCTTATAAGATTTTCTTTCCTGGACCCTTGAGTAATGATATAAGCCATCCTCACTGTTTGTCTCCTAGTCTGTTTTCCCACGTTATTGAAAGGCAATATATAGCTGCTTCTGAGACTCTATGACTTGGAAACCACTGACTACCAAATTACATGTTTTCACCACTCTTGATTGGTAAAGAAAAATCTGTTATCTGGCATGATCCCAGGAGTGGAATGTTCCAGTTAATCACATAGTCTTATTCTCTGCTACTTCTTTCACTTTCCAAATCAATTTCTCAGAATTACGACCCATTTCACAGACGCCCCTAGCCTGTATTTTGAGAAGCCCAATAATTAACATGAGGAAACCAGGTTTTGCATCTTCCTATATTCTTCATTCAATGGCCCCATGACTCAGATAACTAACATAACATCTGTGATTTCTTGGTTTATTTATTTGAAAAATGAGGATAGAAATGGTACTTGACTACCTTACCAGATTAACGAATAGAATTTTATCAACAATGCAGAAGTCTCCCTTCTGCCTCCTTCCAATAATTGTTATTCCAAAAAATAACCCACATTCTGACCTTCATCATGATAACTAGTTTTCCCTGATTTTACATTCCAATCAAATGGAAGTTTACAAAGTTTTTTTTTTTTTTTTTTTTGTAGCTGGCTTCTTTCACAAATATTACGAATGTGATATTCATTTGCTATTGAGTTTAACAGTACTTCGTTCATAGAATATACACTTTTTTAAATCAATCTAATGTTGATAGATACTTACGGTATTTCCAGTATGGAACTACTATGAGTAATGTCTCCATTTATGTAATTTTATATGTCTTTTGATGTATTTCTGTTATATAGATAATATTAATATACAGTGGAGCAATTACTGAACAACATGGTTGGCGTACAATCAGCTTTAGAAGATGCTGACAAACAGTATTCCATACTGGATATACTAATTTACATTTTCACCAGTGGTATGAAAGGTCTAGTACTTTTTTCACACTCAGGGGTATACAGTCATATTTCATCATGGTTTTAGTTTGCATTTCTTCAATATGTTTATTGCAGTTTTGAGTTTCCTTTT
>NW_012149297.1:286452-290091 GCF_000956105.1 Propithecus coquereli
AAAATAAACTTTGGGCTTTTAATTTTCTTCTATTTCATGTTATTAATAAATTGCTTTCTTTTACTTTCATAGGTTATTATTTTTCAGCATGACTTTTAAATGCATAAAATTCCTTCATTGTACTTCTGCAGATACATGTCACAAAGCTCTGAAGTATGTATCCATTAACAATTAGTTCAAAACACTTTATAATTTCCTTTATGATTTAATTTTTTGACCCATGAGTCAGATAGAGGTATATTACTTAATTTCTGAATACTTTGGGATTTTCTAGTTATCTATTCATTATTAATTTCCATTTTAATTCTACTATAATCAGATTACAACTTCAGTGTGGTGTTGAAACTTTGAGATTAGTTGAGCCAAATTTTCTTAACTGTTTCATGGTCTCTTGAAAGAATGCACACTACAGTTATTGGGTGCTATTTTTTTATGTCAATTTTATTAAATGTATCACTCAAATTTTCTATATTCTAAATGATATTTTTCTATTCTTATTACTAAGAAAAGGGTTTTTTAATTTCAACTGTATTTTTGTCTTCTAATTAAATGTTAAATCTTTTATAATTGGTGTTAATCTACCATCATTTTCCATTTATTTCAACTTTTCTATCAAGGTCCTTTAGTTTCTGAATTCCACTGTTTGAGCTGAACAGTCAGATCTAAGACAATTTAATGCACTTTTGAGGGTAATACTCTTTTTATTTCTCTGACTTTTAAAAGATATTTTCTGTCTTTGATCTTCACTCATTTTAACATGATGACCCTTTGATGTGATTTGGTTTCCCTTATATACACTAATTTTACTTGGCTTTAATAGATCTTAAGTAACTGAGAGAGTAGTAGTGTCATTTGCTGAAATAGGAAGGATTTGGGTATTTAAGAAGGAAATCAAAGGCTAATGTTGGATATGTTGATTTTGAGATGCCTGTAGATTTGAGCTCAAGGACTGTGAAAGAACTGGTCAAATAAATCTGGTAAGCAATAGGGTACAAATGGATAGATACAATTAGATATAGAGTGGATCTTGAAAAGAGGAATAAGAAGTCCTGTGCAATGGTATACCTTAAAGTTCAGAAAAAGTAGATGAGCAAGAGAAAAAAAGAAAGAGCTGAAATAGGTGGAAAGCAGAGTGTTATATCCTATGCTTCAAGTAGAAAAAAAAGTAGTCGAAGAAAGAATAACAAAAAATGTAAGTTGCATTTAGAGTTGAGAACTGACCTCTGGCATGGTAGAGGATATTGATAAGAGTGTTTTTGGCATAATGTTGGAGAAAAACATCTAGCTGATAAGAAAATACGATATGCTGAAGTGGAGACAGATAATACAAATAATCGTTTATAAAGATTTCGATGAGGGGGTTTCTAACTGGGTAACAGCTGTTGGTATATGTGTTATCAAAGGAGAGTATTTATTAACGGGTAATGTTTATGTCAAGAATTTCATGATGGATGTCATTATATAAGACGCCATCTGGATACAATCTAAGAGACAGGCAAGAGGATTGTAATTCAATGCAAAGTAGAGAGATTGTTCCATATTTAACAGTTGTTTTGGGTGGAATTTTGTCACCTCAAAAGCTATGTTGAAGTTCTAAGTCACAGGTATGAGTTCCTGTTGCCTATGAATATGGCTTTTATTGGAAATAAGGTCTTTGCAGATGTAGTCAAGTTAAAATGATGTCATTAGGGTGGGCCATAATCCAATATAACTTGTATCCCTTAAGAAGAGGGAATTTTGTACATAGAGACAGAAACACACAGAAAGAAGCACCATATGATGACAGAGGCAAAAATTGGAGCCATACAGCTACAAGCCAAAGAATGGTGAGGATTGACAGCCTTCTCCAGAAGCTAGGAAAAGTAAAGGAAGGATTCTTCCTTATAGGTTTTAGAGGGAGCATGCCCCCCCCTGCTGACAACTTGATTCTGACTTTTAGTTTCCAAAACTGTGAGCTAATAAATTCATGTTGTTTTAAGCCACCTAGTTTGTGGTACTTTATTAGGAGAGCCTTAGCTAATTCATGCAGAGCTCAAACCACCCATCATTAAAAGAGGAGAGTTAGAGTACATGGGTCCCAATGGGTTAGTAGAGTTGGTGGGATAAAAATGAGTTCTTTTGTAATACTTTTTGATCCCTCAGTAAATTAAGCAGCAACAGAAAACAGCAATGAGTAAGTAAAGGGAAAGGAGTTTGAAGTTTTGAGTAGAGAAGAGTGAGGTACAGCCAACTCAGAGAGTAGGTAATTGAATGGAAAATTAAGTTGGAAATGAAGTAAGATTACTAACAGTGCTTAGGGCCCATATATAATTTGTGGCGACATATTTAAGGTGGAATGTGTGAGCTTGGTTTTATCTTTGATTTTTAAGGCATACTTAGCTACTTTGAATCAGGGATGAAATTTTGTCAAGGGAGAATAAAGGAGAGTGGAACCAGGACACTATGGATATATTCAAGGATCTGATAATAGTCACAGACTCTAGAAACTCATCTGGTAAGGACAGAAGAACAATGAAAAATATACATATGATGGAGTCAATTGGTGGGTGGTTTCAGTCGGGATTAAAAATTATTAGGGAGGTTATTTAGAATATGTGAGCAGGAAGTATAAGAAATTTGGGTTGAAGGTGAGATGCTTGAAAATTAATATTGGAAGGTTTTTTACTAGTTAATGTCAAATTAAAATCTTCCCAAATGTTTTTTATTTAGGATACAGAGACAAAATTAATATGTACATAGAAAGCTGAGGTCAACAGATAGGGTTCCTCTCATTCAAGGGCAGCAGGATCTTGGGTTCTGGCCCTCAGTCTCAGATGGTTGCCCTTGTGACTGAGTGATTAATATCTAAGATACACCTGTCTTATAATAATGGCACAAATACATGCCACAGCAAGATGGTGAGAAACTCTGGCCTAGCCTAAGACCATAGAAGTAGGTAGCTAAGGTAAGGGAGAGGAAAATTCTGTTGTAGTAAGTTTAAGGAACTAAGGTAAGGGCATTGGATGTATCTTCTACATGGATATGGAAATATTGGAATTGATGCTCTAAATAGTGATGACATAAAAGATGGTGAGAAAAGTGTTAAAATCTCCAATTAAAGAAGAGCAGTGATTTTGGATTTGGTAGACTCCAGAGTACAAGTAGAGTATAGCTAAAGGCACATGCTTCATGGAGCTTAGGATTTTAGAGGTGTGACAGGAACTAGTCTGGAATTTGTAAGCAGCAGCAAGAAGCATACCTACCTCAACTATAGTTCCTATATTGATTGATGTGTGAGGAAAAATAATAGCTGTCACTTGATGGTGACACAGTTCCATTAAAATCAGGAGAATCTAGAAAGTTTCCATTAGGTTAAAAAAAAAGAAAAACATTTTTAAATAAGCAACAGTTGAAGTTATAGGGGATTTTGCTCAATACATAGCATGCATTTTCATAGAGAATGACATGGGGGGCTTTTGTTGGTGGTAATAACTGATATTTATCAAGATGTAAAGCATGATAAAATATTAGAGAAATCTGATCATTCTAATTAAAGCCACCTTCTTGGGATTAGTTTCATGGGCAGTTTTGGTGATAAGGTCGCTATAATTAAGGCTGGGGTATATTTGATCTATATGTAGGCTTACCATATTTAGCCAA
>NW_012149297.1:290641-296313 GCF_000956105.1 Propithecus coquereli
AATGTGTTATATGTGGTATGTCTCCATGTAGATGTTTTGGTATGCATCCTGGTTGGTATTCTCTGAACATTGTGGATCTATGGTTCAGTATCTGTTATTAATTTTGGAAAATTCTTGACCATTATTATTATAAATACTTTTCCCATTCCATTCTTTCTTCTGATATTCAAATTATGTGTATACATATCTTTTGAAATTGTCCCACAGTTATTGGATGCTATGTTTTTGTTTTGTTTTCATTCTTGTATTTATTTATCTTTTTTAGAGCCAGGGTCTCACTTTGTTGCTTGAGCTGGAGTGCAGTGGTGCAATCATAGCTCACTGCAGCCTTGAACTCCTGTGCTCACGTGATCCTCCTGCCTCAGCCTTCCCAAAGTTCTGGATTATAGGTGTTAGCCATCATGCCCCCAGTCTTTCATCTTTTTATTCTTTTTTATGCTTGCATTTCAATCTGGGAAATTTCCTTTGGTATATCTTTAAACTCACTGATTCAACCTCATTATGTTCAGCCTACTAATGAGCACGTCAAAGACATTCTTCATTTCTGTGACTCTTTTTTCTGTAGCATTTTCTACTTCCTTTTGATTCTTTCTTAGAGTTTCCATCCCTTTGTTTACATTACACATCTGCTCTTGCATGTTGTCTATTTTTTTCAGTAAATACTTTAATATATTAGTCTTAATTATTTAAACTTCTTGTCTTACATTTCTAATGTTCGTGTCATATCTGAGTCTGGTTCTATTGTTTGTTTTATCTCTTCAGAATGTGCATTTTAGCATTTTTGTTGTTTGTTTTATTTTTGCTAAAAGTTAGAATGATATAACAAGTAGTAGAAACTGAGGGAAAAGACCTCTAGTGGGAGGATAATTGAGGTTATTTGAGGTTAATTGAGGATAATAGGTTAATTGCTAGGAGGTGAGTTTTGTTTAATGATTACTGCAGCTATAGATCCAGTGTCCTTGTTTTTGCCCCTTCTGTTGTCTTTGTGTTTCCTAAGAACTCTTCCTTAAATAGCTCTTTCAACTGTAATCCTGTTATTATACTAGATCCCTATTATGGTGGTCGTAGTGTGTCTAGGAGGAAAAGATTTTAAAATCTTATAATTAAGTCAAATTATTTTAGTGCCTTTGTCCTTTGGCTATGATGACCCCTTCACAAATGTTTCTAATCTTCTCCCATTTACAGGAGACAGAAAGATCAGGAGTAGCTATAGTTGGATAAATGCCCTCCCCTCCAGGTGCGATAAGGCTCTCAGAAAGTCTTGTCACCTGGAGAGTAAGTCTTTATTATGGAGAGTCCTCTGGCTGAAGGCATTTCAAAATGGTTCCTTTTTCTCTCACCCTGCCAGAGCCTTGAGGTGTTTTTTGTTTGTTTGTTTGTTTTTTGGCTCTTCACATGTGAAAAATTAGTGGGGGATTGTCAGATGTAAAATGGACAGAAGTGTGAGATTTGCCTAAGACTATGGCTCTAGAGTTTCTCACTCTGTTTCATAGGCAGCCTCCAGCATTTCAAGTGTTCTTACCAGTTAATAGCTCCAGCGGCTAGTGCTCCAGGTAAGTAACACACGGACTGATTGTTGTATGTACCTGTCCCTTGGGGTGACAGTTTGTACTGAAAACATAATTGTCTGGTAAGTCCAAGAAAAACTGATTTCTGTTGTGTCCAGCTTTTTCTTCTGTAAGGAGGAGAGTAATGAATACCAATTTCTTTATATGTCGGATCTGAAATTGCCTTTTGAAACAGCATATGATTATTGCCATCAGGCATGGGGTCTTTTGGTTAATCAAAATTTCTTGGAAATAATAGAATAGGCAAAAGCTTTCAAATATATTGCTTATTGTTCCTATTTGTGCATTGAATAATAGAAGTGACTCAGTATATCAAGATATTAATGTTTTCTCTGAGATTAAATTTCTAGGCGACTTATCAGTTTTTTTAAAAAAATACTTTATATGTTATCTACAATGTTAATGGGGAAAAACCCAAATAGTTTAGAAAGATTTATTCTGAGCTGAATGCGTGTGACTGGCCTGGAACACATAGCCTCAAGAGGTCCTGAGAAAATGTGCCAGTGATAGCTGGGTTACAGTTTGGTTGTATACATTCATGGAGATAGGAATTACATATAAGACTGTAAGTTAGCATGTGGAGGGCATACATTGGTTTGGCCCAAAAAGCAGGATATCTCAAAGCAAGGGCTTACTGGTTATTGGTGGGTTTAAAGATTCTTTGATTTGTAATTGGTTAGAGAAATGAAGCTTTGTTTAAAGGCTGAATATTTTAACTTAGGATAAGGATATCTGCTAATCAGAGACAAGCCATAGGACATTTACCAAAACTCAAGTGATCTGCTAAGTAAATGGATGGCCTGCAGTTGTGATTTAAGCTTTATCTTATATAGTCTTAGGCCTATTAATATTTAACTTATTTTTATAAAGGATATCTCCAAGGAGGGAGGAGGGAGGAGGGTATGACAAGGCGTGTCTGACCTCCTTTCTCATGGCCAGCAACTGAGGTTCAGGATTTTTCTAGGGTTCTCTTTTTGCCAAGAGAGTCAGTCAGCTTGGGAGCTTTAGCTTTTATTTTAGTTCACAACAATAATTAATTTTCACAACAGGAAATGCCATCATTTGTAAAATGAGGATAAAAACTTTGTGGAAAGGCTAAATTTTGCTTTCTAAGCACAGAATACTGAGCAGAACAGAAAAGTAGGAAACTTTTAGGTTCTCAATGCTCTTTACAACATCTATGATGATATGGTGCTGCAGTTTTAAGTAATATTATAGTGTATGCATGAAGCGGTGAAAGTGTAGGGGAGAAAAAGTGGCTTTCCCCCACCCTTGTAGCTTCTTTGGCTGGGCTATGAATTAAACTGACATAAGAAAGATTAACAGTAGAAAAATCATTTTAATTATGTACATATGCACGGGAGTCCCACAAAGGGTAAGACTCAAAGAAGGGCTAGATGATTGAAGCTTATATAGCATCTTAAGCTACAGAAAGGAAGAGGGGCTTGGGAGTTCTGGGGGCTGGTGGAGACAAATTATGGGAGTGTGAAGGGAAGAAATGTATGGTGAATAATGGTTGCTTCATTATGAAGATAAATATCTCTCAGGTGATAAAAGTTATCTCTGAGCAACTCTCTTCCTGATACAGATACCTTTACTAATAAAAAAAATTTCCCTGATGGGTGTAAATTTCTTTCACAAAAGGGCAGCTTTTCAGAGCTATTGCGGTGTCTGCAGTTTCTCAAAATAATCAGCTTGAAGTAATCATTATGCCAAAGAGGAATATTCTGGGGTGGCATGTTCTGGTCTCTTAACAGTCATATTTTGGGGTGGTATGTCCTGAGCCCCAACAAAAGTTTGTCTTAGTACTACGTTCTTACAGTGTGTTTGTGTGTACGTGTATTATAGGCACCTGCATGCACTTTGTGTTTGATTCTTTACAAGTAGCACCTTGTCATGTAGATTTAGTTATCTGAAGTGAAAAATGATGTAGTGGCAGGTTCTATAAAAGCTGCACAACCAAATTCTCTCATCACAGCTGGATGTGGTGTAGGGAACATGAGTTTTAATTTAGACTGACCCAGGTTTTACATCCCAATTGCCACTTATTAACTGTCTAATTTAAAAAGTCACCTCTCTGGATTCATTATTCCTTCTTCTAAATTGGGATCATGATGATGATAATTCCCTCCTTTCCTCATACTTCCATCTGTTACTTCCTTCCAATCATTGATCCTTAGTGTTGCTCCAGATATGTTCAGAAAATAAAACTCTAATGATTCAAAATCTCCAAATCATCTGTCAGGTATATGGAGAATTTCACAATTGAAGTATTTTCAGATTCTCTGTATTCTTTTCTATCACTCCTTCTTAATTTTTAAGCCCCCCGTGTGTCCACCTGAGCAGGTGTCTTTTGTGGCCCAAACTTTCCCCTCTTTGTTTGTCCTTACATATTTGTCTACCAAAGTGCTACCATCCTGTGCAGATCTAATCCAGGCCCGGTCATGAAGAATCACTTCTACATCACTGTTTCTAATATTGCACGGTTTGCCTTGACATATTAAGCATCTATATCATTGACTAGTTTGAGACTCTAGAATTCAGAAATTGTACTAGATACATAGTCTGATATTTCTGTCACTCATAGTATTCAGTCTCATATTGTTTTGTCTCAATATGTAGTCTTTCTTGGCTAAATTTTACGTTGATCCAATCAATGCCCATAAAGTAGGGTAGATTATTCCCAGACAAACTGAATTTCTTCCCACAGCAGACCTCCCAAACTCTCTCTAGCAACTACTTACTTCACCATTGACTAGGCAGAAAAGAAAATTGGTCAAGTTAGTCAAAGAAGTTTTGGCTCAGGCAGTCTACGTGTTTTGCTCACAAATATGTAGCTGAGCCTAAGCTGTGTCCAGGGATTTTTAATTGGAAATTCTCAAAATAATGGCTATTCCAGATTCTCATGGAATGGAAAACATTGATGTTATACTAAGCATTATTAATATGTAATGGAGAGGTCTTTTATTAGGACATGACTGGTGCTTTGATTACCTGAGCTTTCTCAACTGGCTTGGAGCTTTAAAATATTAGGTTAATCTTTTTTTGTGTGTTTGCCTGCCATTTCTTCTGACAGTAATAACATAATATTCACATAAGTATGTTAAATCTTGCTTTAATATATAATATAGTGTAGCACATTCTGCAGGGACCTATAATCCTTTGACTGAAGTTACAATTCAAAAGCATCAATTTTGTATATCTCAACTCTCCTCTTACCTTTCCCAGATCAGAAATAAATTTATATGTACATTTATATAAACATGAATGAACATGTTTCCTCTGTTGCATTCACTTGCGTCAACTTTATTTTTACCATGAAGATACACAGCTAAATTAATCTGTCTATCTCCTTGAATGACTAAAATATAGGCATTTTGTTTAAAAGAAAGATACACGTATTCTCTTGACATCCAGACCACGTCACACCTCAAATCGTTCACAGCCCATTCAGTTCCCATATCTTTATTTTTACCTCCAGGACCTGTAGCAGATAGATGAATGACACTAGCATTCCTTTCCAAGTTGTCTTGAGCAATCAACTATGAATAACATAAACCAGTTATTTCAATTTTCTATTAATATTTTCTTCTAGTTTTTTCTACAGTTATCCCAACAGAATTTAAATTATCAATTATATTTTTTCCAAGAAGACTTAAAAATAGTTAATGACAAGTAGAGAAAACTTCAGGGGAAATAATTCACATTATAGGTTATGAGATTTATATGTGGCTTCTTATACAAAATAAAGAGGAAAAATTGTATATTGTAGAAATATCAGCCTTTCGAGATAATGTGAATAGGACATACAAGTCTGATGAGGAGAGAAAGAGAAAGATAGAAGCAATATACATGTAGTGCCAAAACTGGGCTGTAGAAAGGCCAAGATTAATCATAGCATAACATGTAGACTTTGAATCCACATTCAAAATTATCTTTAATATAAGTTTGCCATGCCTTAAATATTCCTCATTTTAAAATATTTGAATATTCCTTTCTTTTATAAATTATTCCATGATTAGATACCAGCAATAATCTATAATATGATTTGAAAAAGAATGCCTAAAACAGGAAAAATGTTAATATTTGTTAACATGATAATAA
>NW_012149297.1:297619-298081 GCF_000956105.1 Propithecus coquereli
CCCTCTCCTGCCCAGAGGTAATGGTAAACTGCAAGGTAGTATCTATCATTAGATACGTTTTCTTAAAATACTTCGGTATCTTAGAAGACATATAATATGGCATCATATATTTTGAAATTTCACACAAATGTAACATGATGTACACACAAGTGTTTAAAATTTCTTGATATTACAAATAACTGTGCTGGAGATAGTCTTGGATCTTACATTCTGTCCTTCAGAGACATTTTCTAGGTTGACAACTTGAAGGTTAATTAATAGTTTTAGGGTATTAATATTCATCTTTACTAAATATTGTCAAATTATTTTTATGGCTTCTCTTTTCCTAATGGTTTATAGGAGTATTTTTTAAGTGTTGTTGTTAATCCTTTCAGTATATATTTTGGAAAGATCCACCTCTCAATTTATAATGTACCATTTTTATTTGAAGAAAATTTTAATATATGACATGTCTTACATAAG
>NW_012149297.1:298977-300154 GCF_000956105.1 Propithecus coquereli
TTAAAGGGCTTGGTCACTCTATGACAAAATTAATATTTTTTAAAAGACTCACATCTAGAATATTCTGGTGAAATTCTGGAACTCCAGAGGTAATACAGAATATTATAAGAGTCCAAATAGAAGAAAAAGCTACCTGTAAAGAACAGATGACCTGACAAACATCTGATTTCTCACCTGAAATCCTGAATACTAAAAATCAATAGAAAGCTATCTGCATGCAAATGAAAGAAAGGGACAAAAATTCATTAATTCTATACCCAGCCATTGCTTATCTCAAGGCAAATAAAAGACAGTTGGAGAAATGTAAGAATATAGATGAAATTTTTCAAAAAAGTATAAGGGACATTTTCATTTTGAGTATTTATTAATTCCCTGAATTTTCAGGGTTTGGTAGAAAATAAAAGTCATAACATGAAAGTATTTACCAGGTTAACCATGTATAAACTTAATCACATCATTTTGTAAATAATTTGTGACTTCGTAAGTTGAATAATAGCTATTATAAAATAACCATAATTTTAATTTGTGTTTATATATTCACATTTAATTTATATATGTTTATAATACAGTTCCTCATTTATATTTAGAGAAGGTAAACAGCTTGTTATCATTGCTTTCTTCAAGTAGAAGCAAGAAAAATGCTTATTAAAAATTTTAACTATTTGAAATATTTAGAACATACCTTGTATATAAAGAATAGAGTACTGGCCAGGCGCGATAGCTCATGCTTGTAATCCTAACACTGTGGGAGGCCAAGGCAGGAGGACTGCTTGAGCTCAGGAGTTGGAGATCAGCCTGAGCAAGAGCCAGACCCCATCTCTACTAAAAATAGAAAAAATTAGCCAGGCATGGCGGCCTGTGCCTGTAGTCCCAGCTACTCAGGAGGCTGAAGCGAGAGGATTGCTTGAGCCGGGAGTTTGAGGTTGCTGTGAGCTAGGCTGACGCCATGGTACTCTAGCTTGGGCAACAGAGTGAGACTCTCTCTCAATAAAAGAAAAAAAAAAAGAGTGCCAATGACAAACTTAGAGCTTGAAATATTGCTCACAAGTAGAAATGTTTTCTTCTCTAATGTTAGTATTTTCCCCTCTCCTGCCCAGAGGTAATGGTAAACTGCAAGGTAGTATCTATCATTAGATACGTTTTCTTAAAATACTTCGGTATCTTAGAAGACATATAA
>NW_012149297.1:300854-306783 GCF_000956105.1 Propithecus coquereli
CCATTTAACTCCAAATGAATGTGAGGGAAGACTTGTGGTTAGCAATTCTTAAATCCTTAAATGATACATCTTACCACCAAGAACAAAGCTGAATACACTATTTTAGTTTTTTTTTTTTTTTACAAGTGATTTTAGTACATCTTTGTAATGATGTAAATGTATTTGTGGTTCCTAGCTTTATGTTCCAATTTTCTCTCCATTTTTTGTTACCCTTTCCCTTTTAACTTTTGTGCCAGCTAAAAGACATTTCTATGTATTATAGAAATTTGTAAATTTTTCCCCTGCACTGCTGGTGTAATATCATATTTTTGTCCTCCCTCAGCAATTTTTGTCCCTAAAGATTGTTCCTTACTTTCTTTCCTCCAACCACAATTATGGTGTTAGAAAGATAGTTTGTTATATTTTATTAGTCACTTCAATGTGTTTTATAAGATGATATAGTATTGAATTTTTCTGGACATAGAAGTATTTTTGTATTAATAATTTACATCTATACATTTATTTTCAATTGAATTTTGTGATAATTTTAGATTCACATACAATTGTATGACATAGATCTTGAAAAACCTTACCCAGTTTCTACAAATGATAACAATTTGAAAAATTATAATGTAATATCACAACCGAAATATTGATATTAACACAGGCCACCATTAATGTTTCAGTTTTCTCAGTTTTACTTATACTCATATATATGGTATTTGTGAATGTGTGTTTAATTCTACATAATTTTAACATATGTGTAGCTTTATGTATCCACAATCATATTCAAGATATGGAACAGCTCCATCACCACAAGGATCACTTACTTTGTCCTTTTATGTTCATAGCTACCTTTCTCGCCCCTCCACCTTTCTCCACTTCCCTCATCCCTAGCCCCAGCAGCCACTTACCTACCCATATTTAAAATGCCTCTTGAATTAATTTTTGTATAAGGTGTGAGATTTATATCAAGGTTCAGTTACCATTTGTTGAAAAAACTAATTTTTCCACCAAAATGCTTTTGTACCATTATAAAAAAGAAAATCTTTTGAGCATCTTCATGTGGGTCTATTACTGACTTCTTCTGTTCTACTGATCTATGTATCTATCCTTCTGCCAAAGCCATACTTTCTTGATTACCATAAATATTTATTAAGCCCAAACAATGAGTACAGTAATTCCTTTATTTTTTGTCAAGATTTTTTTTTCTTTTTTTCTATTTTAGATTCTGTGCCATTCTATATAAACTTTAGAAGAAGATCGTCTATGTCCACAAAAATTCTGCTGGAATTTTAATAGGACTTGCATTAGGCCCGTAGATTAATTTGGGGAAAATTCATATCCTTTTGAGTGTTCCAATCAATGTATCTCTTCATTTATTTTGATGCTTGATTGAATTCTTTCATTAGGATTTCATAAAATTGAGTTTAAAGGTTTTACTTATGTTTCATTAACTATATATCTCATAGTTTGTTAAGTATTCCATTTTCTTTGGAGTAATTATAACTTACAGTTTTATGTTGTTATGTTATATCTTACTATGTTTTCAGTTTTGGTCTCTTCATGTTCATTGTTAGTACGTAGAATTGTGGAAAATATTGATTTTTGTGGGTTGATAATGTATACTGTGGCATTGCTGAACTCACTTATCTCAAGGTTTTTTTAATCTAGAGTCTTATGGAATTTATTCATAAATATGCATATAACATGCATACAGGGACAATTTTATTACCAGTATGTGTGCCTTTTCCCTGTCTTGTTGCAGTGGCTATAATTTATACAATTGTATTCAGAGTGATGTGAATGGACATCCTTACCTTATTCCTGATCTTGGAGTAGGAGGGAGAGGGACCAGTCAGTCTTTAACCACTCACAGACCGGTGTTAGCTCTTGGTGGTTTTTTTTGTTGTTGTTTTGGAAGATGTCCATTATCAAGTTCAGACAATTCCTTTGTCTTCTGATCCTCCAAAAGTTTTATCATTTATGGATGATGAATTTTGTAAAATGCTTTTTGTGGATCAACTTATAATATGTTTTTTCCTTCTTTATTCTGTTAATATGGTGAATTGCATTGATATTCAAATAAAGCCTTGCATCTCTATAATAAATCTCACTTTGGGATGGTATGTAAGTTTTTTACATGTGGTTGGATTTTGTTTCCTAATATTTTATTGATTTTGTGCACTAATTGTATAGTTATTTTTGTTTGAAAATTCATAAAAATGTTCATCTGCAGTTTTATATTTTTGTACTGTCTGTCTGATTTTTGGCATCTGGGTAATTCTGTTCTCATAAAATTAGGAAGTATTCTTTTTCTGTTCTCAGGAAAAGATTACATAAAATTAAAGTTAATGCTTCAAATGTTTGATGGAGTTCTCTAATGAAATTATCTGGACCTGGAAAGTTCTTTTTCAGGAATGTTTTAATTACAAATTCAGTTACTTTAATTGTTATAGGACAATTCTGATTATCTATTTCATCTTAATTCAGTTTTAATATGCTGTCTTCATAATGTTGGTTTATTTCTTCTAAGTTGATTTTAGAAACAAAAAACAGTATATAATGTTTACTTACTGTCCTTTTAATGGCTGAAGGATACGTAGCAATGTCCTATATTTCATTCTTGATACTGGTATTTACTGGCATTTGTGTTTTTTATTTTTGTAAGTCTTACTAGAGGTTAATTATTTTTTTTAATGACTGGATTTTTGCTTTGATTTTTCTTTATTTTCCTATTGTCAATTTTGTTGATTTATTACTATTTCCTTTCTTTTGCTGAGATTTGTTTTTCTCTAATTGTTTTAGCCTTCAGGTAGAAACTATGCTTATTAATTTTAGAACTTTCCTTAATTTCTAATGTTGATTTCATTTGATTCTATTAAGATAACTTCTCTGCATAATTTCAGTTATTTTATATTGATTGAGTTTCATTTTATGGCCCAGAATATGGTCTATCTTGGGAGATATTTCATGGATGCTTGAAAAAAAAAATGTGGAAAGGTTGGGAGTGGCATCAGCAAGGTAGCAGGATAGATGTTTTAAGCCCTTGTCCCCCCATAGAAAAAAAAGTTTGACAGTCACTCATTAACAAAAGTACCATTGGAGGAGCACGGAGTCCAACAGAAAAGTCCCAGCACCCTGTATGAGCAAAAAATTTGAGAATAGATGCATTGCAGAGGGTAAGAAGAGCAGTATCACTTTATCTGAATAACCCTGCCCCCCAGCTTGACACAGCTTAGTGCCAAGAAAGATCCCCTTGGCCCAGGATTGATCTCATCAGGGAGGATGAATGGGTAGGAAGCAGCAGGTTTCCCCAGCCTTGCAGGACACTGCCCAAGACGACCATTTCTTTCACACTTTACCCAGAACCCTGAGATGATTGGTATGTCTGAATAGTATGGGGGAGCTAGGAGCAGGGAAGAGGGGTGGAAGGTCACAGCAGCTGGGGCACATAACTGTTAAAAGGGCCACTATTAATACTGCCTTGCAGGTTCAATTAAGAGACCCTCCCATTAACCTTGTAGGATGCATGACCCGAGGAACCCCGAAACTAGTCCGTGAACATCCATAGAATTCTTCCTGTCCTGTCCCACTGTAGCTAGCACCCTGGGCATGTCCCCTATAAACAGTGCATACAAGCCTCTGCAGGTCATGTATGAGCACATTGACAGCCCAGTCATCTCTGCTGGATTGAGAAAAGCACAACCTTGAATGCTTTAGGGCACACTGCACTAGGGAACATAAATGAGAGGCTCTTGGTACCTTGCCTGGCCTTGAGGGATCAAGACAAGGCATGTAATCCTAACATGTCCCCCTTCCACCCCCAAGAGAAAAACGGGGGGAGTAGAGCAGGTACCTTCATAAAAGAGTCTGAGGGACTCCCAGAATTCGTAGGTAGGCTAACTGGTGAAGACCTTTCTTTCCTGAAGCCGGTAAGTAAAGACTGGAGGATGTGACTGTTTCTTCAAATACAATAAAATCAGGGAAACATGTCACCACCAAAAAAAACAATAATCTTCCATAATTGAATACATTGTTGCTATAATTATCATTATTTTGAAACAACTAGTATCTGTTCTATCAATTAAAAGTAAGAAATACAAAGTTTTGTTTTTTTTTAAAAAAAAAACCTTATCCTTTCTCCAGTGTTCATCCTTTCTTTTTGTAGATCTGTGTTTCTGATCTATATCGTATTCTTTCTCTCTGAACTTCTAACATTTCCTACAAGGCAGGTCTACTGGCAACAAATTCTCTTAATTCTTGTTAATGTGGGAAAGTTTTTTATTTCTCTTTCCCTTTTGAAGGATAATTTCACAGGGTACAGAACTCTAGGCTGGTGGAGGGTTTTTGTTTGTTTTTGTTTTAACTCTCTCAACACTATAAATGTTTCACTCCATATTCCTTTTGTTTTCATACTTTCTGAGAGGTAGCATGTAATTGTCTCCACTGCTCTGTAGGCATGGTTTGCTTTTCCTCTGGTTTCTTTAGGAATTTTTTTTTTTTATCTTTGCTTTTTCTGAAGTTTGAATATGACATGGATGCCTGAGTGTAGTTTGTTTTTGGCATTTATCTTGCTTAGTGTTCTCTGAGTTTCCTGGGTCTCTGGTTTGGTTTCTGACACTAATTTGGGGTAAATTCTCAACTGGTATTGCTCAAATATTGCTTCTTTTCCTCCTTTTTTTCTTCTCCTTCTAAGTATTCTCATTATGCATATTTACACCTTTTGTAGTTCCATTGTTCTTGAATACTCTGGTATTTTTTTTTTCTTTGTTTTTCAGCTTTGAAGTTTCTATTGTTGTATCTTCAAGCTCTGTGCTGCTTTCCTCAGCCATGTCTTCTCTGCTAATGAGCCTACCAAAGGCATTCTTCATTTCTGTTACATTATTTTTATTCTCTAGCATTTATTTTTGATTCTTTCTTAGAATTTTCATCTCTTCACTTACATTACCCATCTATTCTCACCCGTGGTCTATGTTTTCTATTAAAGCCCTTAGCATATTAATCAAAGTTAAAAATTCCCTGGTCTGATAATTCCAATATTCCTGCTGTATCTGACTCTGGTTCTGATTCTTGTTCAGTCTCTTCAGACTGTATTTTCTGCCTTTTTAGTATGCCCTGTAAGTTTTTGTTGAAAGGCAGGTATGATGTACTGAATAAAAGGAATGTTGGCAAGTAGCCTTTAGTAACATAGTGTTGAAGTGTGGGGGGAAGGGAAGTGTCTTACAGTTGTATGATAGGTCTCATGAGGTCTTTTGGTGGCCTGTGACCCTGGACTGGACTGTAGACTTCACCATGCTTCCGTTGTCCCCTCTCCCTTAGGCTGGACAGGATGGCTGAGAGGGGATTAGGGTCAAATATTTTGCTTCTCTCACATGAAAGGCTAAAGCCAGCTGAATTTGGCTATTTCCCTTTCTCCAGGTAGATCCTCCTGGTTAAATAGATTCCTCTGAGGGTAGTCCTTTTTAAAAAGAACAGAATGCTCCAGTATATTTCAAAATTATTCATTTTTCCCTCCACCCCCTGGAATCATCAGGGGATTTTGCTCTGATATTCACTCCAAGGACCTGGTAGAACTCCTGAAGGTAAAACTCACAAAAGTATGAAACCCCCAACCATGACTTTGTTCTCTTGGAGTTTTTAACTCTCAGACATCAACACAGAGCATCCAGCAATTCATCAATTACAGTTCAGGTCTCCCTATCCTAGCACTGCTTCCCACAGAAGTTTCTGCTTATAAGTTTCTGCTCCAGTAGGTTGTGATTCTTTGTATCTGTCTGCCTGTCTCTCCAACTTTGGGCACAGTGGTTTGCCCTGTGACTTCAGTTCTCTGATGAATCTGATAAGAATTATTGTTTTTTTCAGTTTAGTAAGCTTTTTTCACTTATTTTTGGCAGGGCCAACTTGTAAGCTCCTTAAATGCTGGGCCAGAAAATGGAAGTCTAATTTT
>NW_012149297.1:308463-309616 GCF_000956105.1 Propithecus coquereli
GAAATAACTTAAGACAAAAAATTTAAAATAAACTACAGTTCTCAAAAAGTAAAACACAGATGAAGCCTCCAAGGGAACTACTATCTTGTTATAATTCAAAGATAAAAAAATAAGAAAACTGTTAAAATTGAAAATCATCAGGGTCTTTCTATATCTAAGAATCATACCATCAAATGTATTTCTCATGTTATTCATCCCTCCCAAATCAAGTCGATTCTGAAATTTAGAGCAGCTAATTAGACAGAATGCCAGCATCAAAGGAAGTCTAATGAATATGATTTTTAACTTTCTTGGCTCTGCTGTAGAATGCATACTAGAAAGTGGTTGCTATTAATAATATGAAGAAATATATGGAGAGTCAAATGTGCATTTTATTTTTATACATCAGCAAAGAAATAAGTGAGTTGCCTTTTGATGGTTACTAGGAACTACTGGAATTCAGAAAATAGAAAGTATGAATTGCAGTAGAGTGATGAGTTGAGACTTTATTAATTTTAGGTCTTGGATGATGGATATCATTTGATTATGAGATAATAGAGAACATAATTTTCCTCACACATACATGATCAATGTTTTATTAACAGAAGAAACAATACTCCTTGTATGCTGAATTGAATTGAATTTCACTTTAAGTTAAGAAAAGTAGAATAATCTTTATAAATGTATATACCAGAATGGCATTTTGTAATAGATAATAGAGAAATGTTTTTTAAAAAAACAAGTTCATAAGTTTATATATCAGAATGCCAAAGAGGAGAGAGCTCCACAGACAGAGGGCTCCAGAGATTTGAAGAGGGTCGCCCTTGAGTCTTAAACTGAGTACTAACAGTACGAGTGTATAAAAAAGCTATATAACATTGGGGAAAAGAACACGCAAAAGAATTACCAGGGAAAATCCTCTGAGGTCATACAGAGATAGGAATAAATGTTATTCCTAGCAAACATGGCCAAAAATCCTCATAAATCATAGTGTTGAACAAAGTCTTCAGAGAGATATTGCCAAAGTAATGTCATACAGTTACTCCTAAACACTCCTCTAGTTCTACCAAGTAATACTTAAAATAAATAAAGAGTATAACTGCTTCCAAGAAACTTATTTCTGTACCTGAATTGAGCACAAGATTGTAATTAAGAATACAAAACTGTCTAGCAT
>NW_012149297.1:312436-314847 GCF_000956105.1 Propithecus coquereli
TATAAATATTCTTTCCCTACCTGTGAAACAATACTATCAAGTTATATTCTCTTTTGCTGCAGTAAGTTTAATGAATTCAGATTTCTTTCAATAGGTTTCCCTGCTGTTCTTAAGGGAGATTCAATGGTCAACACGATATCATTTTGAATTACAATCGGCATGATGAAAACACTTCAATGTGAAGTGCTGAAAACCAAGTAAACTTGAGATAAAATTGAAAGACTCAAAAGTTAGATGTTTATAAATGAAACTTTTGCATTTATTTGTACATGTGTCATGTTTATACATATTCTCATTTTAATGGGAACGACTTTTTTTTTTCAAATAGCAAAAGTTCAAACATCAAAAGAAAGGTTGTCAAAAGCGTGCCTTTTCCTATTACTTGCCCTTATTTGTCTTATAAGTAGTTGTTACGTTCTTATAAACTACTTGCTTGTCTCATGGTCTAGTAGTTAAAGGCTGAATACAGCTGTATTACTCATTTCAACTTACTCTATGATCACAAGAAAGTCAATCTCAGTGCTTCGTAAGAAAAATAGTATCATCGATGCATATTTTAAAACATTTTTACAATCCTGTACCAGATTAGGTTATAAAGTTCTTTCCTTAGAAACTCTTAAAGAAAACAACATATAATTCTATATTTCATTTCCCTTCCTCCAAATTTGTAACCATCGCTGAAAAATTCATTAGCTTTAGCTATTATTACAAACTTTTGCCTGTCAATTAAGATCATAACTGATACGCACATGTGTTTATTTGCAGAGGTGTCTCATGGCCTCTAGTGGTGCATTGAATATGTGCATTTTGAAAAGTAGACTTACATTTGTCAAAACAAATCACTGAACAAAAGATAGATAAGAGGATTGAATTTTACGAAATCATTCATGATTTGGAATACCAAAACTTTTCCCTGCTTTTCTCCTATATATGTACCTGTCAAGGAGTAGGAATACATTAACTGTCCAGATTAGAAAGAGCAATTCCTACAGTAACAACAACAACAAAAAAAACTAGAAAAAATGGGAATATGATAGTTATGTAAAAAGATATGTGGGAAAAGGATTTTGAATGTGCAAAAGTAAACTAACCATTGAAAGTTCCCCAGTAACAGGAGCAGCAAGCTGTGTACTCAATGTTCAGTTTCCTGAAGTACTCGAAAGTACAGTGCCATGTTGACATTGACTAATATTAATATTAGTACCATTGATAATATCAACTCTCACTGAGCATTTTTTTGTCTATAAAAGAGCTTTACTCAAAGGATATCTAATCTTTGCAGCCACCCTACCAGCAGTCTATTATTATTTTAACCTTACTGAGGGTGAGAGAGGATAACTGTTTTCCAGAGTAACAAAGCTATTAAGCAGAGCAGGCAACATTCAAATACATATCTGTTTGATTTCAAAGGTGTGTTTTTATGAGGCTATATTTTTTATTCTACTCGTGAAAATGAGACACACGGAATATATGTGAGACAGTTAACCTTGATGCCTCACTTTGTTTATTGTCTACATCTATACGTCTCCCAACTCCAGTTAAGATCACCCTATTTCATTTCTGCCTTACCAAAACATATTCTTTGGTCATTCTGGCCTCCTTAAGTGGATTACTGCCCTCATGTTTACCTGGCTACCTCCTAACTCCTATTTCAGTGCTCAGCTTAAATGTTTTTTTACTCAGGAAAAGCCTTCTCCAATTCCCAAGAAACAAAATTAAGTACCCTTGTAATATGTACTCGTAGACCCTATTCTTATCATTTGAATTATCACAAACGGGATCATGAAATTGTGTATTTAAAATCAATATTCTTCATTAGACTCTAAATTCCACAAAGTCAGGGACAATGTTTTATACCTTTATATTAATATAACCCAACATGGCAGAAGCTCAGTATTTGTTGAAAAATAAATAAGGCAAATCTTAACATATCTGAGATAACCACATAGAAGTTACCTCTTGTATACACTTGATTTGTCTCTTTTCAAGTTTCTGCTTCATGGGACAATTGGATTATAGTCCAAATACAAATAAAGTGTTACAGTTGAAAATATATCTAAAGTTCATCTAGTTCTAAGTCAAATGCTTCCATCTCAGCTGTAACATCTCTTTGAATGGTTGCCTATTCTATGATTAAACATCTTCAATCTCAGAAATTCAGTATCCACAGGAAGCTCATTGGCACATTGATATTTAAGCCCATTTCACTGAATCCAGGAATAATTCAATTAAAATGCCCACTTAGGTAGCGCACTAAACTCATACCTAACTCATTACTGAATTTCTATTTTTCTTTCTTTCTTTATTTTTTTTATTTCAGCATGTTACGGGGGTACAGATGATTAGGTTACGTATGATGCCCTTACCCTCCCTCCACCCCAAGTCCGAGCTTCAAGTGTGTCCATTCCCCC
>NW_012149297.1:314897-316059 GCF_000956105.1 Propithecus coquereli
AATCAACACAAGTGCCCAGCGATTCATGAGTGGATTAACAAAATGTGGCATATGTACACTCAGCCATAAAGAAGGATGACTTAATGCCTTTTACAATCATTTGAATGGAACTGGAGATCATTATCCTAAATGAAGTATCTAAAGAATGGAAAAACACCACATGTACTCACTGCTAAATTGGAATTAACTGATGAGCACACGTTAGAGGGAAGTAAAACTCAACGAAAATCAACCAGGAGGGAGGGGAAGGAGGGGACAGGGGAAAACCTACCTAATGCGTACAATGAACAATATCTGGGTGATGGACACTCTTTATAACTGTGAGTGAAGTATTATAAAAGTGATCCATGTAACCAAACTTGTTTATATCCCATAATACTTTGAAATAAAAAAAAGTTAATGACAAGGAAAACACTATATATCAGAATGCATGGGGCATTTAAATCAGTGATAGATGAAAATTCATATCCCTAAGCATTTTATTAATATAGAAAGAATGAAAATAAATGAGTTAATTTCTCAGCTTAGAAAACTAGACAAAGGAAAACAAATCTTTTCATATGGAAAAAGGAATGAAATAGTAGTAAAAAATATGAGCTAAAAAATAGAAAAAGTATAGATACAGTGAATCAAAACTCAGAAATTCCTAGCTAACTTTTTCAAGCATAAAGTGAGAAAGTACAAATAAACTGATAAATGTGAAGGAGGAATCAGTGTTGAACATAAGTGATTCAAAAATAACAGACTAATATGCAGGCCCCTGTACAAGTAAATATGAAAACTTATAAGTGGATAATTTCTTAAGGAATTATAGACTATGAAAATTGATCCTGTTAGAGAACTTACGCATTCCAAAAAGAAATTTAAAAAGTCATGATTATTATTAAGAAACTACCCTACAAAATATCACTATACCTAGATGACCTCACAAAGGAATTCTACCAAATATTCAGATATCACACAATCCAAATGTTGTATAAATCATTCTAGGCATTAAAAATGTAGAAGAGCTCCCCAAACCCTTATAGAAGGAAAGTGTAACACTAATGCCTGAAACTACAGACCAATAATTTTCAAGAATTTGATGTAAAAATAATAGATAAAATAGCAAAAATGGTCGGGCGCGGTGGCTCATGCCTGTAATCCTAGCACTCTGGGAGGC
>NW_012149297.1:320239-329497 GCF_000956105.1 Propithecus coquereli
CTAGACACAGATAATACAGACCGTCAGATATAATCTCTGTGGATCTCCTTGACAGTCGAATTCAATTCCAACTGTGCTTCAGGGAATAGTCTGTTTGCTAAAACATCAGCTGCCGGAGATTGTTCCAGCTCACTGGAATTCTATTATTTAGAGGATAATATCTAGCCCTAGAACAACAAAGCTTTATGATTTTGAAATGTTGCCATTTCAAAATAGCTATAAATTGGACTCCTCTGAGAGTACTTATATAAGGTTGGAAGAAAAAAACAAACCATGTGAAGATAGCAGCAACATCTTTTTTAATATTCCAAAAACAACAAAAGTTATATACTAGTTGTCATAATGCTATTTTTGTATTAAATGTTGGAGACACGCAGACAAAAACTCACAAAGTTTACACCATTTCTTATAAAAAGTCACAATTATGTTGTGAAGCTTTAATATTACCTAGTCTTTTTTATTATTTTGATACGCAGTTGTCTTCTGGAGGATATATGCTTAGGTTGGGACACTCAATGTTAAATAGTTAATGCATCAAGTGAAGGAACATCCTTACTTACATTGAATTTGTCAAGTCTTTCCTGGTCCTCATGTGTGATGAAGCTATCTTTATAAGAATTTCTTATATAGTTTGTGAAAGCAATTTATTTTGCAAAAATATTAAGAAATCTAGGTTTCTTCATCACTGGGTTTGCATTTCAAGTTGTTTTTTCTCATTCAATTGAGCTAATTGATCATCTGTCACATTTCCTATAAATAAAATGCCAAAATAGTATTCAACTTTTGTCAAAGATAAATTTTTATACCTGTGTTTGCAGTCACAAATAATTAGGTGCCCATAGCAGGTGGCAATAAATATTTCCCCACAAACACTGCCTGATGTTATTGAAACACTCACCCTTACCTGTAGATTCATGTTGTCCCCCATAGTGCATTGCATTATTTGTTTTGCTGACAATAAACACTCAAGAATGTGACATTAGATCACTTTCAATTAAGTATGAAAGAGTGGCAGATAGAAACTCAGGGGAAGATGCATTTTGACTTAATGCTAGTGTAAAATACAACAGTCTTACTCAAAAAAAGACTGGAGGTACCCAATAAAATTCCAGATATTTTAAGATCAAAGCTGGCATAAAATATTTACACGACATACTTTTATATTGGAGTATCAGTATGTTATCTTTTCCTGTGGTATCATTTTCTTTAATCCAAAATTGGAAAACAAGGCTATTAATTTGAGCCCTCAAAATACTCTTACTTATAGAAACATATCCTGGACTCTAACCCTAGTCAAATATCTGTTTAAAAAATCTTAAAATAGAATGGGGTACAAAACATAGATTAAAAATGCACTAATAAATTGCTATGTTGGAAGTAAAAAGTAAAATAATATGATAATGAAACTAATACTATGAGGAACACATGATAAGGTAGGTAATTTGACAAAGGAAAATTTCATGAACTTTTGCCCCTACAACACACACTACATTCATAAAAAAGTCAGATATGCTTACATTTTCTATTTTCAATATACCAACAGCCTACTTACCTTTTGAGGAGATTTTATTCCATTGTAAATATAATTTTCATCCTCTGTTTTGCATGTTACTGAACACATCCTACATTTGTCCTAAGCAAGGTTTAAGAAAATTCTGGGTTAATTGCATTGTTCTATGTGTTCCTTAAATCTAACCATATAAGCCTCACCTTTCCAGAATAAGGAAAAAAAAAAGTTTGTCTTTATGTACAAGACTTTCTACATATTAGCATAAAGTAAATGAATGAGAAAATAGTAAAATCCAAAGCTATTTTTTTCTTTGAAATTCTTTTTACTTACAATATAATCATTAGTAATTAAATTATTATTTGTGTATTTTGTGTGTTTTAAATTTATTATTTCAGAATATTATAGGTATACAAATGTTTTGGTTACATAAATTGCTTTTGTACCATTTAAGTCAAAGTTATATATGTGCCCATCTCCCAGATAGAGTGCATTGTACCCATTAAGTGTGACTTTACCTATCCCCTCCTCCCTACTCCCACTGGCTTGATTTCTGATGAATGTTATTTCCATATGTGCACATAAGTGTTGATCTATTAGTTCCAATTTAATGGTGAGTACATGTGGTGTTTGTTTTTCCATTTTTGTGATACTTCTCTTAGAAGGATGGCCTCCAGTTCCATCCAGGTTAATACAACACCATTTTTTATTAATCCATTCATGGATTGGTGGGCACTTGGGTTGTTTCCACATCTTTGCAATTGTGAATTGTGCTGCTGTAAACATTTGAATGTAGTTGTCTTCTTTATAGAATGTCTTTTTTTCCTTTGGCTAAATACTAGTAGTGGGATTTCTGGATCAAATGGTACTTCTACTTTTAGTTCTTTGAGATATCTCCATACTGCTTTCCATAGAGGTTGTACTAGTTCTCAGTCCCATCAGCAGGGTATGAGTGTTCTTATCTCTGCATCCATGCCAATATTTGTCGTTTTGGGACTTTTTGATAAAAGCCATATTCACTGGAGTTAAGTGATATCGCATTGTGGGTTCGATTTGCATTTCCCTGACTATTAGAGATGTTGACCATTTTTTCATGTTTGTTGGCCATTAGTCTACCTTCTCTTGAAATGCTTCTGTTCATGTCTTTTGTCAATTTTTTTAATAGAGTTTATTTTTTCTTGCTGATTTAAGTTCTATGTAGATTCTGGATATTAGCCCTTTATCAAATGTATAGTTTGTGAATATTTCTCCCATTCTGTATGCTATCTATTTATTTTCTTTGCTGTGCAGAAACTTTTAATTAAAGCCCATTTATTTATTTTTATTGCTGTAAGGCCCTTTGGGGCCTTAGTCATAAATTCTTTGCTAGGCTATTGTCTAGAGAGTTTTTCCTACTTTTTCTTCTAGATTTTTATGGTTTCATGTCTCACATTGAAATATTTTATCCATCTTGAATTAATTTTTGTAAGTAGTGAGAGATAGGGGTCTCGTTTCATTCTTCTGCATGTGGCTATCCAGTTTTCTCAGCACCATTTATTGAACAAGGCTTCATTTCCCCAGTGTATGTTGTTGTCTGCTTTGTCAAAGTTCATTTGGTTATAGGTAGCTAATTTTATTTCTGGGTTCTCTCTTGTGTTTCATTGATCTAAGTCTCTACTTTCATACCAGTACCATGCCCTTTTGTTTACTACAACCTTGTAGTATAGTTTTAACTCCGGGAGTGTAATGCCTCCAGATTTGTTCTTTTTGCTTAAGAATTCTTTGGCTATTTGGGGTGTTTTTGTTTGTTTGTTTTTTGTTTTGGTTTCTAATGAAGCTTAGAATTATTTTTCTAAATCTATGAAATATGTATTGGTCTTTTGATGGGGCTTGTGTTGAATCTGTAAATTACTTTAGGTAGTATGGACATTTTAACAATGTTGATTCTACCAATCCATGAGCACGGAATATCCATTTGTTTGTGTCATCTATAATTTCTTAGTGTTTGTGGTTCTCCTTATAGTGATCTTTCACCTCCTTGGTTAAATATTTCCCAGGTATTTTATTTTCTTTATAGATATTAGAAATGGTATTGCATCCTGGAATTGACTGTCAGCTTGACTATTATTAGTATATAGAAATGCTACTGATTTGTGTCCATTGATTTTTTTTTTTGTAACTGGAGACATGGCTGAATTTATTTATCAATTCCAGGAGTCTTTTGGTAGTGTCTTTAGGGATTTGTAGATACAAGATCATATCATCAGCAAAGAGGAATAGTTTGAGCTCCTCTTTCCCAATTTGAATATCCCTTATTTCTTTCTCTTGCCTGATTGCTCTGGCTAGGACTTTCAGTATTATGATGAGTAGAAGTAGTGACAGTGCCTACCCTTGTCTTATTTCAGTTCTTAGGGGAAATGCTTTCAAATTTCCCCATTCAGTAATATGTTGGCAGTGGGTTTGTCATACATGGCTTTTATAATTTTGAGATATGTTCCTTCTGTGCCTACTTCAGTGAGGGTTTTTATCATGAAAAAGTGCTGAATTTTATTGAATCCTTTTTCTATATCTATTAAGATGATTGTATGGTCTTTATCTTTGCTTCTGTTTATGTGGTGAATCACATTTCTTGATTTGTGTATGATAAACCATCTTGCATCTCTGGGATGAAATATACTTTATCATGGTTAATTAAGTTATTGATGTGCTATTGAAAGTAGGTTTGCTAGTGATTTTTTTTTTTTGAGGATTTTTGAGGATACACTCTAAAATTCTTCAAGGATATTGGTCTGAAGTTGTTTTTTTTTCGTTGTTGTTACATCCTTTTCTGGCTTTGGTATCAAGGTGGATACTGGCTTCATAAAATGGGTTAGGGAAGACTCCCTCCTTCTCATTTTATGGGATTGTTTCTATAGGAGAGGTACCATTTCTTTTTTGTAAGTTTGGAAGAATTTTGCTCTGAATCCATCTTGTCTGGTGCTTTTGTTGTTGGGAGTTTTTTTGTTGTTGTTTTTTTTTTATTACTGCTCCAAACTCACTGATTTTTATTAGTCTGTTCAGGATTTCTGTTTCTTCCTGATTCAGATTTGGGAAGTTGTGTGTTTTCAGGAATTTATCCATTTCCTCACCTTTTTCTAGTTGGTGTGTATAGACATTTTCATAGTATTCATGGATAATATTTTGTATTTCTGTAATATCAATTGTAATGTCTCCTTTTTATTTCTGATTGAGCTTATTTGAATCCATTCTCTTCTATGTCTGGTTAATTTGGCTAGTGGTCTATCAATTTTGTGTATCTTTTGTTTTATTAATCCTTTGTATTGTTTTTTTTGTTGTTGTTTGTTTTCCATTTCATTTAGTTCTGCTCTGAGCTTTGTTATTTCTTCTGCTAGCTTTGGGTTTTGTTTGCTCTTTTTCTAGTTCCTTGAGATGTGACCTTACCTTGTTAATTTGTGATCTTTCTTTTTGGTGGAGGTATTTAAGGCTTTGAACTTTCCCCTTTGAACTGCTTTTTCTGTATCCCATAGATTTTGAAAGCTTGTGTCTGCTCTGTTGTTCAGTTCAGGGAAACTTTTGATTTCTATCTAATTTCATTATTGATCCAAGGATCATTCTGCAGCAGGTTGCTTAATTTCCATGACTCTGTGCAGATGTGAGTGTTTCTCTTAGATTTGTTTTCTAGTTTTATTTCACTGTGGTCTGAGAAGACATGTGGCATGATTTCAGTATTTTTAAATTTTGCTGAGACTTATTTTGTGGTGTAAGATATGATCAGTCTTGGAAAATGTCCCACATGCAGAAGAGCAGAATGTATATTCAGTAGTTTTGAGAAAAAATGTTCTGTAAATATCCATTAGATCCATTTGGTTTGAATCCTGTTTAAGTCCTGTGTCTCTTTATTAATTTTCTGCTTCAGTCATCTGCCCTTTTCTGTCAGTGGGGTGTTGATGTCACCAGAAATTACAATGCTATTGTTATTTCTTTGCTTATATGTAGTAGAAATTTGCTTTAGGAAACTAGGAGCTCTTGTGTTAGGTGTATATATATTTAGGGTTGTTATGTCTTTCTGTTGATTTGCTCCCTTTATCATTATATAATGACCATTGTTGCCTTATTTTTTTTTTTTTAAGCATCGTTGATTAAAGTTTATTTTGTCTGACATGAAAATGGCTATACCTGCTCACTTTTGGTTTCCATTTGTATGGAATATTTTTTTCTATCCCTTTACTTTGAGTCTATGTGAGTCCTTGAAAGTTAGATGTTTTTCTTAGAGACAGCATATGCTTTGCTTTTTTTTTGTTGTTTTTTTTTCATCTGCTCAGCCAATCTTTGTCTTTTAAGTGGGGTATTGTGACCATTCACATTTAATGTTTTTATTGATATGTGGGATATTGTTATGTTCATCCTGTTGGGTGATACTCTGTTACTTAATATTTTGTTTTCCCTCTTGTGCTATTGTTTATAAGAGCTGTGAGCTTTAACTTTCAGGTGTTTTTACACTGGTGGGTATCTACTGTGTGTGTCCACATATAATGCACCTTGGAGTATTTCCTGTATGGCAGGTCTAGTAGTGACAAATTCCCTTAGCTTTTGCTTGTCTGGGAATTTCTTTATTTTTCCATCATATCTGAAACTTAGTTTTGCAGGATAAAAAAATTCTTAGTTGGCAGTTTTTCTGTTGAAGAAGACTTAATATTGGACCCCATTCCTTCTGGCTTGTAAAATCTCTGCTGAAAAGTCTGCTGTTAGACTGATGGGTTTCCCATTGTAGATTAGTTGTTGCTTTCATCTTGCAGCTTATCAAATTGTTTCCTTTAGTTCAAGTTTGGCCAGGTGGATGACTATGTGTCTTGGATATGTCCCATTTGCTATGAATCTTCCCAGTGTTCAATGGCCATCTTGTATCTGGATATCTGAATCGCTGGCAATACCAGAGAAGTTTACCTCAATCATTACCTCCAATATGTTTTCCATTCTTTTTCCTTATTTTCCTTCTTCCTCATAGATAACTATTATTCATATACTGGTGCATATAGTGCCATATTTCTCTGAGAGACTGTTCATTCTTCTTTATGCTTCTTTCTCCATTTTACTGACTAGTAATCTAGTCAGTTACTAGTCAAAAACCCTGTACAGCTTCAAGCTCTGAGATTATTTTTTTCTGCTTGGTCTAGCCTGTTGAAGCTTCCTTTCTTCTGTATTTTGAAGTTTCCCATATGACTCTTTCATTTCTTTGATTTTTGTTATATCCTAGCTCATGTTGTCTAGCTGTTTAGCAACTTTTCATCTTTTTCACTGATGTTCTAAAATATATTTGGTTCCTTTGTGTTAATTTTCAATAATGTCTTTAATTCTATTTATCTTATTTGCCATCTGTATTCTGAATTCCTTTTCTGACATTTTGACAATTAACTTTCTACTGGGGTCACTTGCTGTAGCTCTATCATGATCCTTTGGAGGTGTCAAATTAGCTTGTTTTTCATGTTGTCAGAGTTCTTCCACTGGTTTCTACTTATCTGAAACCTCTTCATTCAGCTAAGGGTAGATAGTTTTGTGGTGTACCTGTTCTCCTTTGATGGGAACTCTCCTACTTAGCGAGAAGGTGGTGAGGTCCCTAGATGACCCTTTTGTGACCTATTCCAGAAGATTAACTCAGCAGGAAAGTGTTGGATGCACTGAGAGCCTGTAATTGAGCTGTTCCGTGTTTTCCCATTCTGCTGTGATTGTCACAGTCCAAGCTACTGCTGGATTATTCCCATGTGGAATGGTGGGTTATTCCCCAGGCCACGGTTGGAAGCTTGGGCAGGGGGCTGGGTGAGTCTCTCTCCACGGAGGCTGATGTTACAGGAGATTGCTCTGTCTAGGTCTCCCCACAGAACTGGCAGTGGCAGCTGGGCATGACTATCTAGGCAGCGGTTGTGGATGTCAGGGTTATAGTCATTTGCTCCACTTAGGTCCAGGTGCAATGGTGGCTTGTAGCGAGCAAGTACCTGCTAGAGTATTGGACCACAGGGTCGGTTCCCACTAAGTGGTGGGTGGAACTTTTTGGGGCAGGGCTGCAGGGCCCAGTAACAGCTTGGGAGCTTCAGGCGTGGGACCAAAGGGCCTGGGGACATGAGAGCCTCAAGGATGAAGGAGCCTAAAGGCTGCAGGAACCTCAGGGGTGGGGCTGCAGGGTCCAATGTAATGAGATGCTCAGTGGTGGGGGCAAAGGGCTTTGTGACATAGGAGAATTTTGGGGTGGGGTTCTAGGGTTGGGGCATGGGGCCAGGTGGCTGAGACTCTCTCCATTCTCAGGACCTACCAAGGCAGCCACTGCTTTTTAGGCAGTGTCTGTGGTGCCTGTTCTGCTTAACTCCACCACGTGACAGTGGGGTGCTTGGCTCCCAGTAGTTGTGGGCATGCAAGAATATCTGCTTTCCCTGCTTCCTCCCTGACCTGGCTGGGGTGATGCAGAGGTTGCTGCATCAAAGTTGAACCCTGTGTAGACCAGGCACTCTGGACCTGGAGTTCAGAATGGCATCAGCCCCAGCGACCTGGGAACAGAATTCACCAGGTTCCTGCTGTTCCTGCTCTCCAGTGCAGTGTTGCTGCATAGATTCCAAGCAGCTTCCTGATCAGTCCAAAGGTCTGAAACAGTGGTGGGAGCCCCCTCACAGCTCAGGCAGCAGTGTCTGTGGGAGGAGCGTGGAGTCCCAGGGTTTTCTCCTCCTGTCCTTCCCCATGTGTTGATGCCTCCCGCAGGTACCTTCCTATCTTGTCAAGTGGATCATCCTGTCACCTTTTCCTTCACTCTGAGTGTCCCCTGTCACTTCTCCATTATGTCACAGTGCTCTCTGCAAGAAGGCCTGTCCATAGGTGGGCATCCACCTGCAACTGAACATCTACCTTTCAGTACGTATAGTAATTTTTTTGAATGTTAAAGAAATGTAATCTTGATGCCAAAAACATGGATGTCTACAAAACCAGCAAAAAGACCATAATTTCATCGCCTGGAGACAAAATCAATGTTACATGTATTTACGTTACTTTAATGCACGTGTAACATTTAACAAATCATAATATTTAAAAAAATTTCTTTGTAGTGGTTTATGATATATAATAAACTTGTGGAGTTAGTACATAGAGTTCTCAAATACCCCATGCCCAGTTTCCCCTCCTATTAACACTTCATATTAGTATGGTATATTGTTAAAATTAATAAACCAATGAGCTAATATTGGTGTGTTATTACTAACTCAAGTCCATACTTTATTCAGATTTCCTTAGTTTTACCTATTTTTTTTTTTTTCTGTTTCAAGATTCCATCCAGAATACATTACATTTTAGTGTCATATCATCTTTGGCTCTTCTTGGCTGTGACCATTTCTTAGATTTCTCTTGTTTTTGATGATCTTGATAGTTCTCAATTGTACTGGTCAGGTAATTTGCAGAATATTCCTCTATTGGGATTTGTCTAATATTTTCTTTATAATTAAAATAGAGTTATGAGTTTCAGGGAGGAAGAACACAGGTAAAATGCTGTTTTTATCACATATCAAGTGTATATCTTATCGCATGACTTATTGCTATTGATAATATCAGTCACCTATCAGAGGAAGTGTTTGCAGCTTTATCCACTGTAATGTTGTTTTTTTTCCACTTTCTGTATTCTATTCTTTGTAAGAAAGTGACAATATGCAATCTACACTTAAAGAGTAGAGAGTCCTTTTCCACTTCCTTGAGCTTGGGATATCTACTTAAATTGTTTGGTGGTATTTTGCATGGGAGAA
>NW_012149297.1:330362-332437 GCF_000956105.1 Propithecus coquereli
CAATTTCCTTCTTTTTTTAATAGAGAGAGGGTCTTGCTCTTGCTCAGGCTGGTCTCGAACTCCTGAGCTCAAATGATCCTCCTGCCTCGGCCTCCCAGAGTGCTAGGATTACAGGCATGAGCCACCGTGCCTGGCCTCAGCATTTATTCTTACAGACTCCACTCATCTTCAGAGTTGTTTGGGTTAATACATTGTGCCCTGACCCTCTTCAGTAAGGTTGTTTCATACACAGAAAATATTGTTACACTCTTTTGTTAAAATTGGTATTCCATCCTGGTGTCCCTCAACCAACCAAATTTTTTTTTCTCTTTTAATTATACATTAATGTTCATGCTTTGTGCTGTGAAGTTCTGAGTTTCGTTACATATGTGTAGTCACGGATCCGCTGATATGTTATCATACGGAATAGTTCCGCTGTCCTAAAAATAATCCCTAGAGCTTCCTCAGAATACTGGGTAGCAATCACCCTTGTTGGAATCTTTTTAAGTTTCCCTTTTCCAGAATGTCATGTAATTTAAATCATATATAATAGTATGTAGCCTTTCAGATGGTTTTCTTTCTCTTAGAAATATGCATTTGCTTCACTCATTTCTTTTCATGAATTAATAGCTCCTTTCTTTTTATCATAAATAATACATTGTGTGACTATATCACAATTAGCTAATCCATTCACCCATTGACATACATCTTGGTGGCTTCCAAGTTTTGGCAAATATGAATAAAGTTGCTATGAACATTTCATCCTTTTTCAGATAGATTGGACAAATACCGAGGAGTACAATTGCTGTATCATATGGTAAGCCTATATTAGCCTATAAAAGCTGCCACACTGCCTTCCAAGGTGGCTGTAACATTTTGCATTCTCACTAGCAATGAGAGTTCCTATTGTTCTACCTCTTAGGCACAATTGATATTGCCATGTATTTTATCCCTTAAAATACATATGATATTCAATTGTTTTAATCTGAAATTCACTAGGATCAGATGGTGCTGACCATTATTACATATATTTAAGAGTCATTTGTATGCCTTCTTTGATGAGGTGTCTGTTCAGTTCTTTTGCCTTTTTTGTAATCAGATTGTTCATTTTCTTATTGAGTTTCAAAAGCAATTTGTATATTTTGGGTAATATTCCTTTATAAGATACGTCTTCTGCAATTGTTTCACTCAATTTGAGGCTTGCCTTCCCATTCTCTTGACATTGTTTTTCCTCAAAAAAGTTTTTAATTTTCTTTTTTTAATTTATTTTTAATTATTATGGTTATATAATAGTTGCGTATCTTTATAGGGTACATGTGATGTTTTGATACAGGCATACAGTGTGAATTTCTCAAGTCATGGTAATTGGAGTATCCATCACCTCAGGCATTTATCATTTCTTTGTGTTAGGAACATTTCAATTTCACTCTTCTAGTTATTTTAACATATACCCTAACTTATTGATTATAGTCACTTTTTTGTGCTATCAAATATTGTTCATTCTATCAATCTATATTTGTGTACCTATTATTCATCCCCACTTTATCCCCCACCACTGTTACCCTTCCCAGCCTCTGGTAACCATCATTGTACTGTGTCCATGAGATCAATTGTTTTAAATTTTACCTCCCACGTATGAGGGAGAACATTTTAAATTTATCTTTATGTGCTTGGCTTATTTTACTTAACATAATGCTCTCCAGTTCCATCCATGTTGTTGTAAACGGCAGGATTTCATTTTTTTGGCTATATAATATTCCATCGTATATATGTACTACAATCTCTTTTTCCATTTATCTGTTGATGGACATTCAGATTGATTCCAAATCCTGGCTATTGTGAATAGTGTTGCAATAAACATAGGAGTTCAGATATCTTTTCTATATACTGAATTTCCTTCTTCTGAGTAAATACCTAGCAGTGGGATTGCTAGGTCATATGGTAGTTCTATTTTTACTTTCTTGAGGAACTTTCATACAGATCTCCATAGTGATTGCACTAATTTACATTCCCACCAACAGTGTACAAGGGTTCCCCTTTCTCCACATCCTTACCAGCATTCATCATTGCCTGTCTTTCTGATAAAAGTCATTTTA
>NW_012149297.1:332487-333396 GCF_000956105.1 Propithecus coquereli
ATATACTGAATTTCCTTCTTCTGAGTAAATACCTAGCAGTGGGATTGCTAGGTCATATGGTAGTTCTATTTTTACTTTCTTGAGGAACTTTCATAAGTAGAGAGTCCTTTTCCACTTCCTTGAGCTTGGGATATCTACTTAAATTGTTTGGTGGTATTTTGCATGGGAGAAGAATTTCAAACCTTTCTTCCCCTTTTTTCTTTATTCAATCATTTATCTTAATATAGACTCATGGATACTTATTTTAACTTATTTTATACTTTGAATTATAATCTAATACTACTTTATTCATTTTGTTCAAATTGTTCCAGCTTTGGCCAATGGGAGTTCTTTCAGTTGGCTCCTGTGTCCCTTTTACATACCTCCAACAAAATGCATTTTTTGAGAGCACTTCATTACTTTCTGGCATTATAAGATAATTCAGACTCATCTTGGATATTTTCTACTCCAGTCCTAGAATCAGCTATTTTATCCCAGGGCATCCTGTTTCCTTTAATTGGAGAATAGTATTAGAAAGCAAGCTACTGAGGTATCATTGCATCTGCACATTCTAAGCTAACAGAACAAGGAAATATGTACGTGTATCCTAAGTGGTATATACACACACATATATAAACATTTCACCCAGCTTATCAATTATTAAACCAAGCATGAGTTGATATCCATGTATTTGAATATGATCCATTACCACATGGTTTACTCTGGCATTCTTCTCTTTTATAAAAACTCATGCTCTAGTATGAAGAAGCATGACTCTCACCATCTGCCATTTGCTAATTGTTTAATTCTAGTATATGTGTATCATAGTATCAGAATTGTTAACCTGTTCTCCCATGGTGGGTGAGGTAGGACTTTATCAGCTAGAGGACAGTTTTTATATTTACATATTCAGTATTTATTCTTTTTTTT
>NW_012149297.1:336161-339482 GCF_000956105.1 Propithecus coquereli
CACAATTGATATTGCCATGTATTTTATCCCTTAAAATACATATGATATTCAATTGTTTTAATCTGAAATTCACTAGGATCAGATGGTGCTGACCATTATTACATATATTTAAGAGTCATTTGTATGCCTTCTTTGATGAGGTGTCTGTTCAGTTCTTTTGCCTTTTTTGTAATCAGATTGTTCATTTTCTTATTGAGTTTCAAAAGCAATTTGTATATTTTGGGTAATATTCCTTTATAAGATACGTCTTCTGCAATTGTTTCACTCAATTTGAGGCTTGCCTTCCCATTCTCTTGACATTGTTTTTCCTCAAAAAAGTTTTTAATTTTCTTTTTTTAATTTATTTTTAATTATTATGGTTATATAATAGTTGCGTATCTTTATAGGGTACATGTGATGTTTTGATACAGGCATACAGTGTGAATTTCTCAAGTCATGGTAATTGGAGTATCCATCACCTCAGGCATTTATCATTTCTTTGTGTTAGGAACATTTCAATTTCACTCTTCTAGTTATTTTAACATATACCCTAACTTATTGATTATAGTCACTTTTTTGTGCTATCAAATATTGTTCATTCTATCAATCTATATTTGTGTACCTATTATTCATCCCCACTTTATCCCCCACCACTGTTACCCTTCCCAGCCTCTGGTAACCATCATTGTACTGTGTCCATGAGATCAATTGTTTTAAATTTTACCTCCCACGTATGAGGGAGAACATTTTAAATTTATCTTTATGTGCTTGGCTTATTTTACTTAACATAATGCTCTCCAGTTCCATCCATGTTGTTGTAAACGGCAGGATTTCATTTTTTTGGCTATATAATATTCCATCGTATATATGTACTACAATCTCTTTTTCCATTTATCTGTTGATGGACATTCAGATTGATTCCAAATCCTGGCTATTGTGAATAGTGTTGCAATAAACATAGGAGTTCAGATATCTTTTCTATATACTGAATTTCCTTCTTCTGAGTAAATACCTAGCAGTGGGATTGCTAGGTCATATGGTAGTTCTATTTTTACTTTCTTGAGGAACTTTCATACAGATCTCCATAGTGATTGCACTAATTTACATTCCCACCAACAGTGTACAAGGGTTCCCCTTTCTCCACATCCTTACCAGCATTCATCATTGCCTGTCTTTCTGATAAAAGTCATTTTAGCTGGGGTGAAATGATATCTCATGGTAGTTTTAATTTGCATTTCTCTGATGACTAATGATGTGGAGCATTTTTTCATATACCTGTTGGCTATTTGAATGTCTTCTTTTGAGAAATGTCTATTCAAACCCTTTGCCCATTTTTTAATTGGTTTGATTTTTTTCCTATTGAGTTGTTGGAGCTCCTTATATATTCTAATTATTAATCCCTTGTCAGATGGGTAGTTTGAAAATATTTTCTCCCATTCTGTGGGTTGTCTCTTCACTTTGTTGATTGATTCATTTGTTGTGCAGAAGCTTTTCAGCTTGATATGATCCATTTGTTCAATTTTGCTTTGGTTGCCTGTGTTTTGAGAGTATTACTCAAGAAGTCCTTTCCCAGAACAATGTCCTGAAGCATTTCCTCATTGTTTCTTTTAGTAGTTTCATACTTTCAGGTCTTAGATTTAATTCTTTAATCCATGTTAATTTGATTTTTATATGGCAAGAGATAAGGATCCAGTTTCATTTTTCTGCATATGGATATTGAGTTTTCCCAGCACCATTTATTGAAGAGACTATTCTTTCCCCACTGTATGTTCTCAGCGACTTTGTCAAAGGTGAAGTTCACTATAGATGTGTGTATTTATATCTGGGTTCTCTATTCTGTGGGTTTTTAATTTTAATGAGGTATAGCTTATCACTTCCTTCAAGAATCATGCTTTTGTCATTTTATCTAAAAAATCACTGCCAAACACAAAGTCATATAGATATTCTTCTATTTTTTTTTCTAGGAGTTTTATAGTTTTGCACTTTACATTTAGGTTTGTCATCTATTTTGAGTTAATTTTGGTGAAGATTATAAAGAATGGGTCTAGAATTATTTTCATCGTGCACATATAAAGTATTCTAGCACTACTTGCTGAAAAGATTACATTTTCTCCATTTAATTTGCTTTTTGCTCCTTTGTCACATATTAGTTAACTGTATTTGCACGGATCTATTTTTGGACTTAACTGTTCTGTTCCGTTAATACGTGTCTATCCTTTTGACAATAACATTCTATCCTGACTACTTTACCTTTGTATTGAGCCCTGCAATTGGATAATATGAGTCTCCCAGCTTTTTGTACTTCAGCTCTAGGTCTTTTCCTTTTTTATGTAAACCATAGCCTCAAATATTAGTAATTATAAACTAGCTTCCTGGGATTTTTATTGTGATTACATTGACTGTATAGATAAATTCATGAAAAATAAACACCTTAAAATATTCAGTCTATGAGCATGGTACATCTCTCTAGTTATTTAGTTTTTCTGTGATTTCTTTAGAGTTTTGGAATTTTCTGTATAGTAATCTTATACATATTTTCTTAGATTTTTAGCTGATTATTTTAATATTTGATACTATTGTAAATGGTATTACATCATCCAATTTCAAATTATAATTGCTAATTTTTGGTGTGTAGGAAAGCATTTAAGTTTTACATATTAACCTTGTATCTGTGATCTTGATATACTCAAAAATTTTAGTTTTTTGTCGATTCTTTGGCATTTTCTACATTGACAATCGTGATTTGTGAATAAAGACAGCATTATTTCTCTTTCTAAATATATTTTTTTTTGTTTCATTGTCCTATTCACTAGTTAGGAATTTATTTCAATCTTGAGAGTGCCGAGAGAAAATATCCTTGTTCCTGATCTTAAGAGGAATTTCTGACTAGAAAATATCTCACCATTGAATATGATGTCACCTGCAAGAGTTCTGTAGATTTTCTTTATAAAATTGAGGACATACTCCTCTATTTCTAAGGACTGAAAGTTTTCCTCTTGAATGGGTGCTGGAGTATATCAAATGTTTTTGTCACATCAATTGATAGGATCATTTGATTTTTCTTTGTCCTTTTGATGTGGTAGATTACATTTATTTTAAAATATTGAATTAGACTTGCATATCTGGAAGACATATCACTCGGTCATGGTATATAATTCTTTTTATACATTGTTACCTTCAATTTGCTAATATTATGTTGAGTTTTTCTTACAAATATATTTATGAGAAATATTGGCCTGTAGTTTGCCCTTCTTGTAATGTTCTTATTTGTTTTTAGTCTAAAACAAATGCTAGCCTCATAAAATAAGTGAGGAAGTTCTTCTATACTTCTATTTTCTAGAA
>NW_012149297.1:341617-348905 GCF_000956105.1 Propithecus coquereli
AGAGTGGATATATTAATGATATTCAAAGTAGATATCAAGACAAGTCATGGAACATTAACCAAAACCATAGAATGCATCCCAAAACAAATTTTTATGCATTGGAAAGGGCTAAAATAATGAGGTTATATCCTTTAACTTCAAAATTAAATTAGAATTTGATACTTGAAAGAACCTGAAAAGTCATAAAGACACCTATACTTAAATGTTTATATCAGCACAGTCACAATTGCAAAGATGTGGAAACAACCCAAGCCCATCAATACATGAGTGGATTAATCAAATATGGTGTGTGTGTGTGTGTGTGTGTGTATAGGTACACACGCACACACACACCGTGGAGTACTACTCAGCCATAAAAAATGGTGAACTAATACTTCTGTATTAGCCTCGATGGAGCTGGAGACCATTCTTCTAAGTGAAGGTATCTCAAGAATGGAAAACCAAACAACACATTTACTCACCATTAAATTGGAACTAATCAATCAACAATTAATGTGCACACATGGAAATAACATTCATTAAAATCAAACAGGTGGGAGTAGGGAGGAGGGGATGAGTAAATTCACACCTAATGTGTACAACGCACACTATTTGGGGGATTGTCACACTTATAACTTTAACTCAAATAGTACAAAAGCAATTTACGTAACCAAAATGTACCTCCATAATATTCTGAAATAAAATTAAATATACAATTTCAAATATTCATTTGCCAAATAACACATTTTAGAAGAAATTACAAAATAACTTGAACTGAATTTTGACAGAAAATACAGGCTACATATAAAAAATGTGGAATGTAGCTACAGTATTTTTCAGAAGCAAATGTTTTAGCTTTAAATACATAGAATAGAAAATAAAGCCAATAGGTAATACTAAGCTTCCACCTTAAAACGCATGAATTAAAAAGACAGACCATAATAAATACAAAATGAAAGAAGGTAGGAAATAATATAACTAAAAGTACACATCAAAATAAACATTGAAAAAATTAAAGAAACAAAAATTGATTGTTGGAAAATAACAGTAAAATCTATGAACCTCTAACTATGTACAATCAAGAAAGAGAAACACAAATATAAGGAATGGTAGAGTAGGCATCACTAAAGAACCTTCAGACATTAAAAGTATAGTAATGAGTAATATGATCAACTCCATGTCAATAAATTGAATGATGTAGATGAACAAATCCCTTGAAGGAAACAAATTACCAAAACTATAACGAGAAGATACCTAGAATATAAATAGCCCTCTAACTATTAAAGCAATAGAATTTAGGAATTAAAAAAAAGTTCCCAAAATAAAACTAGTTTCATTATGCATATATAATTTTATTATTGAATTCTATTGAACATTTAAGGTAGAATGGTATAATATCAATTCTCTAATCTTATAACTTCTTTTAGAAATTTAAAGAACAAACACTTCCCAACTCATTTTAGAAGGCTAGTATTGCCCTGAGACCAAAATCACATAAGGATCTTACTGGAAAGGAAACTTCAGAGCGATAGGTCTTATAAATATGGCTGCAAAAATCTTTAACAAAATACTAACAAATGTTATGACATATATAGTAGTAGTATATCACAATCAACTAGGGCTTGTAGCAGCAATGCAAAATTATATAAACATTGAAAAATTAATATAATTAATCACAACAGAATAAAAAACAATGCTTTCAATGGAGGGAGAAAAATATTTAACAATACTGAACATCATTCATGAAAAAAATTGAAGTTTCAGGAATAGAAAGGAACTTCTCCCAGTTTATCATGGGCACATCTAAAACAAACAAAAAACCTACCACGTCATATTTAGATTTTATAAAGGAAAGACGTTTGCTCTTTTCACATCTATTTGACAATGTGGAGGTCTAAGTCAGTGAAATAAGGCCGCCCTATGCTACCCCTCACCCTCTTAAAAAAAAAAAAAATCCAGGAGAAGTAGTATTGTCTTTATTCCCAGAAAACATTAACTACAAAATTTACACACAAAAAGATAATAAACTACAAGGACTTATAAGTGAATTTAGTAAGGCTGCAGGGAACAAGGTCACTATACAAACATACACACCAAAACTAAACTTTTAGGTAATGTAATTTCAAAACAAAACAAGTTATATAGATCAGGAAACACAGAATACATGGGAAGGAATTTATCAATATATGTTAGACTTCACTGAACACTATAAAACTCTTCTGAGAGAAATAATAGAAGATCTAAATAAATTGAGAGAGATATAGCGTGTTTCTTAATTGTAGGCAATATTCTTGAAATATAAATTCCCAAAATTTATATAGAGTTTTAAGACAAGTCCAATCAAAACCCAAAAATAACATTTTTTAGAAATCGACAAATTCTAAAACAATTTAGAGAAGCAAAGGTTTAATCATTGCTGAAATAATTTTGAAAACATTAAAAGTTGGGAGGAGACATATGCCTGATTTCAAAGACTTATTGTAAGGATATGCCATTTCAATGAAACAGAATTGAGTTCAGAAAGAAATCCATACATATGCAGTCAAGGTTTTTGAACAATAAAGCTAAAATATTTCAAGAGTGGAGGTAGGAGTAAAGGAATAGTCTCTTATGCAAAAATATCTGAGTATTCATTTGAAAAAAAAAAAAAACCTGAAACCCCACCTCACATAATTCGTAAAAGTTAACGTGAAATAGATCATAGTCATAGGCCTAAATTACAAAGATAAACCTATTACACTTCTGTAAGAAAACACAGGAGAAAAACTTTTCATCCATGCGAAGATCTCTTAGACGGAAACACAAAACACTACATTTAAAAGAAAAATTTGGCAAAGTGGACTTGAGCAGTTGTTAAAATTTTGGTTCATCAATATATGCTGTTGATAAAATGAAAAGGCAAAACACAGACTGGGAGGGAATGTTTGCAGTTCATACATGTGACAAAGGACTTGAATCCAAAATACAGCAAATAATTTTCTGACGCAATATTAAAAAACACAAAAACAATGGCAAAAAACTTAAATGAATACTTTACGAATGAAGATATATAGATAAACAATAGGTACAGGAAAAAGGTTCTTCATCTTTAGTTATCAAGAAAATGAAAAGTAAAACCACAAATAAATTTTACTATATGTTAGCTAAAATGGCTAAAAGTTATGAGACCGATAATTTCAAGTGTTGATTAATATGTAAAGTTACTGGAAGAATATTGCTGGTATAAGTGTCAAATGGTATAGTTAGTCTGGAAAACACCTTGGCAGTTTCCTATAAAATTAAGTATACACTTAACACATGACCAAGTGATTCTACTCCTAGGTAAATTCTACACCCAAGGTAAATTTTTGTAGATGTCCAAAAACTTGTACAAAAATGTTCACAGGCTATGTGCAGTGGCTCACGCCTGTAGTCCCAGCAGTTTGGGAGGCCAAAGCAGCGAGGATCATTTGAGGCCAGGAGTCCAAGACCAGCCTGAGCAACATAGTGAGACCCTGTCTCTACAAAAAAACTTAAAAATTAGCCAGGTAAAGTAGTGTATACCTGTAATCCCAGCTACTCAGGAGACTGGGGAGGGAGGATTGTTTGAGCCTAGGAATTCAAGGTTACAGTGTGCTACAATCATGCCACTGCCCACTCTAGCCTGGGCAACGGAGCAAGAACCTGTCTCTTAAAAACAAAAAGGAAAAAAAATCTTCACAGAGCGCTACTAATAACCACATAGTAGAACAAACAAAATGTCTAGCAAAATGTGTGTGGATAAACAAACTGTGACATATCTAATACAGTTCAATGCTGAACATTTTTTAACTTTTTACCATATTTTTTATTTTACTATTTTTTATATTTACTATATTTTTATTTTTTACTATTTTTACTATATTTTACTATACTTTTTTACCATTTTTTAACTGTTATACAATAATTTTACTGTACCTTTTCTTTTATGTTTGACACACATATACTTATCATTGTGTTACAATCGCCTACAGTCCTCAGTACAGTAATATGCTGTACAGGTTTCTGGCTTAGGAGCAATAGGCCATCCATATAGACTGGATATGTAATAGACTATACCATCTACGTTTGTGTAAGTATACTCGATGATGTTTACATAAAAGCTAAATCACCTAATGACACACTTAAAATGTATCTCCATCATTAAATGACACATGACTGTACTAAGATAGTGAAAGACACCAGACCAGACACAAATGAATACATAGTGTTACTCCATTTATATGAAGTTCTAGTACCAGCAAAATTAATCTATACTGAATATTAATCAGATAATTCTGTTCCTGAAGTGGAAGTTTGATGCATTCATTATAAAGAAAACTTTTTTGGTGATGGAAAATATTTTGATTGGGATGATGAATACATGGTTTTAAACATTTGTCCAAAATCATTGACCTCTACACTTAAAATTGAAGCATGCTACAATATGTAAATTTTAATTCAATACATCTAAATATGTAAGAAAGGTATATCATATTTAAAGAGCATAATTTATGTTCCTGGGCTCTGACTGAGAGTTATGCTAGGAAAATGAATTATTTTTCTGTACCTAGGTGAGAAATTATAGTAAAGTCAAAAATTCTCCAAACAAAATAGGAGTGTTCAAAGACTTTCGGTAGCCAAAAAGCATGATTAGTATCTATTAAACATGAATGCAATAGGCAAAAAGAGAAAAACATAAAATTGTTCTTTGAGTTTCAATAGTCTGTATAAAAAACACAAGAGGATCTATAGCCCAATTATTAGTAGATTAGAACTAAGAGTTAGTTTTGGTTTTGCACAAGAAAAAAAAAATAATTTCCATTGATCATAAATAATTAGCTATAATTCAGGGAAAAAACATGATTAAATCCCAAACTGAAAGTTATATAGAAGCAAATCTATCAAATAATAATGTATATTTCAAAGTTGCTAAAAGAATAGATTTTTAACATTCTCACCACCAAAAAAAAAAAAAAAAAGTTGGGGAGAGAACACCCAGCCCATTGAGTTGTTGAGACAACTACATGAGATAATGTGCAGGAAGTGCCTATATGCTACCAGGAAAAAAAAAAAAAAAAAAGTTGGGGAGGTGATGGATATGTTAATAAGGTTGATGAAATCTTTATTCAGTGTATACATAGATCAAAAATCACATTGTGCTCCATAAATATACACAATTATTTGTCAATTAAAAATAAATTTTAAAACATATCTGTGAAAAAATTAGTGAGAAAAGTATAAAATGACAATTGAAGACCTAAAACTTTCAATGATTTTGTTAACAAATTATTGGTTTAAAATTTTCTTCAGTTCTAGGACATTCTCAGCCCATGTAGTTTTTGAAATTTGCTTCTGTATCACTCTTTGTATTCTCTTTCTCTGGAAACACTATTAGGCTATTGGTATTAATAGAACCTGAGTTTTGATTTCTCAACAAAATGATTCGGTTTCTGACTTTTTATATCTCTTTTATCTTTTCCAGTAGACTATATAAGATTTATATATGATAGAGACATCCATGGTTTTTTTGTTTTTTGTTTTGTTTTTTCCTGTCAACAAATGCATCCCAAGTACCTAGAATAGTGGTCAGCACACTGCAGGTACTCGATGCATATTTGTTGAATAAAAAGATGGATAATGCTTCCTTGTTGTGTTCTTAGTGAATTTCCCAGTTATAGTCTTTGAAATGAAAGCAATAAATACAGATTTTTGGTTAAAAACATGGACTCTGAAACCAGAATACCTTGGTCAGAATCTAGGCATCACCTCTAAGTTAAAAATTACGAAGTGTTTTGGAGAACATTTTTTTTTTATTTGCAAAATAAATATTTATTTCGTTTACTTGCCTGATTATTTGCACAAAGTGTAGAAAGAACAGTGATTGGCCATATAGGCTCTTTTAAAATTGGCTTTTCTGGAACTTTTTAAAATTTTTTTTATTTTTTTAGGTTCCCTCCCCCCCCACAAGATGTATTTCTTTTATTTAGAATACAGGCATTCTAGAGTCACTGATAATAATACAACAATTAGAATAAAGTTATGACTGATTATATTTGTCAAAAGAATTATAAGCAATCACAGCATTCATTTACATGCGTACATTTTAAGGGGAGGACACTAGAACAAAACTTAAGAGAATAAGGATGAATATCTTTACCTCGTAGCTTGGGGTGAGAAACAACAATTGAAAGCTGAGGAACATTTTTTAACTCTGGTTCACTTTCATTTCTTCATTTGCAAAAAGGAGATAAGAGAGATTTGTTGTGATGATTTAATAATTAATGCATTGTGTTCTTAGAACATTGCCTGGCACATAGTAAGAGACTTTTAGTTGTCAACTACTAATCTGCTAGTTCCCTGTTTACCTGTTTCAGGTCTGCCAACTAGCGCCCTTATTGTCTTTCTAATTTCAATCACTACATTTTGTATTTTCAATATGTTGTCATTGTTCTATCTAATTATTAACTACATGTTTAATAGATTAAAATTTTTTGAAGTATTGTATAAATTCAGAGATGTACATATATTACAATTGGAAATATTGATGAATTTGCCCAAAATAAAAACTCATGTAACATTCACCCAAATCAATAAGTGCAATATTATCAGAACCCCAGAAGATCCCTTTTCTTCATTTCAGCCATCGCATTTCTCATCACTGTATAGTTATTACATAATGAAAATATAAATATATCGCCATTTATGTATCCGTTCCACTATTCATAGTCATCTAGGTAGTTTCTAGTTTTTATAATCAACAAATTTTATTTCATAAGCTTCTAGTTTTGAATCACTGTTGCTAATTTAACTCCTTTAAAATTTAGATACAATTACTTAAAAGGTATTCAAACTGTTATATTGGTCCTATTTCTTATTATAATTTTTGGTCTTTTTGACTATATTTATTAGTTTTATCATGTCCCTTGTAATCCTTATTTGTGAGCCTCTGATTTAAAAATATTTTTCTCATATGTACGCTATCCCTGAGAGATGATTTCAAAGACATTAGAGCATGTGATATTAAACCGGGTTCACATTAGTGAAGTAGTTTTGATTTGTCAACCAATGGAGATTATGTTATCCTGGGCCTTTCAACACACACAGAACACGTAGCTATGCTATGTCTCAGCAACAGCCCAGTTTTCTTTATCAGCTGCAACCTCTGGCAGACAGGCGAAGTATTCTAACACCAATTCAAGCACTGTCTTCCTAGAATTTGATCTTAATTACATATGAAGTATGTAGCCCCAGCCTCACAGTGTATATGAAGATTTAATTTAACCTCACCCTCTAATAAGTCATAGGGATT
>NW_012149297.1:351665-357109 GCF_000956105.1 Propithecus coquereli
GAACTCCTGAGCTCAAACAATCTGCCCTCCTCGGCCTCCCAGAGTGCTAGGATTACAGGCGTGAGCCACTGCGCCAGCCAAGGTTAGCAGTTTTTTACACAGGCAAACATGCTATACGATTCAGTGATTATGACCCTTTGCATTTACCCGAAAGATTTGACAACTTATATCCATACAAAAATCTATACATGGATGTTTATAGCAGCTTTGTTCATAATTGCCAAAACTTAGAAGCAATCAAGATCTCCTTCAATAGGTGAATGGATAAACTGCGGTACATTAATGCAATGGAATATTATTCAGCAATTTTATAAAATGAGCTAGTAGGTCATAATAGGACATGGAGGAAACTTAAATGCATATTACTAAGTGAAAGAGCCAATATGAAAAGGCTACATGCTGCATGATTCCAACTGTATGGCATTCTGGAAAGGGCAAAACTTTGGAAACACTACGAAGATCAGTGGTTGCCAGGATTTACAAGAGGGAGAGAAAGGAATAGGTGGAATATGGGGGATTTTTAAGATAGTGGAAAAATTCTGTATGATACTATAGTAGTGGATACACATCATTACACATTTTTCAAAACCAAAGTGATGCACAACACCAAGACTGAACCCTAATGTAAACTATGGACTTTTGGTGATAATGACGTGTCAATGAAAGTTCATTAATTGTAACAAGCATACCACTCTGGGACAGGGTGTTGATGGTGGTGAAGGCTGTGCATGTAGGGGTGAACGGGCATATGGAAACTCTCTGAACTTTCCAGTTAATTTGGCTATGAAACTGAAAGTACTCTAAAAAATCTATGTTTTTAAAAGTGCGGGACTTCATAACTTTGATTTAGGTTTATGTTATTCAGCCAAAGCTGGGTTTTAACAACTTGATTCATTTGCAAACTCAAAAATATTAGAAATTAGATAGTATGTTTCTAGGTAATCAAAAGATAGTAAAGCTGTGAATAGGTAAAACTCATTTGCAAAATATACAAAAGTATATAAATATCAGACATACTCTATCATGGCATTGCTATCGTGACATACTCTACCATGTGTCAGGCACATAGTCTGCTAATGAAGAACATGTCTCCATAAGCCCTATTAAAAACATCCAATCGTATGAAAGGTTTCCATTTTCAATTTTGCTATACTTATGTTGTTCTAATTTTAAAGCAGAATTCCAATCTTTATATATATCTCATTCATTTAGTCTTCACCATACTTTTCACTTCTATATAAGCCTTTAAAAATTCAGCAAAAATTTTGAAAAGTGATGAGACTTGACTTTGAATACAGATTATTAAAAAATTGCTTTTCCAGTGGTTTGCTGCAAAATTTGGAAATGTTATTGTTGTACATTATCACAAACCAGTTTTAATGTCAATACATTTCTCGTCTCCTTGAATCTGCTCAAATACATAAATTTCTTTCATATCTAGGGTGCCATACTTGATGATAGAATAGAAAGTAAAGCTTATGAAAGAGACCACAAAATGACTAAAACTAAGAAAGCTTTTACTTGAAAATAAACAATTTCCTTAAGACTTACTGGGAGTTATTGTGAAATAAAAGTTAGTTTACTTAATAATATAGACTCAAGTCCATTTGAATGTGAAACCCTAAGTTTTTTATGTCTGCATAGCCCCACATGGACCTATTTTAGAAGAATATTAGGCAAACAACATCCCTAATTCTATGTGGCACCTCAAATATTCATCATGCTCAATAAATGTTTGTTAATAATATTTCTGCAATGACAAAATATATTTTGTGTTCAGTAGGACAATTAGCTTACTATTATCCATTAGCAAATATAAGATGCCTCAGTTGAGTTCTGTGGTTGACGAGCTTACCATTTAAAAATGGTTTCTTATTGCTATATAACTAGAAAAGCTAATCAATTATTTACACAATAAAAAACTAATTGATACATAATTTCTGCTTTATCTGTTTATACATGTAAATAAAAATAAAACAAATGAAAGTGTTTTCTCTGAACTGTTAGTGCAATGATTAAAACTGCTATGTGTCAAAATTTATATACATATTTATGAGTTAACATTTTTATCAGAACACAATGTTTTGTGTAACCGTTGCTTGTAATAGTGAGATGTCACATCATACTCCATTGGAATGATAATTGCTCAATTTTCTGTAATATACTAACAACAGTATTTTCTCAGTAAACAATTTCAGATGGCTTGTTGATAACGATATATTTTACAATTTATTTTGTGATCCCTGTTAGAAATATTTCAAACCTTTCTCCAATAAGTGAAAACTGACAGATGTTATGCCTAGTTAGTTTTGTGTACAACGTGCATTTTTGTTAGAAAGTTTTTTCACCATAATTCAATCCTTGTAATTTTCTTCCCTCAATCCAACTCCTAAATAGAAACATTTACTGAATGCCAGATTATGCTAGTAATATGCTAGGCATTAGTTATGTGGATACAAAGAGGGCCTTGTCACTCTTCTAAGCGTGTATATACTAATGGAATAAAAAAACTTCAAGTGTTATAATAAAGCATGTAAATATTAGTAGAAAAAATGAATTATAATTAATGATAACTAAATGCCTGATTTTAAAACTCCCTTTCAAGTGTGCTGAATTAAGGGAGCTAGGAACAATATCTTAAACAATAAAGCAATCTATTAATAATAATTATAAGCTCATTTTTTATAGACATACCACACACATTTAACTTTCACAATGACTTGTCTGTATTCATTACTTAAATTTTCTTTTTGATTCTATTAAAATGAAAGGATGTGTTAGTATGGGTATAGTAACCTTATGCTGACCTCTTGATGGGATATATTTGTTTCCTCAAATTTTAGTCTTTGGAAGGACATGAATACAATATAACTTTTAAAAATTCTCTGATTTCATTAATCATAACTGAACTGAAAATTTTTTGGTGATAAACTATTGTCAAGACTAAGAAGAATTTCCTAAATACTTTGAGGATTCCAGCCTTCTGAGTTTTCCTTTAATAAGTGAAATTAAAATTGTTAATATTCAAATTATAAAAGTTAAAATAGCATTAAAATTTAGACCTAACCAAAATTTTATAGAATCCTGGTGGCTAAAATTTCTTATGGCTAAAAGCCTTAGAATTCCTGTAGGTAGAACATCTGACTTTAAGAATTTAGTTAATATTATTCTACTAAGACATGTTTAATCTCAAGCTAATATGCAGAGTAATCATTTCTTAAAAACAGGCATGATTGCAATGAGTATTTTCGGCTGTGTTGCTCTACTTTATTCCTATAACTATCCTGTTAACACGAGAGATACTATATAGCTAACTGAACGCTGAAAATTATGGTCTCCAAACTCACATGGTTTTTCAATACCTTTTGGTGTCTTCCGAATTGTCCCTAATTAGTTCTCTTCTGTTCATCAAATTTATTATTTCAAAATATCAGCTTTTTTAATCCTCTTATCACCACGCCCATTTAATTATAGTAAATGACCTCACTTCCAACTTCATAGAGAAAAAAATCTATTATGCACGTTCCACAAACTCTGCCATTAATTTAAATTATTTTCCAAAAAGATCACAAGTTATATGGCAAACCATTTTGGTTATCATAATTCATTCGCTTCTGTACTTATCATTCCCTTAAATTGTCCATGAAAATGGAAATTATTTCTCCTATTAGAACAAAAATATTACAACCATGTTCTAAATCCTACATGCTTCATCACTCTCAGTTGCCTCACTCTATTAATGGCCTCTTGTTCTTTTCAATGGTTGTTTTCTATGAGCATTTATTTTTCATGCTTTAAAGACTTCTTTCAACCTGAGATTTTTCTTTTGGTCTGACCTCCTATTTTCTATCCAACCCCGTTCAACAGCTACTCCTGAGTAGTAATTCTTTCTTCTTATTGTGCCCATTTCTTTATTTCCCACTTACCACAGAATTCATTTTTCATTCATTCATCACATATTTATTAATCTTTTATTTCACATGAGGCCCTTTACTACATGCTAGAATTATAGTATTAAATAAAACAAAGTTTCGTTCTTTTGGAGCTTACATTCCATTGGTGGGTGCTATGGTTTGAATGTCCCTGACAAAACTCATGTTGGAATTTATTTGGCATTGTGATGGTATTAAGAGGGGGGACCTTTAAGAGGTAATTAGATCACGAAGATTCTTCCCTCATGAATAGATGAATGCCATTATCACAGAAGTGGGTTAGTTATTGTGGAAATGGGTTCCTGATAAAAAGATAAGTTTGTTCCCCATTTCTCTGTCTCACATGCTTGCCATGTGATGCCTTCTGTCGTAGGATGACCCCAGCACCATCCTCTTTGGTTTCCCATCCCCTAGAACCATGAGCCAAATAAACTTATGTTCTTTATACATTACCCAGTCTGTGGCATGCTGTTGTAGCAATAGAAAACGGACTATGACAGTGGGAATCAGAAATTAAACAAGTATTTTTAGACAGTGATAAAGGCCATGAGCAATAATTCGAGCAATGGAGTGGCATGAAGAAGAGGGTGCTAGGAGCTTTTTCTGATAAGGAAATATATAAAGAGACCTGAGTGAATGATCACGTGGAAACTAGGTAGAAGGCCTTTCCAGGTTTTGATGAAAGCTAATACAAATCTCTTAAGGCTGTGCCCTCAATCCCAGACAATCCGGCATTCACTACCACCCCTACAACCACCTTAAAAATGCTCACTGAAGCCAGAAAACAAATGCAATAAGACTGTTGAATGCCATTTCCTTAAAGGTACAACCTGATGGTAAGGCAAAGCTGAGATTATTGTTTCCGTGGTAAGGGAGAACACTTACTTGATAAAGTCTTAGTAGTGCCTCAGAGGATGAAAGGCAAAGTGAAAATATTTATCAGGTTTGGATTCTTGTTTAAAGTAGGTCTTTCAATCTGAGTGTTTGACTAGAATTGGTTAAGGGTAATGACATAATTGTTGAAGTGTAGCTGGAACAGCAAGGAGAGAGTATGGGCATAATAGTTTTTAAGGGTCTGAGGCAGTAAACAGTGCTTTGATGCTATCTATTTAAAAGTCAGATTGAATAGCTTGATTTTATATAAATGAGCTTTTGTGGAAATTCTGTAAATGAACAATAGTTATTTGCAAATTTTATTCTTTCCAGCAAGAATTTTAAAATCAGGTTGATTAAGACAGTGGATTAATAGTTATTTTGTGAAGAAGATAGTCAAATATTAAGGTCATATCAATACAGGTATGTAGATATTGACATATATTACTTCAGATATTAATATAATTTATATGTGAATACGTGGATTTGTTTTTCAGGATCCCTTATGGTCATTTTTTATGCTGAGCTGAAACTAGACAACTAATATTTGAGGACATATTCAAAGCAGATCTTCACTGCTACATAAGATGTCATGATCATGTGTCAAGTTCTAGGGCCAATTATTTCAAATTCCATAGT
>NW_012149297.1:357159-359113 GCF_000956105.1 Propithecus coquereli
TATATTTTTTCTTTCCTTATTTTATGAAAAATCCTTACTTTTAACACAAAAACTTAGAAGGAACTTGCCAATTTCTACATCTATTTCGATATATCATAATTCCAAATTTTTACATTTGTTGCAAGGTAAATAATCTTTTGGTTCTTACTTAGTTAACCTGTGGAAGAATTTTTATTACATGTCAAGAGTTAGAGCATCAAACAAGAGAAAGTACAGTGATAACTGCATTTGAATGAAATATTTCTTCTTCATATATTTAACCCTTCATATTTGGTATAAAGTGAATGCAGTGATATTTCTCAATTGTTCAAAATTCATTCACATAATTCATTTGTGAGTTCATTAATTGTAGAAGGAGTCTATACTTCCTTTTTAGATAATTTGTGTAGAATCTCATGTGATATGATCTAATTTCCAATTAGAAACAAAATTAAAATTGCCTTAGAGGTTTACAATTTCTTTGAAAATGGTAGAGACAATCCAAAGCAGCAATATATTCTGTGGTGCACTCATTATGGGCAAGAAAATTGATTAAAATGATGGTCATATCATTTATTAGCCTTCATTCAGTAAGATATATTGCATTTTTATGTTAATGAATCTCAATTACGAATAATAAAGGATTCATACAAATACCATAATCATTTTCTCAGCATTACTAGACAAAAACACTGATTGTCATGAATGTTAAATCCTAAACCACAATATGAATACATTGATAAGTTGTATATACATGTATTCATATACATACACACATTAGCCCATACGTGTACGTTAACATATATAGGCCAGTATGTAGATAATATGAATGTGCCTTTACCTCTGATATCTGTCACATCAATGGCCTCAACTGTATGAACCTACTCCAGTCTTGACCATACTATCCTATCCCTGCTCCCTCTCCTTGATTTTCACATACATTCCTCAAAGTACACTAAGAAAACCATCTCCTGGCAAGCCTTCCTGACCATCTTTGATATAAAAAAAGTATCAAAGGATGGTGACTTATCTATGGAAAACATTGCTCTCCATCCACTAAAGAGCTCCAAATGTGATAGCTGATATAGTAAGGTAAACTTACACAACCTCTTTTGTGAAACATTGTTTACTCATTTTTCCCCACTAAGTCGCCATGTTGGATGTATTATATCGATTTCCTAATTTATTTTCACTTCCTAATCCAGTATCTTATAATAGCTTCTCTTCATTGTATAATTTTATGTGTATATAGTAGAGTGCTGAAAAAAATCATGAAACTCATAATAATATATATTAAATAAATTGTGATAGGCTTCTTATCAGGGGTTCGTGACATCCCAATACAGATAGGGTCCCCTGGCAGAATGTGTTGCAAGAGATTAATGAAATAAAGATACAGAAACAGAAATAATATTTAAGAAAGCGAGGACATCAGGGGACCACCAGCACTCTGGTGCCAAGGTGGCAGCGACTGAAATCTAGCACTTGCTTTTTATTCTCTTTGCCATGCTGCAAAATACAATGATCTCATGAAAAAATCACGGGATACAATGATAAAAGGTCTTGGGGCTCCTCCCAAAATCACGAAGTGTCCTAGCTAATTTCCTACTCCCTTCTAGAAGTGAAGAACACGTAATTCTTCAATAGGTACAATCTTTTTGATCAAGGCAAACTAACTAATTTTATCCCAGGCTCAAACTATGTACATGGATATCAATCTCTAACTTCAGTAGCTGTGACCCATTTGATCAAGGAACAAAGAAACTACATGCTTTCCACTGGGAGACTGGTTTTACATTAACTGAGGCATTGTTGAGAGATAGGGAGAGAAGGAACTTGGCCCAGTGTTCAAACATTGGAAGCCCTGAGACCCTTCTCCCGGGCTGACATACGGCAATCTACCTCTACAGCCATGAGAAGTTTGCGTGTCAGGCCGCTCCACGGCTTTTCAGGCATGAGACCCCTTAGGCTCTGA
>NW_012149297.1:371328-373699 GCF_000956105.1 Propithecus coquereli
AAACACACCATTATTCCTCTAAAATACCACATGCTCCCCTTTGTGAAGCCAATATTCCATCTAAAATGAAGCTGTTTTCAAACACTGTGTGCTTGATTTCATGAACTTCATGAATGAAGAGTCCAATACCTCTGGTGGCATTGTCTGGCTTTCCTGCTATTCTCTTAAATAATCTTCTGAATAAAGACCTTTATAACTTCCTGGGCCTCTTGTAAAGCATAAAGTAGAGAGACTTGAAGGTAGAAAAAACAATCCAGAATTTATCTTGAGTGGTTAAAGTTTTGGTTCTCAAATTGAATTTTTCTTCTGTTTTTTGATTAAGTTATCTAGCTATCTCCTTTCAGAGAGGAAAAGCTAATGGATCAAAATAGCTTGTGGTTGATGGCAGATCAGGTAGTATCCTAAAATCAGACATCAGTTTACAATGATAAAATGTATCTGTGTGATTATCAGGTAGTAGCCAAGAGTCTTTTGTGATGCAAATGTATCAGTTTTGGGGGGTGGGCACCAACAATCTGGTTTTGGTCAAAATACTCATAGAAGGATGTCAAATAGTGTTGTAATATTTTGGAACCACTCATTAAGAATAGTTCAGTGCCAGGCAATCGAATTTGTCCTATTGAGATCATTTGGTATATTTAGAGCAAAAGAGAAGTGGTGTATCTTTTAAGACTTGTGAAATTAAAACAGCCTCCAAATAATACACAATGTGTTCCTTAGTTTTCTTCCAATTTCTATTTCTGTGAAAGTTCTATTACAATAGCTACTCACCTCAAAAGGTCCCCCAGTGTGAATTCAGCGGAGAAAGGAGCCTCCTTTTTTAGCTATGACGTGAGAGATGGTTTTAGATTTCTGGCTCTTCTGACTAACCATAACTTTTGCCATCTATTAATAAAATCTATCATTTAAATGCTATTATCCAGGGAACCAAATGATTCATTACAAAAGCATTATAACAAAGGGAACCTGCATGGCTCCCATAAGAAAACAGGTAAATTCCCACCAGTTTGGTTGTATTGCTTTAGCCTATTTGTGTAAAAATATGAGCCAAGTATTATATCCAAACCAAGGAGAGATCAAGGAAGCAGAAAACAATATGAAAAATGTGGGCCTTAAAGGTAACTTAGTTAAAGGTAGCTTTAGACGTGAAAATCATAAGGACATAGGGAAAATAAAGAGCAAATAGATGTAGATGAGACTATGCCTGTGTTAGTGTTCCCCAGAGGGGGTGGAAGCTGTCTACATTTACTATAGTTATCTAACTGATCTAGAATTATTGAGCGGCAGCTATTTCTTTCCCAAAAGTATATGCTGCTGTGGGATTCCTAATAGTACTCCGTTTGAGTTCTCTAGTAGGGGCAAATTTCTGTGATTTAAGGATTATATATTCCTTTTAATTTATATGCATGAATCCAAGAATCAACTTCTTGGAATATCCCTGTTATATTAATCATAAGAAATAACTGATAGAGTCCTTTTCTTTAAGAATCAAGAGCTACCCTTCATTGATGTTTCTCACTGAACACAAAGTTTGTGATAATTTAGGAGGAGTTTAGGAAAGATTAAGCATACCTTTTATTAATTAGACTGGATGTATTGCACAAGTTGCTTCCAGTATTTGCCCATGTCTGTTACAATAACAGTGTGAAGAATAGGAGCTGTTATTTCTATACGTGTGAATCAGCATATAGTAACTAATAAGGGGAGAGTTATGAACAGAGGAGTTGATCTTATTAAAGCCAATGGAAATGCCTTAGATCAGAAACCAGAGTCCACATGCTAAATCTGACCCGTGGCCTGTTTTTTTGTATGGTCACACTTCCAAATCTATATTCTCATGAGTACTCTTTCTCAGCCCCAGGGAATCCTTAAAGTTCTCTTTATATCCTACAGTTTCTAGTTTCTTTTCTATGAAAACTTAAGAATTATTGTTACTGAAAGGTCAACACTTATCCCCGATGCCACATCAGAACAGGGACAAGTGGTTTGAGAAGGAAAGAGGAGTTTAATAATTTGCCAGCAAATGAGGAGGATGGAAACGCCTATCTGAAATGCCATCATCCTAATAAAAAGCAGAAATAAACAGCTTTTAAAGGGAAATATGTAAGTTTTAGTTCTCAAAAAGGAGTGGAGGATGTTTAAAGAGACAGAAAATATTTTTTACATTTTTTTTCAGGCTATGCCCTCTGTTACATATTCCGCACTGTCAACATTTCCCTTCCCTGTTACATTATTTTCATTAAATTTCCACTATATAGTTTCTTTCTGCTGATTGCACCCAGCCTAATATACTAGCCAAAATTTCTGGTGAATGTAATTTTACTATGTTGGCAGATTTGCCTCCAGGAAGGAGTATTTATCCAGGGGTAAA
>NW_012149297.1:381874-382521 GCF_000956105.1 Propithecus coquereli
TTTAAGTATTTTTTCTCTGAACAGATTCTCATGATTCATCTCATTTGCATTTCATGTTTGTATTGTTTTCTTTCCCCCTTCATCTGTACTTTTAAAAGCCTGAAACACGTGTCTTTAAAGTTGCTCAAACTTTTCCACCCCTTTCTCTCAGCATGCACCCCTTCATTTGTAAACAAATAAAAGTATTTGATACTCAGTAACAAAAGTGGTGCAAGACACAGGGCAATGGTCATTTATAGATCCCAGTCTTGCTCAGTCACAGGACTCTTAAATGGCTCATTGGCCCCAAGTCTGTCTTCAAGCCAAAATAGTTGAATGTTATATTTTCTAAACTACATTGTACCACAATTTTCTGTTACACAAGGTAAAATATAAAAGATTTGAGAGATTTTTTTCTTGGATTTTAATTTTTGATGGCTCTTAATGTTACTCTGCTTTGGAAAGTGAGAAGACACAAAGTAAAAATGAGAAATTTAGTTGAAAACGGAGGATAGGGTTCAAAAAATTGGGCAGAGAAATTTAATAAAAGTAAAAAAAAAATCTACATGTGTGTAGTGTATGTTGAAACTTTGCAGTCTAGTTATTATCACCTTACTATCCCAGAAGATGTTACTTCCATCATAAGCGGAAACTACATCTTATTAAGC
>NW_012149297.1:382571-386262 GCF_000956105.1 Propithecus coquereli
CTCTTTATCAGATAATGCAAGAAGAGATGCAGAACTCACAGTGTTACAATGATGAATAGAAATAATAGGATTTTATTGGAAGTAAGCTTATTTGTTGAGAAGCATTATGAATTTTCAGTAATCAGCAGAGATCATATAGCATCAGGGATCATGAATTTTAAAGGAAGCTCTAAAGGCACGTCGGCAGATAGATCCAATAGTTTGATGATTGTGGCTATTGCTTTTATACAAAGGTAAGTCAAGAAAGAGACTGTAGTAAGCTTTTGGTTTCTGATAATTATCCTGAGATTGAATCAGAACCCCAGTGACTTAGTCTGATCTCTCATGTAATAGATAGAAATATTTATGATAATTAGGGAGCAAAGAGGAAAGAAATAAGAACTTGGATCCAATATGAGGCTTATGGCACAGGCACGCCATGGAGTATCCTAAGTAGAGGTCTCAAGGAGCCTCAGAAGGTTTTACTATTTCTTAGATAAGGTCTTGGACCGTAGTTGTAAGAAAATCTCAATTAGATTTTTGTCACACCTAAGATTCTCAAATGTTGGCTTTCAAAAATACCACCAAAACAATTTTAGTAATGTGAAGCTGAGCATATTTTTAGAGCAGTAAGGGAGAAAAAGTACCTTGATAGATTCTTAGCATCTTAGAGGAGGTTATGCAAACTTGCGATATTGATGTAGTTTTGGATTATACTATAATGTGGGTCTCCCATCATGGAAGCTTGATTAAAACTGAGAAAAGATCATGGGAGAGTAGTTTAGGATTGGTGAGCACAGTAAGACAAGTATTTTGAGATGAGAGTTTCTAAGAGGCTTGGGTATAAATAGTCATTTATTGCTATTTATAGCATATAGGTCAAAGTTTTCTATTGATTTAATTAGAGGGTGCTTTCTATAATGAACAGTGAAGTTATGGGCAACATTTTTTATCTCAGATTTTCTGAAATAGTCAAGTCAGGTTGTTAAAGGTGACAGATAATAAAATCATGTTAGTGAATATATCCTAAAGTTAAAGTCATACTAATGTAGACAATGAGTTGCTTGAGTGTAGATGATTTCAGTTTTCAAAACTCTTGTAAACAGAGTTTTGGCAATCCAAATCAAGGGGACTGAGAAATTATCTCTTCTGCTTTATTTCAGGGACTATAAGCTTCAGGACTCAAACTACAAGAGTTCTGTAGTATCAATAATATTCTTTAACAAAAACAGGACTGGTAATTCCATGTGAACCTTATGGGGGTAATGTTTTCCTCAGTTTCTTGTCACATTATCATGTAGGTATTAATGCCATTTAACTACTCCAATTAAAGAACACACTACCTAAACTTGTTGACCTCTAAATTTGAATGCTGCTAAATAAGCATTTCTAATCCAATTTTAATTTAATTTAATTTATTTATATTTCAGTGGATTTAGGAGGTACAAGTGTTTTCGTAACATGGATAAATTGTGTAATGCTGTAGTCAGGGATTTTAAGATACCTATCACCAGAATAGAGCACATTGCACCCAACAGGTAATTTTTATCCCTCCTCCCTTCTTAGTTTCCAATGTCCATTACACTATCCAATTTTTAAAATCATCCATCATTTTACCTTTACATTTCAAACTATTTGTACAGTTCCAAATTTTACATTAGCTTATATTTACTATATTACTGTACAATCATTGCAAATATCTATTCTGACATTAAGATATTAAACAAATCAAATATTTTATGTAACAAAATTTAAGAAATTTTCATGTGTCAGCTCATTTGAACTATATAATGATCTTTGACAAAGAAGGCAGATCAATTTAGTGGAGTGTGTAATATAGAAACTGTGAGACACAGAGGAAAAAATGGCTGTATCTATATTTGGTGAGAGGTTAAATAAAAAATTCGGGAGAGTACTGGATTTGAGGGCTATACAGACCAAGTATTCTTTCATTTATTCATTTTTCATCTGTAACCTGATTCTATAATTTCAAAATTAATGTGTGATAAATGAAGCACTGCTTATAGATAAGGTTTTTATAAAGATATGTTTTTTTTCAATACTAAATTATACATGTAGATGGTAAAATTTAAAATGTACTCTGCCTATAAAGAAAGTGGGCAGATTTCCAGGTTTTCCCAGCAAGCTAAGATTTCAATAAAAACTGCCAATAAAGAAATTAAAGAACTGATTTTTTCCCTCACTATGGATGTTAAGGCTCCTTTTGTAGAATAAAAATCAGACTAAGGTCCTTAATCATTATTATTAGTCCAACTCTTGGAGGCTGCTACATGATTAAAATTTTATTTTAATTTGCAGTCTCTGCTATAGCAAAGCTTTTAGAGAACTTATTGAAATGCACAACTCTTTCAGGTTGCTCCTATTAGCTAGACAAAATCATTGTCAATAGAAATGAGAAAGAAGTGAAATTTGGGTTTTGACATGCAAATGAGTACCATAAGCTCCTCACTTTTAGAATTTATGAATCTCAGCTGTCACAACAACCATTTCCTAAAGCAAAGTAAGTGTGTTGTGGCATCTCTTAATATAGGGATGCTAAAGTTAAACAAGGTGTGTGATGTGACTATTTGTACATGACATGCAAAACATTCACCCAGGCTATTACTACTTGACTCTAAGGGATTTAAAAGGATAGGCTGCAAAGCAAAGGAATTATCATGCTAAGTCAGAACTATGATTCATGTAGAATAGCAGTGAGTAGCCAACAGAATTTTTAAGTAAACTTTTAGGAGAATAGGTTTGTCCTTCCTCAAGCAATTTTGAAGGTTAGACCCAGAAGACATCAGATATATGGAGGCAAAATGAATGCAGGGAGATCATCATCAGGTATCAGACATAATAGCCTGGACTTCCTGGTAGGTTATACTGGTCATTCCTCATAACTGTGTTTCATAGACAATTTTATTACCACCTTTTAATAGATGAGGAAACTGAAGTGTAGAGAAGTCCAGAAAATGCCCAAGATTTCAAAGTTAGTGATGGAGGATTCAAATCACATTTGTATTTTTCTCTAGTTTCTTCTTCCTCAAAATATTCCTTACCCAAAAATGCTCTTCTTCATCATCTTTATTTGACTACACATAATTTCTTTATGAAAAAGAAAAAGAAAGTGTGTGTGTATATATATATATACACACACACACATATATCTTTTCCTATAAAACTGTCCCTAACTTTCTACAAATGAATTGATCTTCTCCTTGGTGGTCTTATACTAATATTTAATACATTTCATAATAGTTTATATGCCTGTCTCCCTCACTAGGTAGTGTGTTCCTTGGTGCTTAGAATACTCAGCCTCCATGCTTAATCATGATTATACTCCAGTTGGCTAACATGGGTCTCATGTAGCAGGTTCTCATAGTCAATAAAAGTTTAATTTATAAATAAATTTATTTCTGGATTTTGTTGGAGGAAAAGCTACACGACTTTTAGTAGCTTTGGTGAATCTTAATTTCTTGGTTTTAAAAATAGTTAATTGTGGTCTGGCCTAAATTTGAACCAACGTGACTCCTTGATTTTGCCTTTAGTTACTTGATAACTCACTAGAATCTCCCAGATTGTTGTCTATACATGTTACTTACTCATGAATCCTTTGTAATACTGCATTTCAGTCTATGTTAACCTCTTCCTTGGCCTGGTATAGCACATGGAGTGCCCTATAAACAATTTAGGGTTCGATATTCCTTAC
>NW_012149297.1:389937-391571 GCF_000956105.1 Propithecus coquereli
CATATTAAAGTATCTATGAATGAAATTGCATTACATATAGAAATTTCCTTAAAATGTTCTAGCAAAACAAAAGACATGATAGAGCAAGAGGAATAAATATGTAACACAGTTTGGCAAATGTTTGACAATTATTGAAGGGAGGTAATGGGTATGTGAAAGTTTATTATAACATTTTCTTTATTTATGTATGTTGAGATTTTCCATGATATAAAACATAAAAAATCCTGAAAAGGCTTTAGAGTAATGCCTGGAAAATAGAAAACTCAAGATAAAACTTTTTAAATCCAGCGGTAATGACAACAGACCCTTTCTTCCAATTAGAGATTTAAAAAAAAAGAAAAAAACATAGTGGGAAGGGTTTAAGATGGTTGCTTGTTTTCATTATTTTCTGTTATTAATATATAGACATTACTCACTGGCACATGGATATTAATTGCATATAAAGTGTCCTCATTTTTAACATCCCCCAATTTTCAAAAACTAGGTTCTAATGATGTTTTCACAGCCCAGGTAAAATTACTTACAGTATTTTAGTTTATTTGCTACTCATCCTGAATTGCATGTCAAAAGAGTTAGCTTACAATAGTGCACAAACCAAAGGTCAGAATATAATTTGTTATCCAAACTGAGACATTCTTGAGAGTGAAAGTAGATACTACTAATAACTAATGATAATACAGGTGTGAATTAAGAGTGTCCAAGGCAAAATGGATCCTTGTATTACATGGACACCATATATTTTACCTAAAAGGATAACAGTGTATATGGTATGTAAACTTTCTTAAATGTTTAATGAAAGTATTGGACAGAACCAGAGAGATCCTCTGGTTCCTCACTCCTCCCCTCCCCTATCTTCTCTCTTGCACACATACACACTTCAATTTGAGTCCCAGAGAGTTAGAATGAATTACTTGCTTAAGGTTATATAACTCACAGGAGATCCAGCATCATAATCTGTGGATCATGATAACCAGTACAGTGTCTTTTCCATTCAGTAAATAGCAACAATGAAGTTCTAAACATCAAAATCCATTTATGAATTCAGTTTTAACACATTGTCACACTAGGAAAAAAATTTTTTTCCTTGGGGTCATAGTGGTTTTTTATGAAAATAGAATACAACCTTCGAAAGCAAAATGATCCTTTCTAATTTAATGAAAAATTGGCTATGTTTTCATCGTTTTCTGTGTTTTTTCAATAAAAAGTAATATAAAAACTTGTAAATTAGTTATGTAAAAAGTAATGTGAAAACTTGAAAAGTAGTTAATAAGGATAAAGTGTTTTTCTTGACTTGTCGGGCTTAAGTATAATTTAAAGGTGAACATAAATAGAAAAACCAAATCTATTGACTTCTGTTCATTTAATCAATGTTTTTAAAATTAAATAGTATTAGTTGTAACAATAAGAACATCAACAAGTAAGATTTTCACCAATCAACTGCAGGGTTTTGCTGAGATTTTGCTTCACGAGGCCCCAGGCTCTGAACTAGCATGAGTTAAATACAACTCACATGGCAGTTAATGTTAAAACAATAGTAGTTATTGTATATTTTAGCTAAATGATAAGAGATGCCAATTTTGTAGTCTTATAATTGAAGCACAAATTCTAACTATATGGAATATAATTTTTAGATT
>NW_012149297.1:391621-394121 GCF_000956105.1 Propithecus coquereli
TAGTGTATGTTGAAACTTTGCAGTCTAGTTATTATCACCTTACTATCCCAGAAGATGTTACTTCCATCATAAGCGGAAACTACATCTTATTAAGCATAGTTAGCATGTGTCAGCAAATGCAGTGTTGTGGAGCAAGAAAATATTTGTATCTCACACAGACGCCCAGAGTTCAAAGTCTGACATCCAATATCACCGTATACTTTTGTTCTTTTCATTGTATTCCCAATACCAAATCTATTTCATAATATATGTTCAAAAGGTATTCCCAAATAATTAGATCAATGAAGCAGATTTTATTACCGTATTAAAAATTGACATTGACAATACGCCTTCATATTTGCATACATTTCAGGAAATATTAATAACACATATGATTCAGCAGGGGTTGTTTAAAGTACTTTGCTAAAGAAAGACTGTATTATTCAGAGGCAGCAAGTTGAAGCTGTTTTTAGTTGTAAGTCTCAGATGGTAGCTATGAAACCTAGAAAAGTTAGGATGGCCTTCATGACTTTCTTTTATCATTTCAGATGTTCGCTCCTACTTTCTCTCCCTCATGGCCTTGTAACTTCAGCAACAACAGAGTAAAGGAAACTTACTCTCACCTGCTGTGTGACAGACTTCTTTACCTAAGCCATAACAAGTCCACAGATTGTACACATATCCTTCAAATTGGCACCATGCTGATATAACACACTGACCTACAGCCTCTAATAGCATAGTGACTCTCCTACTGGGATGTCTTAGAATGCCATGTACAAACCATAGATACTGGCAGTGGCCTATTACAAAGCACAATGAATTAGTTATATAATTACCAAATATGTTCACTTAAGCTCAATGGGATAGAGAGAGTCACACACAAAAAAATTATAATTTCTCCCACTCAAATAACACCCAAATCTAGAAACTGAATAAATATATAATTTATTGTGTAATTGAAATTTTAAAATCATGTTGCTATTTAATCTATGCATCTTAATGATTAAAAAATTTCAAGTCAAGAGTGAATAATTATATGCAGAAAACTACAGAAAAATAAGTAGTGGTCAATGTAAGTTATAGTTTACAAAATAAAATATGGACATTGATAAGACACTAAATTCTTGAGTAGGTTGGTTTTGAAAAGATTATCTGCTTCTACAGATGTAAACAGTATAATTGAAACAACATCAATTATACTGATGGATAGGCCATGGTCGGGCATTATTTAGACTTGATGATCCAGAAAGTAGAACCTAATGTTATATAACATGACACAGTAAGGGATACTTTATGTAGTACTAAAGTAGATGCTTGAGTGCTGATATGGCAACTCCCTTAGAATAATGATTTAAAGGCAAAGACTTCAGTCTTGTGCTTTTCTTTTATGGTACCTGCTATATTGACTGACAAATCTAGGTGCACCTTTGTGAGGAACTAAGGAGATATCAGAGCACTTTGTTCACTCATTTGTCGCCTTATCTGTCTATATATTTTTACTGCATCTTTGGCAGTTTGATAGTAAAACAAAGTGACATAACTTTGAACTCCAAGTCTAAAGTGTCCTTTCTACCAGTCCTTGATTAGAGACCAGACTTGTGACCTGGCTTGACCAACTTGCTTTTGTTATTACTTTGTTCACATATGTTCAAAAGGTGACTTTCTAGGTGACTTTAGTGGGACTACTTCTACCTCACTGAACCTCAGTGTCCTCACCTGGGAAGTGGGGAAATCTTATTGCCTTCACCATAGAATATATATATCACCTTATGCAATGTATATTAAATTGATTGGAAAATAACAAAATAGCCTACATATATTAGTATGTATATTTGTATATTGGTATAAAGAAGACATGGTCTAGTCTTCAAAGATTATGTAACCAAATCAAGAGAGGGAATACAAAGCAAAGCATTTTAGTGTATTCTGTATTGACGAGCAATAAATTGCCACAAACATAGTAGCTTAAAATAATTTTTTCACATCGTCTGTGGATCAGGAGTTGGCACAGCTTAACAGAACCTTATGCTTAGGATCTTGCAAAGCTTCAGACAAGACGCTGGCAGGGTATATGGGCTGATATGAGGGGTAAGCAGATGAAAAATCTGCTCCCAGAGTTGCTCAGATTGTTGACAGAACTCATTTCTTGTGAATGTAGAAATGTAGACCTCAGTGTTTTCCCATTTTTAACAAGGAAAAAATAAAATTGATCAGTACTTGCCTTCTAGCCATTTTATAGAGTTTCAAGTAGAAATATTTGAATAAATGTTGCTGTGTCAAGAACTATTTTCTACGATTTGGTAAGAAAATGTTTCATAGAGGAAGACTATTTAGCGAATTAAAACTGTACAAAATCCATTGTAAGATTTTATTTTATAGCCTCCTTAATTGAATTGGATATAAAGAAATTACCCTTATTAGATAGAAATGCATATTAAAGTATCTATGAATGAAATTGCATTACATATAGAAATTTCCTTAAAATGTTCTAGCAAAACAAAAGACATGATAGAGCAAGAGG
>NW_012149297.1:412026-413300 GCF_000956105.1 Propithecus coquereli
TTTTTTTTTTAATTTGTATAAATTTAAGGGGTACAAGTACAGTTTTGTTACATGGATATATTGCATAGTTGTGAATTCTGGGCTTTTAGTGTAGCTATCACCTGAATAGTGCACATTGTACCCGTTAAGTAATTTCTCATCACCCACCCCCTCCCACCCTTCCACCTTCCAAGTCTCCAATGTCTATCATTCCATACTCTATGTCCATGTGTACATATTATTTAGTTTCCAATTTTGACTGAGAGCATGCAGTATTAACTTTCTATTCCTGAGTTGTTTCACTTAAGAAAATAGCCTCCAGTTCTACTCACATTGCTGCAAAAGACAGGATTTTATGCTTTTTATGGCTAAACAGTATTTCATTGTGTGTGTATGTGTGTATACACCATATTTTCATTTTTTTAAATTTCAATATAGGGGATACAACTCTAGTTTTGTTACATGGATATAACACATATCATCGAGGTCTGGGTTTTAGTGTACCCATTTACCCTAAAAGTGCACATTGTACCCGATAGGAAATTTTTTATCCCTCACTGCATTCCTGCCCTCCCACCTTTGGAGTCTCCAGTATCTATTATACCACTCTGTGTGACTATGCATACCCATAGTTTAGCTCCCATTTATGAGTGAGAACATGTGGTATTTAATTTTTCCTTCTTGAGTTACTTAATGGCCTCCAGTTGTACCCAAGTTTCTGCAAAAGACATATTTCCTTCTTTTTGTATGGCTAAATAGTATTCCATGATAAGTACGTATGTGTGCACGCACACACACACAAACACACACATTCTCTTTATCCACTTGTCAGTTGGTGGACACTTAGGTTGATTTCATATCTTTGCTATTGTGAATTGTGCTGTGATTAACATATAAGTATACATGTCTTTTTGACATAATGACTTCTTTCTTTTTCAGTAGATACCCAGTAGCAGGATTGTTGGATTGAATGGTAGATCTACTTTAAGTTCTTTGAGAAATTGCCATACTGTTCTCCATAGAAGTGGTACTAATGTACATTCCCACCACCAGGGTATAAGTTTTCCCTTTTCACAATATCTGTGCCAACATCTGGTGTTTTTTGGCTTTTTAAAAACAGCAATTCTGACTGAAGTAAGATGGCATCTCATTGAGATTTTAATTTGCATTTCTCTGATGTTTGGTTATCTTGAGCATTTTTTCATGTTTCTTGTCCATTTTGATATGTTTTTTTAAAAAATGTCTAAAAATAGAAATACCATTTGATCCAGCAATAGCACTATTAGGCATCTACC
>NW_012149297.1:413350-414717 GCF_000956105.1 Propithecus coquereli
AGAATACAAATCTTTGGAAAAGTTTTGTCATTAACACATTCAAGTTTATACATGTATACACAAACACACATACACACCAATCATGTAATTTTTTTTTTTTTTTTGGAGACAGGATCTCACTCTGTTGCCCAGGCTGGAATGCAGTGGCGAGATCATAGCTCACTGCTATCTCAACTTCTAAGCTCAAGTGACCCTCCTGCCTCAGGCCTCCTGACTAGCTAGGAGTACAAAGGCATGCTACCATGGCTGGCTAATTTATTTTATTTTATTTTTTTGTAGAGATGGGAGTCTCACTATGATGCCCAAGCTCGTCTCAAACTTCTGGCTTTAAGTAGTCCTGTTGCCTGAGCCTCCCAAAGTGCTGGGATTATAGGCATGAGCCACCACACCCAGCCATCATCATATGGATTTTTACAGGCAAATCTTTGGAAGAAGAGTGTGGATGGTAAAACATTAAAAAAATTAACGTAGAGCACCCCAAAATGTGCTTGGATATAGCAAATATAATAATAAGAAGAAATAGGATACGGGGCAGAGACCAGAGGGATAAACTGAAGGTTTGTTTATAGAATAGGGATTCCCCATGTCCTCACAAACAACAAGAAAAAATTACACAACACAATGGGGACAGAGTCAGGGAACAATTTGTGATTAAATAAGTCTGCTACTGTGGAGATATCACCTTATAATAGTATCTTGAGGGCTTCCACCTTAATGGCGTTTTTAAGAAAAAAAAGCAAATCTAACATAATCATCTTAACTTGGAAGCTATTGAACCACATGTTCCAGTAAAACAAGGAGAAAATTGAAAAATTAGAAGAGAGAACATGCAGGAAAAGAGAATGAGGTAAAAAATGTTCATAGAATGATAGCGAAATAGGAAGTCCCGAGATAACAGCTATGTAGCAGTTCTCAAAAGTCACCAGGCTAGACAGGAGCAGGAAGTTGTAGGGCTCCAAAATTAATATTCCCCAGAAAGAAAATGAATCTGATAAATTATGTGAAACATATAATCATGTAGATGATTGAATTGACAACCATTTTATAGAGCTATTGAAAGTTAAGGAAAAGCTTTACAAGATATTCATTTTCTGTTTTCCTTGAAAATAGAGCAAATGAGAGGGGAGAAGGGGGAGAGGGAGAGAGAGAGAGAGAGAGACAGAGAAATTGACTCCAGAAAAAAATACCCACAAGTTGTATAAAAAAAGAAAATACACTTAATATACTACTTTCTGGAGCTGTGGATAATTACATTTATATAAATTTAGCCAAAAAATGAGATCCGATTTATGAGGAAGACGAGGTTCAAGGAAAGGTGATATGAGTGAGTTTCTGATAATGCTATGAGAACCATCATCAATTTAGTA
>NW_012149297.1:424923-426624 GCF_000956105.1 Propithecus coquereli
CCCTTTGCATTTGTGCTGAAGAAAAATACATATTTTTCATAGAGTTCACAATATTCACCACATTAACTTCAGAACAAATTTTGAAGTAAAAAGTTTAAATGTAGTAAGTGAACATTTAAATTTATTTAACTTCTTTACTGATGTAATAGCACAAATAAAGGCACTATTCTTTTTTTTCCCAAAATTATGAAACAGGAATGGCCTTGAAAAACAACAAATTCTTATAGCAGGCTAAACAACCGAAGAAGCCTGAAGGAAGTATCTTAGGCACAGGAGAGGAGTTGAAGTAATAACATTCAAGTTCACTGATACTCTAGCTCACGATGAAGTTTGTTGCAAGGAGTGTCAGTGGGGAAGGGTACTACCTGAGACTGTTTTTAGGGAAAGTTCATTAATATATGATGTTTATCTTCAGGTTATCTTTTGTCGTCCTCAGCAACTGTGCTACACAGGCATCAACTTTTCTCATGTAGATAAAGACCCTCTTCTGTCATGCTTCTAAACTCAGCTGAAAAGGAAGCTGGTTGATCCAAGCCCCCTAATATCTTTAGGTACTTAATGTATCACCCCTAAGTAGGATACCTCTACTTTAAAAGGAAGTCTAGTCAATGTTCATGTGTACATTATTTCAATTATTCCACAAAGGTTTATTTTTCTTGTAATAGGCACTTGTAACATACAAATATAATAAGTAATTCTGTTACTAAATGCTTTCTCTTCTTTCATTCAGATTTAAAAAATGATTCAAGTGTTATCTATATTCCTAGTTTCTATGTGACTTTATTCCTGCTCCCAATTCATTTTGCACTTCAAAGTGGGGCCGTACTTACTGATACCTAATTGTCTGGTGTGGTTATTTTAGATAGATGAAAAGATGTGCCATGGTAGAAGCTTTCTTGTTTAGTTTATAAAATATTTAATACAATTTAGGTAAACAACAAAATATTTTTCTAGACATTCAAATTATATGTTGTATATATTTATCTTGTCCAAAGAAAATCTGGAAGTTACCCTGAGTCATGTCCTCTATACTGCCTTTGTGATATTCCTCCCTATCCCCATATACATGTGATCATTGTTGCCTTTTACATTCTCAATGAGCCCAATACATACATATCATATAATAACTTTTGTCATATATTATTACATTTATCTGTTTATATTCCTTAAGTCCTTAACGTAGGATGTATATTTTATTCTTTTTTTATCCTCAGTACTAAGAACAATTCCTGGCACTTAGTAAGTGCTAACCGACTATTAAAAGAGGGAAAGAAAGTACTATCTTAGGAATAGAAGTTACATTGGGGAAAAAAATTAGACAACTCCATGACCTAATATCTCATAGAGTTTATCTTCTAATTGGTCTAGTTTTGCATCTACATAGACCACACACACACACACACACACGCACACAGACACGAACTGCTATTGACTGAAATACAAAGAAGACAGGTTTGCTTCAAACATGTATTCCCTAGTTCAATGTTTCAGTTAAGATATGTCATTCTACTTTACCATCTTTAAAAAAATTTGGTATTCCATGTACACATTTGTTTCTAATATACAGAAGATCCAAATGTCAATATCAACAATAGTCAATAACCTATAGTTGACTCACAGTTTTTCGAGAGATAACATTCGCCATCTGCAAGAACCTTAGCTTCCCAAACATCGGATAAAAGTTACGAAGAACTCTATTAT
>NW_012149297.1:426674-428670 GCF_000956105.1 Propithecus coquereli
CATTTACTTTAAATGTTAATGTTGATATGTGAGGGTATGTTCCTATCATAATATTAATTGTTACCTAATTGTGGAAAATTTGGAAAACATGGAGTCTACAGGGTAATGAATCAGAAGTGCAAGATGAGTGTGGAAATGTAGGTAGCGGCTGCTTCATGGAAAGCCTTCTAGTATGTGGAAAAGTGTTTAGAGTTTAGGTGGGATGTCATTTAAAAGGAGTGATATGATTTAATTTGTATTTGTGTAAGATTTATCTAGCTGCTAGATATAGCGTACACAAAGAAAAGTACTTCCATCCAAAAGCATTCCACACGTTCATCATTAGGGTGACCTTGAGCTTGTCACTCATAATCTTAGTTTCTTTATCAAATCATCAGAGATAATGGAATTTGTCCTTAGGTTTTTATCACAGGTGTCTTTAGAAAGGAAGTTAGATGATGTCATTGGTCACCCTGAGAAAAAAGACACATAAAGGGGAGGTTGTTATTTCTGACACAGACACCACACATTCCAACTTGCCAATTATCTCTCACAGTTGAGTTTGTGAATAAGAGCTGATTAATACATTACTTTCCCAGAAGGAGAGAGATAACAGAAATGGTGAATCACTGGAGATTGTTTTGGCACTGATAAGTTCCCACCAGCTGTGCTAACTCAGAATAAAAATGAAAAGCCACAGAGATATGTATTCATCTATGACCCTTTTCTGTCAATTAAATCTCTGGAGTAAACCACAAAGGCATCTATTGCACTGAAGCTAGTGGGATATTAATCACCTTACTACTATGTTGCTCTTTTTTTGGTTAAGCATTTTAGAAGTAAGACATAACTTCAGTTAACAAGTATGAAACATGACAAGCATCAGAAATCTGCCCTAAATGACTCAGCTCAACCTGTAGGCCTTATATAGATCAGGTTCTCAACATTTTTAGATGTGAAAAACCAAGATGACTAATTTGTTTCATTTCATAGGGTTATAGTAGTTTCTTCCTTTATAAATAAGGTTTTAATTCCCCTTCATCACAGTGTTACTGAAATTAAAAATTACGACATCATAATTACATCAAGTTGAAAGATTTTCTTATATTGATATATTCTTTAAATGTGGATAAAAGCGTGATTCTCTTTTTTTATCAAAATTCAAACTTTTAAAAAATAGATGGCACCTGAAAGGCAGTCAAGAAAGGGATTCATAAGGTGAATAAAAAAATTAGAGCATGAGAATGGTGAGGAGATGTAATGGAAGTGTTTAGGAGTAGGTGATAATAAAAGTGGAATTGGATATTACTATTTAAAAGGAGAGGAGGGGTAATTTTTAAGAATCATGTGCTTGAAAATGTGTGGGAACACAGATCCAAAAGCAATGGTGGAAGGTTTGGCTTTTGATTGAAGCAAAAACACTTCATCCATTTATTACAAGAGGGAAGGCAGAAATACAATTACAGACTCATTGGGTAAACATATGGGGTATGGAGAAGGTGAAGGAATTTCTATAAATCTGCCTACCTTTATTAAATTATGAAGTAAGCTGTGAGTCAGTGGGGAAGACTGTCAGAGGAGGCTTGAGGTGAAAAGGGTTTACAGATAAGTTCAAATGTAGGGACGTAAACAACTGCATTGAGTACTGTAGTTTTGACTTTGATAAACTCACTTCACTGGGTCATCATTGCTCACAGAACTGTGATCCTTAATAAAAATCTTCCAGTACCAGAGATATAATCTTTTGTTCACATGCCAAGATTCTTAGGAAAGTTTTGCTTACTCTATTGTAGGTACAATGAAGATAGCACTAGTTTATGTATCAAAATATCACCCAAGATTTTATTTCATTGTGTATATGCTATGTTACTTTTGCTTAGTGCCTTACCTTATTTTAAAGTTTATAACCAAATTGTAATGATAGAAAGCATATCAGCATTACTGGACATGAGGGAGGAAGGGACTACAAAGGGCACAAGGAAACTTCTGTAGGTGATGGATTTATTCATTATCTTGA
>NW_012149297.1:431474-432631 GCF_000956105.1 Propithecus coquereli
TATTTATAACATAAAACATATTTTGATATGTGTATGCATTACAGAATGACTAAATCAAGCTAACTGACATATCCATTACCTCACATACTCATCATTGCTTTCGTGTGGTGAGAATATTTAAAATATACTCTCTTAGCAATTTTCAAATATACAATAAATTGTTAATAACTGTAGGCATCATGCTGTATAATAGATCTTCAGGAATTTTTCATCCTGTCTAACTGAAATTTTATACTCTTTGGCCACTATCTCCCCATTCCCTACCATACCTCAGCCTCTTGTAACTACCGTTCTACTCTTTACTTCTATATGCTTAACTTTTTAGATTCCACATATAAGTGAGATCATGTGGTATTTGTCTTTATGTGCCTGACTTTTTCACTTAGCATAATGTCATCCAGGTTTATCTATGTTGTTGCAAATTACAGGATTTCCTTCTTTTTAAGGCTAAATATTATTCCATTGTGTATACAAACAACATCCATTTCTCCATTATGAACACTTTGCTTGCTTCCTATTTCTTGCCTATTATGTATAATGTCACATCGAACATAGTGGGATTGATAGGTCATGGTAGTTCAATTTCTAATTTTTTGAGGAACTCCAAGTTGTTTTCCTTAATAGATGTACTAATTCACATTCTTGTGATCAGTGTGCAAATGTTCCCTTTTCTCCACAACCTCATCAACATTTTTTATGGTTTGTCTCTTTGATAATAGCCATTCTAACAGGTATGAGGTGATATCCAAAAAGTTTATGCACAGCAAAGAAAACAATAAAGAGACAACCTATGTATGGAACGGGAGAAAATATGCGCCAACCGTGCATTTGATAAAAGGTTAATATGCATAATATATCAGTGACTCAAACAACCCAATTGCAATAAAACGAATAACCTGATTTAAAAATTGACAAAGAACCAAAGAAAATATTTCTCCAAAGAAGAAATACAAATGGCCAATAAGTACAAAAAATGCTCAAAATTATAAATCATCAGGGAAATGAAAATTAAAACCATTTTGAGATTGGTTTTATGACCTATTGTATTGTCATTCTGAATGTTCTATGTTTGCTTGAAAAAGATGTGTATTCTGCTAATGTTAGGTAGATTATTCTATATGTTAATTTTGCTAATAGCATTGTTGAAATCTTCTATA
>NW_012149297.1:434729-437990 GCF_000956105.1 Propithecus coquereli
GACTCATGAAACTGCAGAATATACTCACATAAGACTTTAATACAGCTAATGATACAGTATAGATAGATAATGAAAACATTTATAATCATTGAGGAGTCCAGACTTCCAGACACAACCCTCAGGGCCCTATCAGCACAGAATGTATTTCATTTTTGAATTATGAGGCACTAAGTTAAGTGTGAGCTATCTTATTTCCAGGGGAGACTAGGCACAAGTTCATTAAGGAATCTTTTATAACCTGCCACTTGCATAGTTAAAAGCAGGCTGTGTAAATGGTGAAGCTAACTGAAAACCATCAATCCATGCATTCCTGAACAATGCATATAAACTAGTACAAGGTACCTTCAGAGGAATTTCACCTTTAGATAGCATATTATAAATCACTAGCTAGACCTTCTCATCCTTATTTTGGCTAAAGAGTCATGATCAGCCTTCCAAGTTCCTTGAAGATAAACATAGAGATACCCCAAGCTCACTGCCAGATAACTTTATTCTTATACACTGTTTAATATTTTGATATTATTATAAATGCTAAATTTTACATTTAATTTTCTTTGTTTTTGGTACATAGAAAAGCACTTTTTATATCAATTTTATGTGCAGCAACATTTGTAAACCATATTAATTGAAGTAATGTATCAATAGTTTTATATTTTCTATACCAATCATACTTGTGACTTAACAGAAAGGATAGGTTTTGTTTTTTCTTTTTTCCCTTTCAACTCCTGTCCTAAGCTTACATTTCTTTTCTCCCCTTCCTGCGTAGGATCTCCGATATAATGTTGAATAGAATTGGTAAAAAGAGGTATTTTTGACTTGTTGTTAAGATCAAAGAAAAAGCTTTGATAGTTCACATTAATTATGGTGTTTTTATTGATTCTGTATAAGTATTCTTCATCTGAATATTTTCTGGACTTCCTAGTTTGATAAGAATTGTTTGGATCATGCAATAAAGTCAAAATTCATCAAGCCACATTTAGTTGTGGATGTTTCAATTGCTTTGTAGTAAAATAACATATTCTTAATTTAATCCTTTGGGATTTGTTGACATTTAAATTGATTAAAATGAATATGTATTGTGCATTTGTTGGGTGGATTTTCTCTACTCATCTATTAGCTCAAGTTTATTATGTTGCTCAGATGCTTTGCATTGTTACTGGCATTAGATGTTCTAACAGTATCAGTTTAGCGATATGATACTTAACTATCTTTTGTTTAAAACTATCTTCATAATTCACTTAAATGTTGCTGCTTCCAGGAAGCCCTTTCTTATCATTACTACTCACTTTCCTTTCTGTGTTTTCACAGCGACCTGTATATACTGTACTGTATTTAACCCTCCATTAGCTATAACATCAATAGAGCAAAAACAAATATATACCTAACATATTACAGAATCCTCAGGATAGATATTTAATACTAAAGATACAAATACAGATGTGTGTATGTGTGACTGTTAATACAATGAATCTTAGGATGTATGTTTCAGCACATTTTCTAATTTGTACTATTCATAATCATTAGTTTTATGATTTTCTGTCTTTCGAATGTAAATCTAGGCCGATTTTGAGATGAGTTCTATTTAATATGTGCAACCACACAATAGCTTTCCTCATTAATGTCCACTTCACTAGATTCTTGAGTCCTTGCTCACATAAATGTTTTGTGTCTCGTGACTGCCCCTCAACTTCCAGGCAAGTTCTACTCACAGTTCCCTTGTTTTTGCTTTTCTGTTTAACATGTTCCTACCACTTAACGTTGGCTTCATTTTATTAATTTCAGCCAATTCTACTTCTTCAAACCCTTTGTTTTGTGTTCTACCATCTGCCGTGACTTTTCTCTGCCACCATCATGCTTTGCTGATGTACCATGTGAATGTCTGGACTTCGTATGTTTGCTGCCTAGATCTTCTTAGATGCTTGTCAGGCTTCTTCAGCAATGAGTCCACAGCTTTCTTTGGGGCGTCCCGGGGCTTAATTGAGCCTCAGTTGTGACATAAGGTTTTATAAGCACATTTTCAGATAATTCTTTGACATTCAAAACATTCTTTCTTTAAAAAAAAACACTATCGTAGAGTTTTTAATGTAACCGTAACATTGAATAACTGCCAAAAAATGTAGAGAACAGTTTGAGTTTCATTTCTAGGTGCTAATTTGGTATTTCTAGGCTCAAGCTTCCAAAGCCTCACCTGAAACCAGAAGAGGCCTCAGTACCCAACAAGTGAGATGGCCCTCTGTTAAGTTAGAGATATCAATGACCAAGCAAGGCAGGGCAATAAGGGTACCTAGGTGTGGTCATGGGGGCACTGAAAGAGAATATGTATAAAGAAGCAAGAAATGGACCTAACTTGGTTGATAGAAATGGGCATATGCAACACACAAACAAATTGATTGCTGTAATTTACATACCTATTTTCTCTGACTCATTTAGTCATTCATTTACTGACCTAATAGTTACAAAAGATGTATTACATGCTAGGTACCACCATGGCAGTGAGGATACAGCAATAAGAATGCTATACTCGTTCCCCTTCTGGATTTAACAGAGAAGACCTATGACAGGTGATATAAACAATTATATTCTGACACGTGACATCAAGGGAAATTTTAGAATGGATATATATGACAAGGTGCTGAGCATGCCTGGGATTTTGAATAAGTGAAAATTAAGGTAAAAGAAGGATGAATAAGATTTAGTACAATTGCTTACTGGTTCAGATGGAGGAAACAGCATACATTTCCAAGAACTGAAAGAAGTTCAGCAAGGCAAATCATATGGAAAATGAGAAGTCAGATGGAAAAATTACATGGAGTAAACTTCTTTTTCATATCAACAGAAAAGCTCTTCTCTATTCCTTAGTGGCTATAATAAGCATATGTTTGTATTTAGTTAAAACAGCTGTTAAGAAATATCCTTTAGGTCTTTGAGTTCCCTATGGTTCTTTTTTTCCTTACAATTCATTTGCTGAAGAACCCAGATTGCCTGTCATGTACATTCCATATTCTAAATTTTCTCATTTAATTTTCATGATTTCACCTGTTATGTTTTTTTGACTTAGTGTTCCTGTCTTTTTCAGTTTGTATTCTATTCCCAACAGAATCTCTTCAGTGAGGCCTTTGTATGGAAGAGATTAATTTGGTTAGTTTTTTTAAATTAACAAATACCTTGCATATGTTTGTTATATACAGCATAATGTTTTGATATATGTATACATTTGGGGACTGGCTAAATCAAGCTATGTAGCATATGCATTACCTCATA